>NC_090178.1:37804058-38127947 GCF_024679245.1 Pseudorasbora parva | reverse complement strand
CGTTTCCGGGCGGACATGGAGATATATGTTCGCGGGGACCGCTGCGCCCTGAAGCACCAGTGGTGGCAGGGTTGGCAGACCGGCCCCCCGATGGCCCCGGGAAAGAGCGGGCGCCTCGGCGAGCCGCACTTTCCCAGAGGGGACTGCCATCGGAAGTCCTGCGCTTCTGGCGTCAGGACTTCTTAGCCGAGGCCTTTCTAGAGATAAGGACGGCCCTCAGGTCCGCCCTACCATGGGAAAGTCCCGGCTGAGCGCATCGCCCGGACCCCCGATCTCTCTGCGGGGGGGCCAGAGCGGCCACGCTTTGTTTTTGTTGCGCTCCATGCGCGGAGGAGGACGTACTCGGCTGGGGCTGCTCCCGACCGGCAGCCCCAGGGGGATATATTTTTCTGGGGAGAAATTTATGGAACACCGCTGCCGGTTTCCTGGCCTCTTGATAGCGGTCGACGACCGTTGTTACTGCGAAGAGGCCAGCGGGAGAGACGGGCGCGTCCATTAAAAACTTTTTGTCCCGCTCTTTAATATCGAACAAATTGAGCCACAGATGCCTTTCCGTGGCCACGAAGAGACAAATCTGCAGCTCGCCTGATCTTGGCGATCGTCTCTCTCCCTACTTCCTCAGTTTCCTCATTTATATCCCCCAGCAGATCGGCTTGATATGCCTGCAGGACGGCCACTGTATGTAAACAGGCGGCCGCCTGCCCTGCTGCCGAATACACCCTGCCCACCAAGGCGGACGTTGTTCTCACCGGCTTGGTGGGCAGCTGCGGGGCTCGCTGACTCAGACAATGCTGACTCGGTGGAGAGATAGCTCGCGAGCGTCTCTTCCACCCGAGGCATCGCCGCATAGCCGTGAGCCCTCAACCCATTTATATTAGAATATTCAGACGTTGATGGATTGAAGACCCTGGCTGACGCTGATTTCGATGGGACCCGAGCCCTGAGGACCGCGAGCCAAAGCACTCTCCTCGAAGAGTGCCCGGCGTGATCTTAATATGCACATTGGGAGTCTCTCACAATGCTCACAGCCAACCCCCTCGAGAGCTGACTGGGCATGCTCGAGCCCCAAACACATCACACATAGGTCGTGTGTATCCCCACCCGTGATGTAACGTGGGCAGGGAAGAACACAACGCCTAAACTGAAGCTAATGACTGTTTGGTCCGGGTGTGCTTTATAGCTTCCTGGTTGATGATGTCACCCGCCTATGGAATATCTCCCCGCGATTGGACTGATTTTACGAGTGCTTCATGACGCGTCACGCAGAGCTGTTCGCCTAGCGTTTCGACGCAGCTCGAAGTTCCCTCGAGATAGGGAACGAATATTCAAGCCTTTTATCCATTTTATATCCCTGAACCTAAAAATATTAAATCAAGCCGAATTCTAGTTTTTAATTTTTTTGAAAAAACAAACACAAAAATAATAAATGAGCAGTTTTCTCAATTTTCAACTTGATATTATATCGAATAACGAATGAACGCAAAAGTACACGGGCCGCAATGATTTCAAAATTCTACTTCTCACATTAACGGCATTTCACAACCTTGTTCCTCTGTACCTTAATGATCTTCTTCATATTTATATCCCTTTGTGCACTGTAAAATTGTCACTATCACTTTCTCTGGTGTTACCACATATACAGTATGTTTAACTTCCATGGGAGCTAAAACTTTAAGCCATGTGGCCCCTTGCCTATGGAACTCTCTCCCTCTTGATATTCGTAATAGTGACAGTGTGCGTACCTTCAAATCCCATCTTAAGACCCATATTTTTACCCAGGCTTTTTTATGACATGCTTTAAATAGCCTGGATTGAATCCTACTGTATCTATGATACATGTGTTCTTATATGTTGTAATATTCTATGGGATTAATGGGATTGATTTATTTTTATCAATTTATTTATTTTTTATTATTACTATTTATATTATTGTTTTGTTTGCTTGTAAGGTGGCCTTGGGTGTTATGAAAGATGTCATTAAATTAAAAGCATCATCATGATCATCATCATCATTATTATTATTATTATTATTATTATTATTATTATTATTATTATTATTATCATCATCATCATCATCATCATCATCACATGACATAATTGACATAATCAGGAACATCACAAAACTAGGAACATAGCTATGACAATTACAAAATAAAGGACCAAATCCAAAACCAAAAGTGACAACTTACATAAAACATCTGTCAATGTTTTTTTAATAACTGAGATTAATAATAGTGGAATGATGTATACCGTATATAACTATGTTGCTCATTTTAATTAGCGAATACATTTAAAAACAGATTTTAAAAAGCTATTATAAGTTATTATAGCAATCATTATTGTTATTAGAAATATTGTCTGACAGGATTATCTGATGAAATACATCCTTTGATCTGTACACACTATAAACATTATAAATTGTCTTCCATTTACAGGATATGTTCTACCATTTCATCGCTTTGCTGTTTTATTTTGGTGCCTTTTTGCTGGAGGCTACAGTTTCATCTGCAGGTACATATGTAAACAGCACCTGTATACGCAGACCCCGTGGCAATATAATGACATTTCTGGACTATCGGGAATACAGCATTAATGTTGCTGCTGCGGTGAGTTGTAAACACTACCTTTATTTTCTTTAGTTTTGTTTTTTTTCATTGTACCCCTTTAGCATCAGTTTTGATGAGCTGGGTACACTATTGCTTTCAGGTGTTTACTTTATGCCTCAGATCAAAGACACATGTAATTATTTGATTGTTTTTGTAAAAGAAGAAATAATTGTATACATATTTATACTTTTAATATATTAAGATTTATTTATTTTCCTACCTTACCATACCTTTATGTACTGTGCATCCACAAAGTATTCACAGTGCTTCACTGTTTCCACATTTTATTGTTACGTTACAGCCTTTTTCCAAAATGGATTAAATTAATATTTTTCCCCTCAATTCTACAAACAACCCCCCATATATATTATACACTCACCTAAAGGATTATTAGGAACACTATACTAATACTGTGTTTGACCCCCTTTCGCCTTCAGAACTGCCTTAATTTGACATGGCATTGATTCAACAAGGTGCTGAAAGCATTCTTTAGAAATGTTGGCCCATATTGATAGAATAGCATCTTACAGTTGATGGAGATTTGTGGGATGCACATCCAGGGCATTAAGCTCCTGTTCTACCACATCCCAAAGACGCTCTATTGGGTTGAGATCTGGTGACTGAGGGGGCCAACTCATTGTCATGTTCAAGAAACCAATTTAAAAAGATTCGAGCTTTGTGACATGGTGCATTATCCTGCTGTAAGTATTCATCAGAGGATGGGTACATGGTGGTCATAAAGGGATGGACATGGTCAAAAACAATGCTCAGGTAGGCCGTGGCATTTAAAGGGATACTTCACCGCTTTTTCAGATTAAACTATGTTATTCCCTTAACTAAGCCAAGTTGATACATACCCCTCTCATCTCAGTGCGTGCACTTAATCACTCTGACGTGACTATAATCTGTAATGTATGTCGGAGTATGTCGGTCTGTATGGTCTGTAATGTATGGCTGAATAGCACTTCTGAGAGTACTCCGACTTGGTCCAGTAAAATAGCTTGACGTGGTTCATACTCAATTCTAGTCAGAATATGAGTCTGAAACTGCTCCATTGGGCTGTAATTATGGGGCGTGTTTCAACCGAACCAGGAAAGATATCAATTGGATAGACATACAAACAATCAGAGCAACGAAGCGACGCATTGTTAAATGTCAACAGAGCTCAACTGCACTGTGTTGCCAAGTCCGCATTTTTTTCCGTGGGTTGTTTTCTTTGTTGAAGCGATTATTATGTGATATATAGACCCATTTACCTCCTAAACACTAAAAACTTGGCAACCCTGTCGGCACGTGCGATGGAATAAACAATCTTTGTCGGTGTTGTAAAAAATAAAACAATTTCATGATACACAGGGTATTTACCCAACATGATCATCATTTTTGAGAGAAATTGTGAAGGTGAATGCATATACAAACAAGCTCTCTATTTAGGATTTGAACAAGTATAATCCAAGGCCGTTTGATGGCGTGCATGATTACGTTACTGTTGATCATCTGTCCGTCATCGTCTAAAGCCCGCCCTGATGATTTCATTGGTCAGAACAGTTTCTGTTCGGAGATAATTACTCCTCTATTGATCGAGGCCAGACAGAACCGCCCGACCTAAAAAAAATTGTGGCCGGGGCTAAGTTCGGCTGGCATCCAGGCTAGCAGTAAAAAGTCCCAGCTGAAACATCCTCCCTTATTACACTATTGGAGTCCACTATTTCAGATTTATGGCTCATATCATTCTCTTATGCAGTTACAGATGCAGCGTTTTGACTGAACCGCTTCTACTTCTGCTGCACGAGATGAGAACACATTTTTACAATTTTCTGGGTCTTAAAAGAGTCTGCATTTGTGATATATATGTCCTTATTTCGTGCAAAACACTTGCTGGATGCATTTAAATCTGCTCTAAGTATGCGTTTTTGTCACCTATCACACATGCACACTTCAATAAACCGACAGAAAGCAGGTTAATACGTTTACATGTCACGCGAAAAATCGGGGTAAGAGGCAAAGAACTACCTGTTCCGACCGGTTCATGCTTAAAGGGGTACTTCAGCGCTGGGAAGATGAATCTGTATTTAAACTTGGTCATCAATGTAGTAGAAATGTGAAATTATTTTTGAATTTAGTGCTTTCTAGACTGAGGAAAGACAGAAAATGTATTTTTGTCTCATGGGGATGAAAGACTACAATTCCCAGAATGCTTGGCTGCCCTGTGAGGCCATTCCCAAAGCCACCAACTTGATTACTGTGACTGAGTTGAAGACACTACAATTAAAAACTGAACCTGTCTGTTCAATATAATGAGTGAGTCACCGCGCGAGTGTCACAGCACTGAGCAATAACTGTAGGAGTGAGATAAATGAGCTGATGAGCCTTCATGATGAGAGCTGAGGTAATCGCGACTACACTCGCGGCATACATTCACAATGTGATTTCAGTCTGGCACGTTGCAGTTCATGCCTTTGCATGCTTAACTTTCATAGAAATTAATTTGAGAAGTTAAAAGACTTACATTGCTCACCATAGCTCCGTTTAAATGAGTGCCTGTAGCTGCCAGCTGAGCTCTGATTTTAATCTCCCATCCCCCATGCTTGGGTTCAAAACATGTGAAATGGCTCCCTCTGCTGGCTGTAGTCTTTAGCCTTTGGGCAAACATTCCTCCTATGATGCAAATATCATCAATTTGCGTCAAAGGAGGAATTTTTCCAGAAATAAAATGCATAAATCTCTTGTCTCAGGGGGATATGAGGGGGGGAAGCACAATCACTTGAATATGCTCCAGGGTTTCTACTGATACAAAGCCATATGCTAATCGCTGAAGTAACCCTTTAAGCCGTTTATGATCTTACTCTGATAAAAGAAAACAGGTTACCGCGTTTACATGACCATGTTCCTTGTCAGTTTATTAGGCATAATCGGCATAAAGAAACGTGAATGTAAACGCACCCACTCTCTCAGAATTGTAATGCCTTACATAACTCCCATATTACTTTTGAGTTACTTTCACCAAAATAACTACGGAAGTAGAACTTAACATTCTAAAATTACAAATGTAGGCTACTACAGAGCATTTTACATCCAGTAGAAGCTGATATTATGTAGCATAAGGACTGGGGGCTATCCAAGCTATTTTGTTTTTCTTTGAACAATACAATTTTAGGCTAAAAGTGTTTAACGCAAGCGTTACTGAACATGTACCGAGTAAAATATTGCTGAAATTGATTAGTAATGCCTTAAACTACTGCGTTAAAGCAAAAAGTAATATGTTACTGTAATGCATTTTCTTTTGTAATGCATTACTCTCAACACTGGCTGTAACATAAAATGTGGGAAAAAGTGGCACACTGTAAATTTTTTCCGTATACATTGTACACACCACAACAAAGAAAGACGAAATGGGTGACCTTTACAGACTGTGTTTACGATGAATGAATAATGTGTTAACATGAATGTTAACATGAGTGTCAGCAATGGGATTGCAAACAAATAAAATAAAAGAGCTGGATCTATTTACAGGCAGTTAATAGCCTACTTTAAATCAAAATACAAACCCGATTCCAAAAAAGTTGGGAAACTGCACAAATTGTGAATAAAAAAGAAATGCAATAATTTAGAAATTTCATAAACTTATATTTTATTGACAATAGAATTAGATCATATATCAAATGTTGAAAGTGAGACATTTTGAAATGTCTTGCCAAATATTGGCTCATTTTGATTTCATGAGAGCTACACTTTCCAGAAAAGTTGGGACAGGTAGCAATAAGAGGCCGGAAAAGTTAAATGTACATATTATAAGGAATAGCTGGAGGACCAATTTGCAACTTATTAGGCCAATTTGCAACATGATTGGTTATAAAAAGAGCCTCTCAGAGTGACAATGTCTCAGTAGTCAAGATGGGCAGAGGATCACAAATTCTCTTAATGCTGCATTTAAAAATAGTGAAGCAATATCAGAAAAAAGTTTATCAGAGAAAAATTGCAAAGAGTTTGTAGTTATCATCATCTACAGTGCATAATATCATCCAAAGATTCAGAGAATCTGGAACAATCTCTGTTTGTAAGGGTCAAGGCCGGAAAACCATACTGGATGCCTGTGATCTTCAGGCTCAGATGGCACTGCAATACGTACAGGAATGATACTGTAATGGAAATCACAACATGGGCTCAGGAATAATGTCGGTGAAACAAATTGTCGGTGAACACAATCCATGTTGTCCACAATTCATCGTTGCTGGCCAAAACTCTACAGGTCAAAAAAGAAGCCATATCTAAACATGATCCAGAAGCAAAGGCATTTTCTCTGGGCCAAGGCTCATTTAAAATGGACTGTGGCAAAGTGGAAAACTGTTCTGTGGACAGACAATTCGTCAGACAAATAAAAATTTGAAGTTCATTTTGGAAAAATGGGACACCATGTCATCCGGACTAAAGAGGACAAGGACAACCCAAGTTGTTATCAGCACTCAGTTCAGAAGCCTGCATCTCTGATGGTATGGGTTTGCATGAGTGCATGTGGCATGGGCAGCTTACACATCTGGAAAGATGTGTACACACCATCAATGCTGAAAGATTTCAGACAAGTTCTAGATCAACATATGCTCCCATCCAAACGTTGTCTCTTTCAGGGAAGACCTTGCATTTTTTTAACATGACACTGCCAGACCACATACTGTATCAATTACAACATCATGGCTGCATAGAAGAAGGATACGGGTATGGTAATGGCCAGTCTGCAGTCTAGATCTTTCACCCATAGGAACATTTGGCACATCATAAAGAGGAAGATGCAACAAAGAAGACCTAAGACAGTTGAGCAACTAGAAGCCTGTATTAGACAAGAATGGGACAACATTCCTATTCCTAAACTTGAGCAACTTGTCTCCTCAGTCCCCAGACATTTGCAGACTGTTATAAAGAGAAGAGGGGATGCCACAAAGTGGTAAACATGGCCTTATCCCAACTTTTTTGAGATTTGTTGATACCATGAAATTTAAAGCAACCTATTTTCCCCTTTCTTATTTCCCACTTAATTATTATATATACCTTTATATATTTATATTATTTGTATATTTACATTAATAAACATTTGATATGTCATAAATGTTGCATTCTGAATAAAATATTGAAATTTGCATCTTCCACATCATTGCATTCTGTTTTTATTCACAATTTGTACAGTGTCCCAACTTTTTTGGAATCTGGTTTGTAAACTAGGATCCTAGGAGAAGAAGGAGCAATGACAAAAACAGACAAAATGTAACACACAAAGGCTGTATAAATACAAATAGCAAACAATGGAGATAATCAATGAAATTCAAAACAGATGTGAACAGTAACTTAGGCAACAAACATGGCTTATTTAACAGTATTGCTGAACAATCAGCAATAAAACTAGAGTTAAGGTATGTTGCATGTTGTTGTAGATTGTGCCAGAATAAAATGTTATGATGATTCTATTTTAGTTTGAACGGTCCATGTAACCTTCACAATTCACATTTTAAAGCAGAAACAATATTGCAATATTTATGTGAGTCATGCTTACAATTGCTTTCAAGCAATTAAAATACTAAATACTTACAGTGTGTAAATAAATATGTTTTTTCTCTCTCCACAGATATTTGCATTTATAGTGACTTTGTGTTATGGCTGTAGTATGTTCATGGGCTTCAGGAGATGGAGAAAATAGCACACAAAGTGAAGCATATTTTACTGTCAACTGTACTATTATATACATTCCAGAAGCTCATAATGTCACCACTGGTTTACCACATTGTTTCCAATTTCTTTTATACACATTAAGTAAAGAGACATTTTAGCAGCTTTTTTTTTTTTTTTAAATTATATAAATTCATTACATTTTTCTTGTTTTAAGAGGTTATCCTTAGACTTCACTTGAGGGCAGAGATATTTTCAGATATATTATCAGTGCCATAAACTAATTGTACATCAATTTTCCACCAGCATTTAGACATTACTATAACAACATTCCAAGGCAAAGACTTTATTATACATTTTTTTTTTATGACAAATGTGCACACAAATCTTAAGTTAGATGTAACTGTGTAATAAGCACAACATATTTAATATTATTTTTTCTTTTCTTATGTCATGTTACATTTTATAACATAATAAATAATTAATTGTTAATAAATAAATAATTTTGTTTAATAGTCTGTGGATTTTTGTTTTGTTTTTGTTTAAAATAGAGCCACTAGAGGGTACACTTTTCATGAATTTGGAAAAATAAAATGCAACGGACTGATTCCTTCGTAACATTTTTATTCTTTCAGTGTATATATTATCAATACCCAGTTAAAGTCAGTGCAAAATGCAGTTACAGAGGCATCAATTAAACAAGTTAAATATAATATATTTGATGAAGATTTGTTTGTATCAATGTTTAATTTTTATATGCAAATATTAAAAAATTTGTTTTACTTTTTCATTAATTGCAAGTTTATAAACATGTTACAAGTTTAAAAAGCCTGTAATTTCCAACATCAGTAAAATCTTTGACCTCCAGGCTCTGTGATGTCAGCTTGATTGACCCAAGAATTTTTTCTTTTTCTTGGCTGCACAGTAAGATTGGACAAACACAAGGAGAGAAAAAAGTGTATTTTTTTTTTTTTTTGCAGTATCCAGTATTTTTGTAGCCAGTTAATATACTGATCATAGTGTTTTCACAGAAGTTATTATAAAATATTTAATCAAATTTTTACTGTTGTTAAAAACAAAACAAAAAAATGGTCATGGTGTTACTCTTTAAAAATAGTATGTCCTCTTCAGCCCCTGCATTGGATTCTGCCTGTGTTTATTTAAAATGATTCCAAGTAAAGACTCAAGTATGGCAGGCCTTCATTATTTTAATGTTCACTTTAAACCAAAATATTATAAGATGTAATGAACTCTGCACAAAAGAGAAACTCAGCACAAGGCTGTTGTATGTTTATTGATGATCCTTAAAATAAAACATTGTGAACAACTAAGGCAACATGTCAGACAACGATAACCTGCAAACTGCCATATAACCACCAGTCGGAGCTATTCTCAGTAAAAAGTAGAAAATCAGAAACAAAACATTTAGCAAATGTTAAAAAAATACCAATTTGATAACAATTTACAGTACAGGCATTAAAAGAATTAGTTACTTGGAGCATACACATTAACACATTTATACAGTATTCTTACAAGATTCATAAACAAAAAAAGTAGGAGAATGCAAACACACACACACACAAAAACACACACTTAAGGTCTAGCAATAAAAAATAAAATATGGCAACACTATTTTACAGTGTCCTTGTTACATGTTACATGAAGTTACTATAGTAATTACTATGACTTCCGCATAATTACATGCAACTAACCCTAACCCACACCCTAACACTATAGTGAGTATATGTAGATAATTATTATTACTAAGTGAATGTATAACACTTCAACGTGGACACCTTCAAATAAAGTGCAACCAAAAATAAATATGATAGATTCTATAAAAATATACACCTTACTTCTGCATTCGAACAGTTAAGATGTAGGGAATGCTAATGCAGGGATGCAGTGGTTTAGATCTCACTCTCGTATGTGTGTAAGTACACTTTTAGAGAGAGAATCTCCTCATATGTCTTGCTGGTGCGACGATAAAAGTCCAGTCCTGTAAGTAACTCCACGTCCCGTAGGCGCGCTGTGTGTGTCTTCATTAGTTCCTCCACCCACTTTGACTCGTCTTCTGAACTCTAGGTAACAAGAAGTGTGTTTAACACTGTTTTTGCTTTGGTCTCAAAAAGGGGCCATTTACACATCACTATTTCTTTTAAAATTTTTTTAGGAGTTTAGGCCATCAATTTGACAACACGACAACAAAAAGTGAATTGGTGAAAACGGTGACATTCTGTGCATCCTGTGTTTTTTATTGTTTACAAAGTGACCTCACCAACTAGTGGCCTGGCATGCATAATGAAGCATTTTTAAGTTTTTCATTGTGTAAATGGATTCATATAAATAGGGAATGTTTTGAAAATGTTGCCGTCTGTACGCAAACAAATAAACAAAGGAAAAATGTTTCCATTTTTTAATATATTAGCAACACTGGTGGCCATTAAGTGAACTGCAGCCAACAATTATTTGTATGACATTAATAATAATAATAATAATACATTTTATTTATAATGCACTTTATATTAAACAAAATCTCAAAGTGCTGAAAGTGCATTGACATTATAGTACAAATTAGCACTTTTCATATTGTCCTACATATTGTATAAGCATTTATTTATTTGTCATTAAACAGAAGAGAGGTTTTCGGGAAGGCGCCTAACCATGACATCGGTGAGAAAAAATAGATTTTTCTGGCAAAACCAGTCTGTGTTTCATAGAAAACATAGGAAGTTTCATTTTTTAAGTTTCATTACAAGCTGTTCACCCATTAGCAGTACAAAAAAGCGAATAATACATGAAATTCTTACATATAGCATATTTCAAATTGTGCATTTAATGATATACTGGGTTAATTTCACCATATTAAATATCACCTCTGTGACTTGCTGTTGTGTGACAGGCAATACTTAAAGATAATGACAATCACATTTAGCAAGTATAATTATAATGGAAGCAATGTAAACAGGCAGCTTGTATTTTAAACCACTTTCATGAACTCAATGGAAATGTTGAGATGTAAAGCTGCCTAAATCATTGTTGTGAACGGATTTTGTAAGTGAAAAAAAACCTTCTGGTTATATGTTATATGTTGAGAGGTAAGCACATTCACACTGGATTTTTTAAAAGTATGATTTTGGCGCTTATGTCCATGTAAATACAAACCCGATTCCAAAAAAAGTTGGGACACTGTACAAATTGTGAATAAAAAAGGAATGCAATAATTTACAAATCTCAGAAACTTATATTTTATTCACAACTATGAAACATCAAATGCTGAAAGTGTGAATCAAAATATCATGCCAAATATTGGCTCATTTTGGATTTCATGAGTGCTACACCTTCCAAAAAAGTTGGGAGGGGTAGAGGCCAAAAAGTTAAATGTACATAAAAGGAACACCTGAGGACAAATTTGCAACTTATGAAGTCACATGGCAACATGATTGGGTATAAAAACACTCTCAGAGTGGCAGTGTCTCTCAGAAGTCAAGATGGGCAGAGGATCACCAATTCCCCAATGCTGCAGTGAAAAATTGTGAAGAAATATCAGAAAGGAGTTTGATGTTATCATCATCTACAGTACATAATATCATCCAAAGATTCAGAGAATCTGGAACAATCTCTGTGCATAAGGGTCAAGGCCAAAAAACCAGATGCCCGTGATCCTCGGGCCCTTAGACAGCACTGCATTACATACAGGAATGCTACTGTAATGGAAATCACAACATGGGCTCAGCAATACTTTAAGAAAACATTGTCGGTGAAAACTATCCACCATTTGCCGTTGCCGGCTAAAGCTATAGGTCAAAAAAGAAGCCATATCTAAACATGATCCAGAAGCTTAGGCGTTTTCTCTGGACCAAGGCTCATTTAAAATGGACTGTGGAAAAGTGGAAAACTTTTTTGTGGTCATACGAATCAAAATTTGATGTTCTTTTCTGAAAACTCGGACGCCATCTCATCCAGACTAAAGAGAAAAAGGACAACCCAAGTTGTTATCAGTGCTTAGTTCAGAAGCCTGCATCTCTGATGATATGGGGTTGCATGAGTGTGTGTGACATGGGCACACTTACACATCTGGAAAGACACCATCAATGCTGAAAAGTATATCCAAGTTCTATAACAACATATGCTCCCATCCAGACATCGTCTCTTTCAGGGAAGACCTTGCATTTTCCAACATGACACTGCCAGACCACATACTGCATCAATTACAACATCATGGCTGCGTAGAAGAAGGATCCAGGTACTGAAATGGCCAGCCTGCAGTCCAGATCTTTCACCCATAGAAACATTTGACGCATCATAAAGAGGAAGATGCGACAAATAAGACCTAACTAAGACAGTTGAGCAACTAGAAGCCTGTATTTGACAAGAATGGGACAACATTCCTATTCCTAAACTTAAGCAACTTGTCTCCTCAGTCCCCAGATGTTTGCAGTCTGCTATAAAAAGAAGAGAGGATGCCACACAGTGGCCTTGTCCCAATTTTTTGAGATTATTGATGCCATGAAATGTAAAACTTATATTTTACTTAAATTGATACATTTTCTCAGCTTAAACATTTGATGTCCTCTACAGCGCCGGGAAAAATTAAGACACCACTTAACATTGATTTCTCAATGTAAAGTGGTGTCTTAATTTTTTTCTGGAGCTGTATGTTGTATTCTAAATAAAATATAAAAATGTGAAACCACATCATTGCATTTTGTTTTTATTCACAATTTGTAGTGTCCCAACGTTTTTGGAATCAGGTTTGTAAATAGTTCATACATGAAACTCTTAACAAATGCGATTAGTGCTTTCAATGATGACACCATACAATCGGATGCACTTCCTAATCCACATAGACTTATGTTGTACCCTAGCTTGAGGCTGGCGCGCTGCACGATATGAGAACTTCTATCTTCCCTCCTCTTCCTCAGTGCCATCTGTAGAGATCTGCAGGGGTTCTACCATTCTTGCAAAAGCCTTTCCATTGTTTGTTATTTTGACTAAACTGAACAATTTGTAATTGCTCAGCATCTGCAGCAGCATAGCAGATCTCGTCTGTCAAAATCAATCCTTTATGTATATTCCATGTCCCATACTAATAAATGCTGGTTGAAAATGAAAATGAGAGGAGAGGAGAGGAGAGGAGAGGAGAGGAGAGGAGAGGAGAGGAGAGGAGAGGAGAGGAGAGGAGAGGAGAGGAGAGGAGAGGAGAGGAGAGGAGAGGAGAGGAGAGGACTTACATTACAGGTCTCATCATTATCTGATCGGTGTGGAAGGATGAAAGAGAATGCACTAAGAGGGCCAGTACAGGAGTCAGGAGTCTGTGTGTAATCCAGACAACTTGTAACAACAATGTAGTAATGCGTTGGGATTTGCACAGAGCCACTGACATATCTGTAAACAAAAGAAAGAGTTACTCAGACTGAAGGATTACATAAAATGATGTATATATTAGGGCTTGTACTTGTAAAATGTTAGTTCTGTATCAGCTAGTAATAATAATAATTTGTTGCATTTATATAGAGCTTTTCTAGGCACTCAAAGCAATTTACATAGAAGGGGAATCTCCTCAACCACCACCAATGTGCAACCATACTGCACCAAAACCTGTACCAGTCTTGGGCTAAAGGGTGATATGACTGCTGGCACAATCATGGATCATTTAGCTTCAGTTACAAAATGATACTGGTAATGGAGGTAAGCATAATTTTATTTGTCACCCCACATCATCTCAGATGCACAGACATTCTTTCCACTCACATACTGTCTGTTAACACAGCATTGCTTCTGCTAGAAAGAGCAAAAAAACACTGATGTTGCATTTGGAGTCATTTACATGAGATAAACACTGACCCACAGTCAAGCCACCTACTGGTCAACCTTTTTGGATAACTAGTAAAATCATACTGTGTACATACAGTATGTCTATGCACCCCTGTTTAAATAGCTGTTTTTTTGTGATGGAAAAAAAAAAAAATAAACAGAACATTTGCATGCATATCAGAACTTTTGCACAATCAATGTAAAACCAAAGTGACACATTTAAAAAAAAAAAAAAAGGAAACCTTGGAACAACTAACTCTGTTAGTTCTGTTTTCTGAAATAATACCTAGTTGCTGCACCGTTTTATTTTATTATAGCAATTGTTATTGCAATCAACACTTGCTAGAAAGAGCTGCAACATGGTGTACGGCTCTTGACATCCTCTGTGAACAGAATTTTGAAGGGAAGCCCTGTTCTTGATAATGTTACTGTTGTTCCATACCTTCTTCACTTGTTGGCGATGGACTTCTTCACTGTGTTCCATGGTATATAGAATACCTTGGCCCTCACCTGAGTGATACCTTTAAACAATGAGATCTGTCGATGCTTCACAAGCTTGTTGTGGCCCATGGCTCTTGTATACAATCAATAAGATGTCAGAAAAATCTTTAGGTGAAGACAGGTGTGTACTAGCCTGGATGAGAGCCAAATTTAGCCCTGCCCACAAAATTGAGGTCGGGCAATTCGGTCTGGACTCAATCCACTAAGAAGTAATTATGCCTGTTCAGACCAATCAAATCGTCAGAGTGGGCGTTATACGATGATTGACAGATAAGTCAATGATACAGTCTATGGTAATCATCCACGTCATCAAAGAGCGCTTTTGTTGAATTCGTTCTGATCCTACACGGAGAACTTGTTCATATGCATTCACCTTGACTATTTCTCTCTAAAATGATGATTTGGTTAGTAAATACTCCATGTATCCTTAAATAATTTTTTTGTTAGATTGTAAATCGTTGCACTCATCATCATCTTCTTCAAGCATGTTTGTAGTTGTGATCTGTTGACAACAGTCAACAACAGTTACAACAGTTAGTGATCTGTCGTTTATGAATGATTCATTCTTTTTTAACTAATCTTAAAAATGTCTCGGGAAAAACGAATTGTCTCAGAGAGCAGTATGTTAATTTTGTGTTGACATTGCATGTGCTACAGGCCATCGGTTCTGTACAGTTCCCTTTCAGTCGGTCACGTTCGACGTACGTCAGAACTGAACCGACGAATGGGATCTTACTTTAGAGACCAATCCTACTTCGAGCATCTAACAACGAGCCAATGAAATTTGGCATGCGATCACGCATTCCACGCTCCGCCCCGCAGCGCGGGTATAAATAGGAAGTGGAATGGTAGATCAGCGCTTTCTACTTCGGAGCCGAGCAGTGCTTACTGTTTCCTACGAAGAGTGTCTGACTACGAGTCAAAGAGTGTTGAGTGAGAGAGTCTGCCAGTGCGGGTGATACGGCGCGTCAGTGAGAGACCGTCTGATCAGTGATCAAGCGATCTAAAGGAGCTTGTTGGTTCGCTGAGCGTTCCCATACAAACTGTTGGTTCGCTGAGCGTTTCCCATACAAACTGTTGGTTCGCTGGGCGTTACACACACACAAATACACATCACTGAGAGCTCACACAGGCTTGCAGAACGAACTGTGTGGAGCCGCGGTCATCTCCCTGAGTGCTTCAGCACACTAAAAGAGCAGCTTTCCATTCACAAAAGAGCAACACGGTTTGACCCTGCGTCTTTTTCAAGATGTCATTCAAACCGTGTATTCCTGGTATGCAACTGTTTCCTGTCCTCTTTGACGGCCACGAGCGCATGTGAGATTGCGATCGTGGGTGACTCATGTTCTGGTAAAAGAACATGGTCACGTCGGCGCGTTGTTCGTCTCCCCCTTCTCATAAAGGGCTCGAGTGTTCAGCGCGCCGTGTGCCGTCGAGCGGCCGGCTGACAGCGGTGGTTGTCACGACAACCGGCGCGCGTCAGTCGGCGCTCTAGATGCGCGGTCGAGACTATGAAACCTCAGATGGGGTCGAGTCCCTTCGCCTATCCCCCGATCTAGTTCATTTCTAGTGTTACTGGAAAAGGGCTACTTTGGCTGATAAGCGCTGGTGGCCTGAGGATTACAGTGGGGATTCCCCGCCGGGTAAATCCCCTCGGGCCCCCACTCCTCTATCGCATCAAAAGCATGCTGAGACTCTGTTCGTGGGTGGTACGGATTCTCTCATGAGAACACGACCACGTCAGGGCATTGTTCGCCTTGCCTTCTTCATAGAGGCTTGAGCGCTCAGTGCGCTGTGTGCCGTTCTGACGGCCACGTTCACTGTCTCGCATGCCTGCTGGTAGTTGAAGGTGGAATCGCTGATCCTAAAGAGAAAAGGGCTTAGCGTTTCATTTTTGGCTCTGGCAGAGGACAGATGTCAGTGGCTGCATCGGAGAGAGGGAAATATGGAGGGTCAAAAGGGCCAAAAATGAGACAAAAAAAAAAAAAAAAAGTATCATTGTTTTCCCTCTCTCACTGCCCTCTGCCCTGCACGCACGAGGGTAGTCCCAGCCCAGGGGTTGTGCAGGAACTGCGTGCGGTGTTGGACCTCGCCCTATGGGCGACGAAAATCACTGCACGCTCCCTGGGTCAGGCGATGTCCACACTAGTGGTCCAGGAATAGGGGGCTAACCTGGCAGATATGCGCAAGAAAAGCCTGTCTGTCGGGCTGGCCTCCTCGGCGGCACCATCGAGAACTTTGCCCAGCAGTTCTTGGTGGCCCAAGAGCAGACGGAGGCGTTGCACCAGGGTGCCGACGACCAGCTGCTCGGTCGTCGGTCGCAGCGCCTCTGCCGGCTCGTCGCCGAGGGCATCCCCTCCTGCGTCCGCCTCCACCCTGCTAGAGCCGAGCAGCAGCCTCCACTGGAGGAGCAGGGTGCCGGACGCGAGGGACGCCCAACCCGTCCAGGGCCCGCTAACCGGCAGGCAAGCGCAAGGGGACGCGGCCCTGAGACGGGCGGCTAGGGAGAACAGGAGCTGCTCGGGGGAGACGATGTTCGCATCCCTCCCCCACCCCCCCGGAGGAGGACCGGGGGGCCCTGACTGGTTTCGGTTCTGCCACTGGCTCTCCGGAGTCCAGCGGTACCCACATTTTAAGAGCAGTTTCCTCTCTCTCTGGGCCCCAAGAGGGTCAGGTTGGCAGTGTGCGACGCCCACGGGCCTTGTCACTCCTTTCCTACCCTCCCGTCGCCAGGGGGCAGTTGTGTGGGCCTCGAGGACGCCCCCGGGCCTTCTCACCCACACACTTCCTCTCTCGTGAGCACTCAGTCAACACTCCGGGCCGCCCACGGGCCTCCCGGGTCGGGGCTGAGTGCTTCACTTCCCTGCCTCCGGGCAGTGGGCAGCAGAGTGGGCTCCGAGGACGCCTCCGGGCCTTCTCACCCACTCTCTGTCCAAACCAGGAGTGCTCAGGCAACACTTCGGGCCGCCTCCGGGCCAGAGTACTCCGCTTCGCTGCCCCACCCCGGGCATGTCTGTGGTGCGGTTGGTCCCGCTTGCACGGTCTCTGGGGGCCTGGCTAGGTCTCCCCGGGCCGTCTCGCTGGCTCATCCGTACCATCAGACTCGGCTACGCGATTCAGTTCGCGCGCCGGCCGCCCAAGTACAGGGGCATCCTCTTCACCTCCGTGCGAAGCAGCGATGCTCAGGTCTTGAGGTCAGAGATCGAGGTCCTACTGGCGAAGGACGCGATCGAGCCGGTTCCTCCAGCCGATATGAAGACGGGGTTCTATAGCCCCTACTTCATTGTGCCCAAGAAGGGGGTGGGTTACGACCAATCCTGGACCTGCGAGTTCTGAATCGGGCCCTGCACAAGCTCCCGTTCAGGATGTTGACGCAGAAACGCATTTCCAATGCATCCGTCCCCAGGATTGGTTTGCAGCGATCGACCTGAAGGATGCGTACTTCCGTGTGTCTTTCTCCCTCAACACAGACCGTTCCTACGTTTGGCGTTCGAGGGGAAAGCATATCAGTACAAGGTCCTGCCCTTCGGGCTGTCCCTGTCGCCCCGCGTCTTACGAAGGTCGCGGAGGCAGCCATTGTTCCGCTCAGAGAACGCGGCGTTCGGATTCTCAACTACCTCGACGGTTGGCTGATCCTAGCCCAGTCGAAGGACCAGTTGTGCGAACACAGGGACTTGGTGCTCAGTCACCTCAGCCAGTTGGGCCTTCGGGTCAACCGAGAGAAGAGCAAACTCTGTCCTACACAGAGGATCTCTTATCTCGGTATGGAGCTGGACTCGGTCAACCGGACGGCGCGCCTCACCGAGGAGCGAGTCCAGTCGGTGTTGAACTGCTTGAATATGTTCAAGAGCAGGACAGCGGTCCCACTGAAATTCTTTCAGAGGCTCCTGGGGCATATAGCATCTGCAGCCGCGGTCACGCCGCTCGGATTGCTTCATATGAGACCGCTTCAACGCTGGCTCAATGGCCGAGTCCCGAGGTGGGCGTGGCAGAGCGGTCAGTACCGGGTCCCAGTGACTCCTTACTGCCGCCAAACCTTCAGCCCGTGGTCCAGCACTTCGTTTCTCCGGGCCGGGGTGCCCCTAGAACAAGTGTCCAGGCATGCTGTGCTATTCACGGATGCCTCCACCACAGGCTGGGGGGCCACGTACAACGGGCATGCAGTTGCTGGTCTGTGGACGGGGCCGCAATTGCATTGGCATATCAATTGCCTCGAGTTACTGGCAGTACATCTGGCACTCCGCCGCCTCAAGGGGCCACTGCGTGGCAAGCATGTACTGGTCCGTACGGACAGCACCACGGCCGTTGCGTACATCAACCGTCAGGGTGGTCTACGCTCCCGTTGTTTGCTCCAACTCGCCCGCCACCTCCTCCTGTGGAGTCAGAAGCAGCTGAGGTCGCTTCGGGCCATTCATGTCCCTGGTGTGCTGAACCAGACAGCCGACGAGCTCTCTCGTCAGCCGACACCTCCGGGAGAGTGGCGACTCCACCCCCAGGCGGTCCAGCTGATATGGGACCAGTTCGGAGCCGCACAGGTCGACCTGTTTGCCTCTCCGGACTCGACCCATTGCCAGTGGTACTATTCCCTGACCGGGGGTACCCTTGGCACAGATGCACTGGCGCACAGCTGGCCCCGGGACCTACGCAAGTATGCGTTTCCCCCAGTGAGCCTTCTTGCACAGACTCTGTGCAAGGTCAGGGAGGACGAGGAGCAGGTCTTGTTAGTTGCGCCGTATTGGCCCAACCGGACCTGGTTCCCAGAACTCACACTCCTCGCGACAGCCCCTCCTTGGCCGATTCCCCTGAGGAGGGACCTTCTTTCTCAGGGACGGGGCAAACTATGGCACCCGCGTCCAGACCTCTGGAATCTTCATGTCTGGTCCCTGGACGGGACGCGGAGGTTCTAGATGGACTACCACAAGCTGTCGTAGACACCATCGCTTCAGCTAGAGCCCCCTCTACGAGGCGCCTCTATGCGCTGAAGTGGAACCTGTTCGTTGAGTGGTGCGCTTCCCGCCGGGAAGACCCCCGAAGGTGTTCGATCAGTGTCGTGCTTTCTTTCCTGCAAGATGGGTTGGAGAGAAGGCTGTCTCCCTCCACCCTCAAGGTATATGCTGCAGCAATAGCAGCGTACCATGATGTAGTAGAAGGTAAGTCCGTGGGGAAGCACGACCTAATCGTCAGGTTCCTCAGAGGTGCGAGGAGACTAAATCCTCCTCGTCCATCCTCGATACCCTCTTGGGACTTAGCTCTAGTGCTCCGAGCACTTCAGAGCCCTCCCTTCGAGCCTTTGGCGTCTTGTGAGCTGAAAATCTTGTCAATGAAGACAGTGCTCCTGACGGCATTGGCCTCGATCAAGAGGGTAGGGGACCTGCATGCACTTTCGGTCAACGAATCGTGCCTAGAGTTCGGGCCAGGTAACTCTCACGTTGTCCTGAGACCCCGGCCCGGATATGTGCCCAAGGTTCCTACCACTCCCTTCCGGGATCAGGTGGTGAACCTGCAAGCGCTGCCTTCGGAGGAGGCAGACCCAGCCCTGGCTTTGCTGTGTCCGGTCCGCGCTCTTCGCGCTTACGTTGACCGGACCCAAAGCCTTCGGACCTCAGAGCAACTCTTCGTCTGTTACGGAGGCCAGCAGAAGGGAAAGGCTGTCTCCAAGCAGAGGTTAGCCCACTGGATAGTGGATGCTATAGTCTTGGCCTACCAGTCCCAAGACGTGCCTTGCCCGTTCGGTGTAAGAGCTCACTCCACTCGGAGTGTTGCTTCTTCCTGGGCGCTGGCTCAAGGTGCCTCGCTGACAGACATATGTAGAGCTGCGGGCTGGGCGACACCTAACACGTTTGCTAGATTCTATAGCTTACGTGTAGAGCCGGTATCTTCCCGCATCCTCGCCCCCAGTGGCCAGGAGCGCTAAGTGCCCGTTCTAAGTGTCGGCTTGCGAAACGTCACTCCCGCCCTCTGGGCCGGATACGTGCGTCTATTGTCTCCAGTTGTGTTCCCCGGGAAACCGGCTAACCCTGTCGAGCTCCTCCGTCACCCCTCCGGTGTCAGACGTTGCGGACCGTCTGACGCCAGGCCTGCACCCGTATGCTTGTGAAACGTGGCTGTAGGCTGGGTTCCATATGTAGCGGTTCCCTCACGGCAACCCCATATGTGTATTCTTCCACGGTATCAGCTACCCTTCGGGCTAGCCCCGTGTCTTTCCCTCGACAGAGCCCGCTCTGTCGTCTCTGGGCGTGTTCTTTCCCCCCTTCAATCAGGCTGGAACCACCCCAGAGACTGCCATATGTTGCACTACCCTGCCAGGTTAGTCCTTATGTGTATTCTGCCACCTCTCCTTCCCTGAAGGACGTGGCCCCGCAGCGTACCCTCTCTCTCAAATACGAGGTAGGCACGCTTTCCCAGCGTTATCCAATAGTCATTCTGAGTGGGTCTTGCAGAAACAGCAGTGACTGTACTCCCTGCTTGGAGCCCTGACTTCCGTACCATACTAGACGGTGCAGTGCGCTCAAGCAGGACGCTGGAAGGGCCAGCATCCTGGCGTTTTCCATAGGGATCCCATTCGTCGGTTCAGTTCTGACGTACGTCGAACGTGACCGACTGAAAGGGAACGTCTCGGTTACGTATGTAACCCTCGTTCCCTGAAGGAGGGAACGGAGACGTACGTCCCGTCGCCAGATGCTGTGCTTCCGCTGGGAGTCCGGTCACCTTTCGGCTCCTCAGCAGAAAAAGCGCTGATCTACCATTCCACTTCCTATTTATACCCGCGCTGCGGGGCGGAGCGTGGAATGCGTGATCGCATGCCAAATTTCATTGGCTCGTTGTTAGATGCTCGAAGTAGGATTGGTCTCTAAAGTAAGATCCCATTCGTCGGTTCAGTTCTGACGTACGTCTCCGTTCCCTCCTTCAGGGAACGAGGGTTACATACGTAACCGAGACGATTCTTCTGCACTCTGCACAGAATCTTCTGCACATTCTATGGAGCTGTGATAACGAATGACTGGAACCCGAAGACTCAAAGGCAAACTAATCAATTCTGTTTTTGGGGCTGCATGCATTGCTTATTGGGCTGTCACGGGCCATGGCCCAGATCAGACAATGATGATGGAACTAACAACTTAAACCCGAAGACAGGAGAGCTGTAATGTTACTAATCTTTCCAGGGAACAGACATGATGAAATGTGAGAGGACAAAAGAAAGAACGACTCTGATTCGAAGGGGAGAATTCGGATTCTAAGAAATTAATGAATAATTTCTTAAAGATTGGCCTTGGCTGCTTTAGCTTATAATTTATTTTTTATTCCAAATGTGATCAATGTTTGCATAAGTATTAGATGTGTTGGGGAATTTAACATGTGACATTTGAATTATATTCTGCTGAAATGAACAAAATGACTTGAAAAAAGATTTGTTCATTTTGCTGATATAATAATCATAAAATGATCCGAACTTCCCACTACTATGCGTCACTCAGCATACATCATTTACTCCGTTGTTCTGATTGGTTGTCCAATTGAGGTCTTTCCTGGTTAAGTTGAAACACACCCAAATAATCAAATAATCTGAGCAGTTTCAGACTCGTATTCTGACTAAAATTGAGCTTTTATCACATCAGGCTAGGTGTGTACTATTTAATATGAACTTAAATATTGGTTAATTCTTAACACAGTCACAAACTCAATTACATATATTTATATATATCAAATACTCATGCAGTTTTTTTTTCCTCTGGAATGTATCACTTTGGATTTCAGTGGCACTGCATAGATTGTAATTTGTACATTAGAGATGCAAAAGTTCTGACATGATTTCTCTTTGTTTAAGTTTTTTCATAACAAAAGTCAGCTGTTTTAACAGAGGTGTGAAGTCTTTTTACATCCACTGTACTGTATGTGCACTTAATTTATTGAATTTACTGTATAAGTGATAAATATAAGACCATGAAGACAACTTACTGTTTGATTGTCTCTGCAGAATCTCTAAGACCATTGTAGTCATAGTCAAAGATGGGCCCAACGACCACATTCACACCATTTCTCTCACTAGCATAACGTTTCACAAGTGATTTCTGGAAATAACCCCACAGACCTGAAACAGAGAGAGTAATACTTTATAAAGAGAGAGACAGTATGAGAATGAGATATGCATCTTTAAAGAACAGAACAGAGATTAGAGGAGCATACTAACTTGAGTGAAAGATTTAATTGAATGTGAATTTCAGAATTTCTTAGTAATGTGGATTCTAGAAGTTAGCTGAAAATCGAAAAGAGCATATTGTGCTTCAATGGAAAAAAAAGAAAGAAAAGAAAATCTGACCTCTTGTACACAAGTACAATATGATAGAATACAATAGCCTACGATATGATAATACTTCAGTGTAAAAGTGTGACATTTTTCTTGCATCACAATATCAATGATAATTACTCAAACCATGACACAAATTTACACTCAGTTTTCATGTTTCACCTTAGTCACATAATATGTTTCCCTTTATCGAGGGAACTCGAGCTGCGTCGAAACGGGAAGCTATAAAGCATACCCGGACCAAACAGTCATTAGCTTCTGTGCCTTCACAAGAGCTCTATGTGAATATTGTATGTCCATTTCATGTGTGTGTCTATAAAAAAAAAAAAATTTTTTGATGTGTTTGGGGCTCGAGCATGCCCAGTCAGCTCTCGAGGGGGCTGGCTGTGAGCATTGCGAGAGACTCCCAATGAGAACATTAAGATCACGCCGGGCACTCTTCAAGGAGGGTGCTTCGGCTCGCGGTCCTCAGGGCTCAGGTCCCGCTGTTGCTCGCGGTCACAGTGAAGGCTCGCGTCCTGGGGATCGCATAGGGATCTGGTGGTGGGGCTAGAGATGGGTGATCCCCTATCTCTGCCTTTACCCGCTGGATCTGACGTTTCAGTTCACGAGTTAGAAGCACGCTCTGTGGTTTCTTCTGAGGCGCGGGCTCGTCAGCATTCCAGTTCTGAGGAACTGGATGTTGTGAGCCAGGATGATTTCTCGCACAGCACACACACACACGAAAAATAAATAAATAAATAAGAAGGGGCTCGTTGCTCGCGCTGTAGCCAGATTAAGCAAAAATAAATAAATAAGAGAGACTGGTCAGCTGAGAAGCAGAAAGGCCCATCAGTAAAAGCAAGTAAATTAAATGGTAAATGCTATCCATTATATTCAGCTTCTCACCCAGACCGTGTTTACTTGTCTGGTTGATATTTGGCTGTATTTGATTCTGAGGAATTAAATGATCAACACTTGCTGGAGATAATCGGTATTAGTATATTCAGCCATTCATCCAGACCATTTTTACTTGTCTGGTTGATGTTTGGCTGCATTTGAGTCTGAGGAATTAAATGATAAATAATATCAACTATATTCAGCCTTTCATCCAGACCGTGTTTACTTGTCTGGTTGATATTTGGCTGCATTTGATTCTGAGGAATTAAATGATAAATACTATCAACTATATTCAGCCTTTCATCCAGACCGTTTTTACTAGTCTGGATGATATTTGGCTGCATTTGATTCTGAGGAATAAAATGATAAATACTATCAACTATATTCAGCCTTTTATCCAGACTGTTTTCACTTGTCTGGTTGATACTTGGCTGCATTTGATTCTGAGGAATTAAATGATAAATACTATCAACTATATTCAGCCTTTCATCCAGACCGATTTTACTTGTCTGGTTGATATTTTGCTGCATTTTGATTCTGAGGAATTAAATGATAAATACTATGAACTATATTCAGCCTTTCATGCAGACCGTTTTTACTTGTCTGGTTGATATTTGGCTGCATATGATTCTGAGGAATCAAATGATAAATGCTATTTTCTATATGCAGCCTCTCATCCAGACCGTTTTTACTTGTCTGGTTGATATTTGACTGCATTGAAAATAAAATAATGTCCTGACAACTGGAAGGGTCGGACATCTGATGGCAGTCCCCTCCGGATTGGGTTGGTGTTCACCTCATTACACGGTGCCCATCCCCCTTCGGTGCCATTAGGGGGCCGTTCTGCCAACCCTGCCACCTCTGACGCTTCACGGAGACACACGTCTCCATGTCCGCCCGGAAACGTAGCGGCACGGGGAAGCTTGCGCCCTCCGAGGAAGGCTCAAAAGAGGGTCGGTTCGGATGCTCCCTGCCGGTGCGCCGTTTCAGGACACCGAACAGACCGCTCAACAAACACCAGGGGGCCGGTCTGCCAACCCTGCCACCTATGGTGCTTCAGGGCGTGGCGGTCCCCGGCAAACGTAGATCTCCATGTCCGCCCGGAAACGTAGCTGCGTGGGGATGTTTGTGCCCTCTCAGGAGGGCCCTTGGACGGTCAGTTCGGTTGCTCCCTGACGGGTATCCGTACAGGACACCGGGCTGACCGCCCAGGGAAATCCAGAGGCCAGCCTCGAGAGGCTGCTTCCCTTAGTAGACTTTCTGGCAGCGTGAAAACTTCTGCCGAATGTCTCAGAATGGGTCCTGCTCACAATAGAAAAAGAGTACAGAATTCAATTCGGGTCACACCTGCTCGTGTTCAGCGGGATTACTCCTACGGTAGTAAGCCCCGAGCAGGCTCTGGTCATGGAACGAGAAGTACAGACTCTTCTGCGAAAAGAGGCTATAGAACGGGTCCCTCCCCACTGCAGAGAGTCGGGCTTTTCCAAAGAAGGATGGAGGGTTAAGGCCTATTCTAGATCTACGTCAGCTAAACAGAGCAGTAAAGAAATTAAAATTCAAGATGCTCACGACAAAACAGATCGTGTGTCACATCAGGTCCGAGGACTGGTGTGTCACAATAGACCTAAAGGATGCATACTTCCACATCTCCATCCTTCCGCAGCACAGACAATTTCTGAGGTTTGCTTTCGGGGGCGAAGCTTACCAGTATCGAGTGCTGCCATTAGGCCTAGCTTTATCGCCCCGCACTTTCACGAAGTGCGTGGATGTAGCTCTGGCTCCGTTGCAACTCCAGGGCGTTCACGTGCTCAACTACATCAGCGATTGGCTGGTATTAGCGAAGTCAAAACAACTGCCGGTTCAGCATCGAGATGCTGTTCTTGCCCATATGAGAGTGTTGGGGCTAAGGTTGAACGGAAAGAAAAGTGTGTTGGCACCTCAGCAGAGCACTACTTTTCTGGGGGTAGTTTGGGACACGAAAAGAATGTCGGCTCGGCTATCTCCTCCCAGGATAAAAACGATCCTGGATACCGTGAACCAGATAAAGCTAGGTCAGTCACTCACTGTGAAACTGATGGCAGCAGCGTCCAACGTGATACCTTTTGGCCTGCTGTACATGAGACCCTTACAGTGGTGGCTCAGGAGCAGGGGCTTTTCCCCGAGGGGAAATCCTTTTTCGCTTGATCAAGGTCACGCGACGCTGCCTACGTTCCTTGGTGAAGTGGAAGGATCCTTGGTTCCTGTCCCAAGGTCCAGTTCTGGGGGTTCCTTGTCGTCGTGTAATGTTAACGACGGATGCCTCCCTAACTGGCTGGGGGGCGGTCATGAGTGTCCGCTCGGCTCGGGGTCTGTGGAGCGGCATTCAGCTGTTGTGGCAGTGTTCCTGTCACTCAGGCACTTTCTCCCAGACCTCAGGGGCCGCCCTGCGCTAGTTCGGTCGGACAACACAGCGGTGGTCTCATATATAAATCGCCAGGGTGTAGTGGCGGACTCCCTGTCGAGGCAGGGAGTGGTGCCGGGGGAGTGGAGACTCCACCCCGAGGTGGTGGAGAGTCTCTGGGATTGCTTCGGGCGAGCTCAGGTGGATTTGTTTGCGTCTCAAGAGACAACGCACTGTCCTCTATTTTTCTCCCTCACGCATCCAGCCTCACTGGGGCTGGACGTGATTGTGCAGACGTGGCCAAGGCTACGTCTGTACGCCTTTCCCCCTCTGGCGGTGCTCCCAGGAGTGCTGGAGAGAGTCCGCCGGGACGGGGCCCGGCTGCTATTGGTAGCCCCGTTCTGGCCAGGCCGAGTGCGGCTATCGGACATCGTGTCTCTCCTCGAGGGTCCCCCCTGGGAAATTCCCGTCAGGAGGGACCTTCTATCCGAAGCGAGGGGGTCAGTACTGCACCCCCGTCCGGAGCTATGGAGACTGTGGGCTTGGCCTCTGAGGGGGCCCAGCTCGTTGAAAGGGGTCTATCTACCGAGGTAATAGAAACCATGTTGCACTCCAGAGCACCATACACAAGGAGACTTTACGCCCTTAAATGGAGAGCTTTCGTCGCCTGGTGCACAGGCCGTTCCTTAAACCCAGTCTACTGACCGATTGGCTCAGTACTTGAGTTTCTGCAAGAAAATTTCTCCGCAGGGTTATCCCAGTCAACTCTGAAGGGGTATGTGGCGGCTATATCGGCCTACCACACTCCGTTAGAGAATGCTTTGGTGGGGAGACACCCTTGGGTCACTCTTTTCCTCCGTGGTACTGTGAGGCTGAGGCCTGCGGCGCACCTGGAATGGTGAAGGCATTCCTGTTCCCGAGGGAAGTGTATGTGCCTAAGGTCTCGACTAATATAGCGGGTCCAGTGATGCTGCAGGCGTTCTGTCCGCCTCCATTTCTTGACCGAGACCAAGAGAAGCTAAATCTGCTTTGTCCGGCGAAGGCCCTAGACGCGTATGTCCACAGCTGCCCTGTGGCGAAAATCTGAACAACTGTCCGTGTGTTCTGGGTCCCCGAGTAAGGGAAAACTGGCGTAAAAGCAGACACTGAGTAAGGGGATAGTCAAGGCTCTCTCATATGAGTCGACCGGACAGCCTTCACCACTAAAGGTCCGAGCCCACTCGACCAGGAGTATGGCCCCAGGGTCCCGCGTGTTTTTGGGTTGAGTAATTCACATATACAGACATTTGGGACTATGGCGGCGTGGGTATTGAGTTCCCCTAGCGTTTCGACGCAGCTCGAGTTCCCTCGATAAAGGGAACGTCTCAGGTTACGTATGTAACCATGGTTCCCTGAGAGGGAACGAGACACTGCGTCACTATGCCATACTCCCGGCATGCCTGTGATCGACATGTTCGGCTTTTTTCAGAAGCTAATGACTGTTTGGTCCGGGTATGCTTTATAGCTTCCTGGTCGATGACGTAACCTGCCTATGACGTATCTCCTCGCTATTGGACTGATTTCACGAGTGCTTCATGACGCATCACGCAGAGGCGTTCCCCTAGCGTTTCGACGCAGCGTCTCGTTCCCTCTCAGGGAACCATGGTTACATACGTAACCTGAGACGATTTCCACATGATGCATTACATACATAAAACACAATTAACATATGCATAAAGTATTGGGACACCCCTCCAAATCATTTAATTCAGGTGTCCTAATCACTTCCATTGCCACAGCTGTATACAATCCAGCCTAGGCATGCAGACTGTGAAAGAATGTGTCACTCTCAGGAGCTCATTGAATTCAAGTGTGGTACAGTGATAAATTGCCATCTGTGCAAGTCTATTCGCTAAAATTTGGGAACAATGGGAACAACAGCAACACGTAAAAATCACAGAGCGGGGTCAGCGCATGCTGAGGCACACAGAAGTCTACAGACATTATCTACAGAGCTCCAAACTTTGTGTGGCCTTCAGATTAGCTCAAGAACAGTGGTAAAGAGCTTCATGGAATGGGTTTCCATGGCTGAACAGCTGCATCCAGGCCTTACATCACCAAGTCCAATGCAAATCGTCAGATGCAGTGGTGTAAAGCATGCCACCACTGCACTCTAGAGCAGTGGAGAAGTGTTCTCTGGCGTGACGAATCACTTGTCTCTGTCTGGCAATATGATGGATGAGTCTGGGTTTGGCAGTTGCCAGGAGTCTAAGCTGTTTTGGGGCCCTTTAGAAGTTATGACATGCTCTGCCATTTGTTCTTTTTTTCAGTTGCTTATAAACACACTAATGGCAAAGTGTAATTACACTTTATTCAACACAAACTGTGCTACTATAATATATGTGAGCAACATGTATGTACATACTAGTATTCACATACTTGCGAAGCTACTGCTAGATCATGAGTTTCGTAATTTCGGCATTTCGGAAGATATTATGTCTGACAGAGGGCCCCAGTTCATTTCCCGAGCGTGGTTCTTACCCTCCTGAATGTAACAGTAAGCTTAACTTCAGGTTACCACCCACAAGCAAATGGGCAAACTGAATGAAATAGCCAAGATCTCAGCCGTTTCCTGTTATGGTCCGATTTCTTCTTCTTCTTTATTATTATTATTATTCTTTATTATTAATATTTTAGTATGAATAATTATTATTAGGGCCGGGACTTTAACGCGTTAATTAAGATTAATTAACTACGGGACTTTAACGCGTTAATTAATTACGCAAAAAAAAAAAAAAAAAAATTAATCGCACTTATTTTTGCCCCGCGGAACGTTTTTCAATGAATGAGTTTTGACGGACCGATTATACTGGAACACCAACTAGCGCTCATGAGTCACGACAACAACCATGAAAACAACAAACCATAGTGAACATGAACGAAGAAGCTGATGAGACCGTTTTGCTTGGCCCCGTGGATGGGAAATTTAGTTTTAAAAAACGAAATGATGGAAGCGTCGACAAGAGCATGGTTGTGTGCAAGCTATACAACAGGGGTATCCAAAGTCGGTCCTGGAGGGCCACTGACGTCCTGCAGAGTTTAGCTCCAGCTTGCCTCAATACACTGCTAAAGTTTCTAGTATGCCTAATAAGACCTTAATGAGCTGGTACAGGTGTGTTTAATTGGGGTTAGAGCTAAACTCAGCAGAACAGTGGCTCTCCAGGAGCAGGATTGGACACCCCTGCTATACAACAAGGAATTAGCGTATCACCGCAGCACATCGAGCCTCAAATATCACAAATATGCTTTTGCTACACTTAATGGCAAACATTGCACTGGTCTGCTGGACTGAAATAAATAAACAATATTTTGTTGATTAAGCTTATGTATTCAGTCATTATTCAATGGTATACTAAAAATACATGTGAAAAATTACTTCTCATTGTTCTCAGGTAAAATATTTATATGCGATTAAAATGCGATTAATTTCGATTAATTAATTACAAAGCCTCTAATTAATTAGATTAATTTTTTTAATCGAGTCCCGGCCCTAATTATTATATAATACATTTCATATATTATAATGGGTGTGTTTGTTTATTGATTGTGGTTTGATTTTCTTCTGAGGGTGAGCTCCGCCCCTGTACACCTTTCGCTCATTTGTTAATGACATTTGGAGTTGGATATATGAGGGGAGAAAAAGGACGAGCGAGGAACTGAACACGTGCTGTCATGTGATTCTGTCCGCCAGACCGAACCCCGTTACTGGATGAAACACCTTTGTTGACAGCCTGTGTTCCCATGGGCTTTGTGTGCACCCTGACATTGTGGTAGCTGACCAGCTGTGACATTTGTCTTATGTTTTCCTTTCACTTATATTTGTTATTATTTTGTCTGTTTGTTTATGTCTGAGTGGATATTGTTTCTTTCCATTCACTACCTGACATGTGAGCGCCGTATGGTCAGTAATAAATGATTTTCAATGGCACTTTCTGTTTCGCATGTCCTTTTATGTTGCTCACCCCCTTTGAAGAGCATTCTTCTCAGTGGGGTTCGTAACATTCCTTCGCACTTTCTGTCATTCCAATCAGAACCTGTGGAGCCAATATCTGATTTGGGGAGAGTATTCCCAAAACTCCCTCCGGCAGGCATCCACCAATCTAACACCATTCTAATGTGTGCTGGTATATCAGCCTCCGCTATTCCCCTGGTCCGGTGAGCCATCAGCAGTACCCACAGTCAATGCATGGTTCCAAGACAGTGAGAGAGTCTGGAATCAAGCACACCATAATCTTCAGCAAGTGGTAAATCGCAAGAAACATTTTCAGATACTCACCGCTGCCAGAATCCAGACTACCAACCTGGCCAACTGGTATGGCTCTCCACCCGAAACATCCATTTACGGCAACCCTGTCACAAGTTGAGCCCAAAGTACATCTGTCCATTCCCCATCGAGAGACAAGTCAATCCAGTCACCTACCAACTTCGAGTTCCTGTCCAGTATCAGATACATCCCACCTTTCACATCTCTCTTCTAAAAATCCATCACTTACCTGTACCTGTTCCTTCTGCAGACCCGGCTCCTGACGACAACCCCTCGATACCACACATTGAAGCTGACCCAACTACACGGTGAAGGAGATACTGGACTCCAGACGTCGGGGTGGTCGACTTGAGTAACTGGTGGATTGGGAGGGTTATGGATCAGAAGGGAGGTGTAGGGTACCTCACCTTGATATCTCATGATCAGCTTTCGTGAACATGATCAGCATCCTGGGATGCTGTTTCATGATCAGAATCCTGGGAAACCTGCACCATGACCTCGAGGTATACCCCCACAATGTCAGGGTCCAAGGTCAGAGATTAGTCAAGAGATCAGTCAAGCTTGGTTCCCTCTACCACACAACGATCACTCTCTCCCCAGAATACTAATCATTCACACCTGCAGTGAAGAGCATTCTTCTCAGTGGGGTTTGTAACATTCCTTCACACTTTCTGCCACTCCAATCAGAACCTGTGGAGCCAATATCTGATTTGGGTAGAGTATTCCCAAAACTCCCTCCGGCAGGCATCCACAAATCTAACACCATTCTAATGTGTGCTGGTATACCAGCCTCCGCTATTCCCCTGGTCCGGTGAGCCGTCAGCAGTACCCGCAGTGAATGCATGGTTCCAAGAAAGTGAGAGAGTCTGGAATCAAGCACACCATAATCTTTATCAAGCAGTAAATCGCAACAATCATTTTCAGATACTCACTGCCGCCAGAATCCCAACTACTAACCTGGGCAACTGGTATGGCTCTCCACCCGAAACATCCATTTACAGCAACTCTGTCACAAGTTGAGCCCAAAGTACATCGGTCCATTCCCATCGAGAGACAAGTCAATCCAGTCACCTACCGACTTCGAGTTCCTGTCCAGTATCGGATACATCCCACCTTTCACATCTCTCTTCTAAAACTCCATCACTTACCTGTACCTGTTCCTTCTGCAGACCCGGCTCCTGACGACAACCCCCCGATACCACACATTGAAGCTGAGCCCATCTACACGGTGAAGGAGATACTGGACTCCCGACGTCGGGGTGGTCGACTTGAGTAACTGGTGGATTGGGAGGGTTATGGACCAGAAGGGAGGTGATGGGTACCTCACAATGATATCTCATGATCAGCTTCCATGAACATGATCAGCATCCTGGAATGCTGTTTCATGATCAGCATCCTGGGAAACCTGCACCACGACCTTGAGGTAGACCCCCAAAATGTTAGGTTACAAGGTCAGAGATTAGTCAAGAGATCAGTCAAGCTAAGTTCCCTCTACCACACAACGATCACTTTCTCCCCAGAATACTAATCATTCACACCTGCTTCCCATCAACAGCCTCATCACCAGTCACATAAAACACTCACCACAGCCCCAGTTCAGTGTCAAACCTCCGACAGGAAAAGAACATTATCCTGATGTCTGCTGATCTTCTGATACTCCCTGAGATCTCAAGACGTAATGTATACTTATCTGAGTTACACTAACCTCTGTGTCATTGTCCGACTGTCTCCAGGATTTATGCCTGTTTCTCCGCCGGCTGTGATCCCTTTGCTCTCCAGAGCTCCCTGTGTTCCCCTCGAGCTGGTTTGATATTGGTGTCATCTGAAAGAGAAAAGACAAGTATGATTGAACTGTGACTGCTTAGGATCCACATATCTGAAGCGAGCATACGCACCTGTGATCAGCCCAACACAGAGTGATCATCACAGAATCTGCACCTGAATTCAGGGCATACTCACCTTGCACTCTTATATGCTTAATAAACACTGTGTTTGCATTCACTTACCTCTGCCTCCTTGTATATCCTGACAGTTATATGCTTACGCATTTAATGTCTAAACAGCTTGATCTATGTTACCTAGCTATTAAATAGTGTTTTCACTATTGTCTGGATACTAATATCTGCTGCAGAGTTCATAGTTACGGCCTGTTCAAAAGAACACTGGACCAGTCATTTGCTTGGTCGTTAAATAAGTGACTCTTTCAAAATTCCCTATAAATGAATTAATAATTCCCTTTGAGCCAAATTGACATGTTTCCCTTACACATGTCTTACATTGGATAATATTAAGAGCTTTGAAGTGCTGAAAAAAGTGCTACACTTGAATGCCCTTGAAAAGTGTTTACATTTCACTCTCAAAAGGTTTTACGAACCATGACTTTCTTCCACAATACTATGGGGTGTTGCTACATTAAATCCATGGTGATGTTTATGATTTGTGGACTTAACTTTGTTCATGCAACTATGATTTCTTCTGGTTTCCACGTCAGCTCTGTTTGATCTGATATCTGTGGTTTATAACAGAATACTGCACAGAACGCTTCCCACTATATCACACAGTAACAATGTTATTACTTCTGTTTTGAATTCAAACAATCTTGGATCTCCCAGTGCTGTGCAGTTATTACTCCCAGTTATGTGCAGTTATTATTAGGGGATTCAAACCTCCCTGAGGTTTGAATCCCCACAACACAATGACTATTCTAAGATTGATTGCAGCTCCCTGAATGGTTGGAGGAGGTAGCATGCCTTGATATTCAAAGAGAGCAGCTTTTTACTCTGCAGAGATATCACCTTTATCATCATCAGGACATTGCAGGACACAGTGGGCAACAAGCATGCTTCAAAGTGTTTGATACATGGCCACATTCTCTTTCCTTTGGACACCATTTCTCAGGTCTTCTTGGAATGTCTGTTTCCATGACTTTGATCTTCCCTGCATACTCCTGGTGGCGTCTTTGGAAGCTGGTGTTTGTGCAAGCATAGGACAGTGAGGCTTAACTTTCGTCACAGTTTCTGAGATTTGTTGAGTCCCCCTTCATCTTTTGCTGTGAGTTTCTCTCCCACTCTCAAGGATTGGTCTTTTCTTTACTCATTCTTAGTCCAACTTAGCCGGCCTCTGCATCTAGGCTGATGGTCAGACGCTTTATTGTCTCAGCGGACAGAGATTGGATATTTAAATGTATAATCTGGAATTCTGTTCTCTTGTAATGTGATTGGTAAGGGTATAACTAGAAAACTGACGTTACAACAGACATAATGTCTTAATTAATTCTAAAAACTATAATACTGATCTGCCAACATTATCACTATATGATAAATTAAAATAAGCTGATAACATCACAGTTTTCTCCAGAATGACTGTACAGCCGAATAAAATTTTGTTGCAATATTGTCCTGTTTGACACTGGGAAGCTGCTTTGAAACAATTGTCATTGTAAAACCACTATATAAATAAAGTTGACGTAACTTGACATAACATTGAATAGACCCCATAAGAGAGATGAATAATGCTTGAATAATTATCCCTCCAACAAAAAATTAAGTAACACTGTTAGCTTAATTAAAGATAGGTGATTGCTGTCTGCTTAATTGTAGATATTGAGAGAATAATAATAATAATGCTAGCATAAAAATAAAAAATAATTATGAATGTAGGTTTCACCATCTGCAGCCCTGTAGAAAAAATCTGACTATTCACATGTAACCAGTATAATGTCCATGTCATTGCATCGCTTGTCAGTGGCATTGTATCATTGTTACCTTTGGTTGCTGGTTTACTTGTATATAAACCATGGAACCACTCCTCATCCATGAACATGAATCCGTTCTGCTTCATATACTGCTTTAAGCAACAATATGTTCCCCATAACAACCAGATGAGCCTTAAGCAACACAGAAGCACTAGATAACATTAAATAAATGCTTGTTGCTGATAGCTGGATAAGCTTAGGACAGCATATGCAACAACCAAAAGCCTATACAATAATTCCTATAAATATGCAATAATAAACATATTGTAAGCAGCATGCTACCGATAACTACTACATGGCCTTAAGCAACAAGTGTGTTGCTGATACCAGTATAGACTTGAGGCATGGCATGTTGGCAATGTGAATCAGATAAGCCTAGAGCAACAACAGTTTTCAGTAATAACAAGCATTGACCAACAAGCATGTTCACAATACCAGATGACTCTTAAGCAATGAGCATGTTACTGGTACCCAAATAAGCTATAGTATGTTGTCAAAAGTGTATTAAAGTAGTAATAAGTAATTAAATAATTACTTTATAATTAGTAATTTGGACAGTAATTTAATTACTCTATTGAATATGTAATTCGTAACTTCATGATTTACCTTGGAGTAACCTACCAATAACCAAATAAGCCTAGAGTAAAAGCATGTTTCAATATCAATCAGTTTGTTTAATCAACAGCATGTTATAAATAAACAAGCATGTTGCTGTTACCCAGATAGCTTAGCATAGCATGTTGCCAATTACAACTAGAACCCAAACCAAATGCATATTCACAATAACATGCATGTTCCCAATAATACACAAAAAATCCTTAAGCAACAACATATTTCCAAATAGCTTAGCCTTAAACAACAATCATTTTTCCAATAATAACCAATACAATCTTTGCAAACAAGATTCATTTTTTTCCCAATGTGGCTAGATAGCTTAAACAACAAGCAATTTTCAATTTCCAAACAACAGGTAACAGCAAGCCAATACGATCAGATAAGCATTATCAGCCTTGTTTAAACTAGTGCATTTTTGTTTAAAAACGCATAACTTTTGATATGGTTACACATGTTGTTTACATTACTCCGGCATTTTCAAACCTCAAAATGGAGACTTTCGAAAACGATGCAGACCCTTTTTAGTTTGAAAACCAGGGTTCAATTTAAGTGTAAATGGACCAAAATGTTGACCTTTGAAAGCGATGACGTGGCTGCCCACATGAACCTACTTACACGATAAAAACAGACCAGGGCGGCAATTCCCAAAAGCATTGCACGCCTATAAGTTGATCGTTCAAATCAGGTGTCTGTTATAAGCAGTTTTAACTTTTCCTTTTTGTTAAAACTCGAGCAAAGTACAACACTCGGCTATCAGATGTGGACTAATGCATGTCGTATGACAGACTGAAGCGCATGTCTGTGCAAACTAAAGGGGTGGTCACACTGAACTTTTGTTCCATTGACTTCCATTAACAACACATGCAAATGCATCAGAACGGAAACACACGCTCACTTGAAAAGTTCTGCATTTCGCTGCATTCCAAATTCGCTGCATTTGTTATATGCTGAATTCATGTTAATAAAAAAGATGCTAAGAGAGCAATGTCATATCACGAACGTTGCAGTGTCCGAATAAATTTTGCATGCTTGAAGTAGTGTGACAGCTTATAGCTGGTTTAACGCGTGTCTGTGTGAACTGAAGCTGGTTTAACACATGTCTGTGTAACAGACTACAGCAAGTGAGTGAACAGATGGACTTACTCCTTGATTAATTGGTCATGGGAGGAGTTATGGATCAGCTAAGTATTAGCTGATAAGATGGCTGTCACGACATTGTCTGCCTGATCTATGCTTTGAGCTCCATGCATTCAGTCACTTTAACTCCATATAATAAGGTCATTCTTAAAAATTACATGCCTTATATTGTATACATGCCTTCTCATCACAATTCTTTGACTGTGTTTTTAGTAAATCCTGACAGTAATTTTAATGCCAAAGGAGGGTTTGTACTAGCACAAACTATTAGTAAATTTGGCACCAAGTGCATTTTTTTATCTAATGAATTATTTAAAATCTATAAATGACAGCACCCGTTTTATTATTTCATTTCATATTAGGGTGTAGTAGGTGAATTTCATTTTATTAACATTACCTCTGATGGGCCTTAAACTAAATTTGTAACTAAGCTTTGTAATTAAACTGGGCTTTACACAATGACAGCTCAGCGACAGCGAAGCAGGATGCCGCCATGGAACATCACTTGTTCGAATCAGCTATCGCATCTGTTTTAAGTGATTCAAACTTTTCCTTTTCACTAAAACCCGATCAAAGAACAACACTCGGCTAACAGATGTGGATTACACCAGCTACTTTTATGAGGAGGATGGGGAGTGTGATCATGTGCTAACACCACACAGCAGCCCTGTATCTGGCCTTTCTGTGCTAATTACCTCACACTAGATCTGGTAGACATGTAAAAATATGGAGTGGCGATGGACACCAGCTATTATCATATTTCTTTTAAAACAATTGCAAAAGTTGCCAGAAGCCATTACACCATCTTCCTCGAAATCCCAAACAGAGAATTGCTGTCTCAGATGTTTCTCCATTGCTCTGCTAACGCCATCGTCCGTTGGTGATGACCCATTGGAAATTATTTGTCTATGAATCTTTGCCAAACCATAACTCAGTTACTACTAAGAATGGTCTGGTTTTAACCAGGCTAGAGCGCTACTGGATTACTCGATCAATTGCCAAACATGTTAATTGTCATAAAATCAGTTCAGTTCAAAACAGACACTGCAATAAAATGTGAATGAACCGAGCGAGTGTCACAAACGCTGCAGGAGTCAGATTACATTCATCGTGATGAATGAGCTGAATGAGCTCTCCTGATGAGCGCTGAGGTAACCGTGTCCGTAGCATACATTCACAGCGCGTGTTCTGTCTGGCACGTTTTTTTAGTTTATACTTTTGGAAGCTTAAATTTCATAGGAATTCATTTGAAATGTTTAAACACTCACTTTGCAACGCACAGCCCTGTTTACATGAATGCCTGCGGCTGCCTGAGCCTGAGTGCTGTGAGTGCTATCCCACTCCCCCTGCGTGGATTGAAAACATGCAGAAATGGATCCCTCTAAGTCTTGAGCCTCTGGTCAACAAATGTTCCGATGATGCAAATACGGGATTTCAGAATGTTTTTAAAAAATCGGCACCAAGATACTTCCGGGTGGCTGAACGCGAGCGGCTTATACTGACCAACTGAAGAGATCCAGCCGGCTACTGTAAATAGTTACACAGTTAAAAACATTGTTGATTTAAGTTGAAACTATGATTAAAAAAAAACATGTTGTGTTTGGGGTTGCCCCGTTATGATGCAAAAGGAGTAGGATTGTATTAATTTCCTTCCAAACAAAAAAAGTTATATCCAGCGAAACCTGTGGGTGAGGAGGTAAAAGTGAGTGGACGTCATCAAAATTAGTGCTACAGAGAAGTATTCTCAAAACGGTCCATCTACAAAATCATAGCAGAGCATAATTTTCTTCAGCTGGAGAAATTCGAGAATATAATATTTGTAAACTTAAGGTCTCTTTTGAAGATCAAACTCATTGCCAGTCACTGCCTGAAGTAAAAGTATTATACAAAGAAGAGACAGAACTTCTAGTGTCATGTAGGCTTCTGTAAATGGAAGGAATAGGAAAAGCAAAACGTTGTAGGCTACTGCTGATGGATGATTGATGTGTGTACCACATTGGTTTCATAATCACCGCAAGTTTAGTTTGAGTGAATGCCTAACGTTAGCTGAGTAGAACTAGTCTACAACTCGCTATCCTTTTCACCATCAGAAGCTAATTTCTGTGCCATCCGATCCGAGAAACATAAAACGATCATAACCCTTTGTTACATAACAGGGAAATAGACCAACTACCAGAGCCTAACATATTGTAAAGCCCTATTCGGACTGGATTAGTTTAACATGGGGACATGGGGGTAAAGTCATTTTACCTCAGGACGTCTGTAATATTAATGGCCAATTCGCACGGGATAAGACATGTCAGTAAAACTAGCAGAAGTGGGAGGAGTAACTCGCTTTACGCACCTCCTTGACGTCATGTGCGTATGACGTTACCGTTATAACATGAGCAAACACACAACCTGAGCGCCATTCTGAACTCCGTCTCCAATATATATGTGTGTTTTAATAAACAGTTAGGTCCAGTCTAACGATTCTGATTGGATTATGTTGGTAATAGACACTTTCCTAGAGCTAATATGTGTTGTGCCTCTAATAAGTGCTTTTGATCTTCTTTTTGCTTTAAATGATATGCGGAAAATACTGGACATTTTCCACAGATTTGTCCCACCACCTACAACGCAACCGAATGCTTCAAGCGCCTCCAAGGTTGTAAAATGCGCTTTTTTAAAAACTTTTAAACAGGAAATGATGGGATTTTACCATACATTTTTACAGCAGGTCTATTCGAACGGGATTAGTATTACCCAAGGTCATTTTTCCAGACCTTTTTACAGAAGGTAAAAGTCTCGGTTATCTTTACTGACATTGTCTGTAATGATTACCGAGATGGCACATTCGGACGGGACTAAAATCACTGAGAACCTCTGGTAATAATTACTTTACCCCCACGTCCCCATGTTAATCTAATCCAGTCCGAATAGGGCTTAAGTCAAACAGCAACAGTCACTAAAATAACTCAATGGAAGACTGAGGCTCAATTAAAAATGATGGAAGTAGACTAGCGCTATATCTACTAGACCAAGGTTAGGAAATTAATTTATTGCTATCTCTTGAATTAGTTAATCAATCCCTCAATAATCATGTAAACTTTGTCTGAATTCCAAGCAATTTACTAGGGTTGCCATAGGAACACTTCGGCTTTTGCCACCCGGAAGAACGTCTATTACTGTTGTGACGTCATGGTGAATTGTCAAATTGACGATATTTGCGTCATCTGAGGATTTTTTTCATAAATAAAATACATACATCTCTTGTCTAAGGGGGGATATGTGGGGAGGAAGCATGATCATTTGAACATTCTCCCCATTTCTACTGATACAAAGCCATTTGCTTAATCGCTGAAGTAACCCTTTAATAATACAGGACTTATTTTAAGCTCAAGTATGTATGTATTAAAGGGTTACTTCAACGATTAGCATATATCTTTGGATCAGTAGAAACCCTTGAGTATATTCAAATGATTGTGCTTCTCCCGCTCATATCCCGCTGAGACAAAAGATTTATGCATTTTATTTCTGGAAAAATTCCTCCGATCTGAGGAATTTTTGCCCGGAGGCTAAAAACTACAGCCAGCAGAGGGAGCCATTTCCACATGTTTTCAACTCACACGTGGCGGATGGAAGATAACAGTCACAGCACTCAGCTTGCAGCTGCAGCCTGCAGGCATTCATGTAAACGGTGCAGCCAGCGGAGAAAAGTCAGTCTTTCAACTTCTCAAACTAATTCCTATGAAAGTTAAGCTTTCAAAGGCATGAACTGAAAAAGCGCCAGACTGAACATGCGCTGTGATTCAATGCCACGGACGCGTTTACCTCAGCTCTCATCACAAGCTCATCCATGACTGTTAATGTAATCTGACTCCTGCAGCGTTTTGGGCTGTGACACTTCCTCAGCGGCTAAACCACATATTGAACAGACACGTTCAGTTTTTAATTGTAGTGTCTGTTTTCTAACTGAACTTATTTTATGAAAATGAACGCGGCCGTGGTGGCAAATGATTCAGTAATCTAGTAGCGGTGGCTTTGGGAGTGGCCTCGTAGGGCAGCGAAGCATTCTGGGAATTGTTGGCTTTTATCCCCATGAGACATAAATACATTTTCTGTCTTTTCTCAGCACCAAAAAAAAACAACAACACATTTCTACTACATTAATGACCCAGTTTAAATACAGATTCATCTTCCCAGCACCGAAGTACTCGTATATGTATAAAGTATGTAATCTATTAAAGTCTCAATGAAACGGAAGTAGCAACAGATTATTATTTTTTTTTAATTATGGCATTCAAACTGAGTGTAATTGATTATCAATTTTTTTTTTTTTTTTTAAATGTAGAATGGGACTTTTTATCTATCAGTTGTTGATTAGATTGTGAAATTTGGGTGTGCAAAAATGAAGGCAGATGAACACGAGCTTGCAGGGGTAGGGTTTAAGCACACTAAATGAAGTTCAGATGAGGAGCTTGTTCATTAATTCTACCAATCACATTACAAGGGTATAAAAGCAGTAACTTAACCTACCAACCACTGATGATGTTTCTCCAGCATCCCTCCTCCTTCCTTCTCCAACTTTATGCTTATATTTGTAAATTTATTTTTTATTTTATTTAATTTTTTACAGATAGTGGGTAATCTAAGAGCTCAATCAAACTTTCAGATATAAACAGCACATCAAATCTTTCCCTCTTAAATTGTTTTGTATTGGTTTCCCTCTTCCCCCTTAATTATATGATCAAGCAAACACATTTCACTAGAAGGTCCAGAATTAACATTTAAATTAACATAAAAAATAAACAAAAGGAAAAGAAAGATATGCACTGATGATTTGTTTACCAAAATACCTATAACATGCATTCACATAATAATAATAATAATAATAATAATAATAATAATAATAATAATAATAATAATAATAATAATAATAATAATAATAATAATAATATAGAGAGACTTTAAGACCTTTAAATTGTGATAATTAAATCAATCAATGCAAGCATTAAAGCAACACTTACGTTTGAATGCTGGATACATTGGTACAGTATTGGTAATGAGAACAGCATCATATCTTGGTTCCAAAGTGGAGGAAAGCTCTGTCAAATGGATAATGGAAAAAATAAATAATAATAATAGACATCAGTAGACAATTTTGTGTGAAAAAAAAAAAACTAAAACACACTAAAAACCAGTGTTGGGAGTAACTAATTACAAGTAACTTGAGTTATGTAATCAGATTACTTTTTCAAGTAACTAGTAAAGTAATGCATTACTTTTAAAATGTACAACTAAATATCTGAGTTACTTTTATAAATAAGTAATGCTTGTTACCATGTTTTCCCATTTATGGACTGACAGCTCTCTTGTCCCAATATTGTAATATACCAAAATTGTAAGTGTGGAGTCATTGTGTGTAAACAATGCTTATTGTAATTCTAGGCTAAATGTGAGCGTGCCTTTACTAATATCATTTGCACACACACACAAAAAAAAAAGTATTCCTCAAAATTAATAAAATCTGTAAAATGCAAACCTACAATTATTTAAATGTTAAATAAATCACATATTTGTATGCATTCAATCTCACTTTATTGCCAATGTACTTGCTGATGATTCAGTTAAACCATACGCAAAAATTACTTTTGTTTTTACTGGTGAAGTAAGTGTTACCTGAGGCTTTTTATTTAACTTTTGGTGTGAACGGGTCTTTACTTTTGCTCAAAAATAAAACTTTTTTGTTATATATAAAACAAGCCCAGCCCAGGTGAAAAAAGTAACGCAAAAGTAACGTAACTCATTACTTTTTTTAAAAAGTAACTAAATAACACAATTAGTTACTATTTAAGGGAGTAACGCAATATTGGAATGCATTACTTTTCAAATGAACTTTCCCCAACACTGCTAAAAACTATGTACTAATAACAATCCCCCGGCCTAGTCTAGACAAGATATAATTTAAATTTGAAAAAATTAAATAAATTGAGAAATACATTTTAATTTTATCCTTAGACACAGTTTTGTGTTTGTTTTCCTTCGCTATAAAGAGAAATGGAAGCCTCACGAGGTGGATAGAGGAAGCTGTAGGAGATGTGTTTGTCTGCACGGTAGCTTGAGCAGGACTGACTGTAGGCTGGAGGAACTCTAATATCAGGCCGAACACAGTTACTCAGAGCCTCAGTCAGAGGGGTGAAATCTACCTGCAACAGAAAAGCCACACAGTCAAATTTAGACTCAGCCAACAGTTAATACAACAGTCAACAGTTTATTTTTTGGGAATTGACTATAAACTAACATAATTTTGTCAATTGCACCTGCTTAGATACAGTAAAAGATGTCCAGAGAGGCATAGACAAAGCTTCACTGTAGCCGCTAATATAGTCACTATGATGAAGGATGCAGTATTTGGTGCGGAACATGGCAGCTGGACGACCGTAAGGAAGATTCTTGCTGTCTAAAAATGGACAAAAGGAAGCAAAGGTAATCTCTTCATATAAAAATAGAATGACAAAATATTACTCCATACCATATCAACTATATAATACTATTACTCCATTACATTATCAATTAAAATCCCACAAAACTAAACATTTTCAGAATACTTTTTGTTCAGAAGACTCAGGGGTGGTAAGTAATCAAGTAAAAATACTTTGATACTTTACTTAAGTATTTTTTTCAGGGATCTGTACTTTACTTGAGTATATTTTATTTGCATCTACTTTTACTCTTACTCCACTACACTATTAAAGGCAAAGTTTACTTTTTACTCCAATACATTTCCCCATGCCTGCTCCAAGTATTAAGTATTTATTACACTTGATTTCCAAACCGGTCTGGTCGGTCATGGATGATCCAGTCGGGTAGCCTATAGACTTGACAAGGCTGACAAGTCAGGTTTGCCACACTTACGTTAGCTCAGTGTTTCCCCAACTTTTTATTTTGCGGCACACTATTTACTATGAAAACATCGGTAACATTTTACAATACAGGTGCACTATTATAATTCATGCCTAACTAATGCACAGATAATCATGAGTTAATGTATTACTAATGAAGAACTAAACCATTTATTAATGATTACTGCATCAGCAACTAATGAACATTCTCTATGATTAATAGATTAAGTAATATATGAATTGCTATTAATTAAATATGACATCATTAATTCCCTAATAACATATTACATTAACTAATAATGTAAATTCATGTAGGCTATTCAAAGCCATGCATTCTGACTCTCAGTTGTCTGTTTAATTCATCATTAATCATAACAATTGGCAAAATTATAGTATGACTTTACTTGTTGAGGCACATGACTATTAACTAATTGTTACGTAATATGTCATTGTGGTTATGGCTTTTGAATTAATTTTGAATTAGTTAATAATATCTTGCTCCTCATCTGTTTTATGGAGCTAATGTTTTGGAACATGTCTATTTTAAGTTTAACCTCTATACTGCGTTAAGGTGCTTCATTGTCTCTTATTAATTGCAAATCTAACAAATTCTTAATTGCAGTATCTAATCTTATAATTTGTTCAATTAAAGCATTGCATATCAGTCCCAAAAGATTTTATCTGCTTAATTATTGATATTTACAGTTAATTTGAATATTTACTTTTTACTTTCGGTACTTGAGTACGTTTTAAACCTGATACTTTTGTACTTTTACTCAAGTGATGTTTGAATGGAGGACTTTCTACTTTTACTGGAGTATTTTTTTATTTAGGTATATATACTTTCACTCGAGTATAACTTTTGAGTACTTTTACCACCTCTGAGAAGACTTACATCAAAGTGGTTGAATAATGTGGATTACAATGTTTTTGTGTATTTTTTTAGTTCCAGTTTCCTTTGTTCCCATTTCTCCACCACTAGTTTGTTTCTATGGTTACTAATTTGAATTACACAACTCTTCCGTTTTTTTTTTTTTTTTTTTTTAATTAGCTTCCCTCAGTTCATTCAGTTCTTTGTTAGGTGTCGTCTATAGCCCTATTCAGTTGGTAATTGTTTCTCATGGGGTCGTAAGGTATTTTCATAATTTACAAGGGCTATTCTGTGATTTTTTTGTCGTCCAAATCCAGAATGTCAGTTGGTCAGTCTTCCACCATCCGTGTAAAAATCTCTGGCCGAATAACCTACTGTTTTTTGACAAACAAGGTTGTGTGGTAATTCAATTGCCATATGAATCCACATCTCTGAGTTTTCACTTCAAAATTCACAGTTTATATCCTTTTTGACTACTGCAGAGCACCGTAGCACCAGTTATAGAGGATATGCATGTGACGTCACCATCAGCTGGAGTGACTGCGATTAAGCCTAACTGAGTGGCAAAAAGGCAGCATTGGTTTGCACTTGATTGCAATGAGTCACAGCTTTTAGTGATTATAAAGGGAGCGCTCCTTGTGTGCTGTCTAGGCGATATAATTTTATATATTATATTATATTATATATATATATATATATATATATATATATATATATATATATATATATATATATATATATATATATATATATATATATATATATATATTAATAGGTCTAAAATTCAAAATTCAGAATTTGAATAAAACTTTTGTTTTCCACTCCAAGCAGACACATACATGTTTCAATACACTGACCCAACCTTTATTTTAAACTGATAATTGTTTGCTCTATACTCACGTATTCCTCTATTAACTCCAGTCACGCAGCAGCTCTTCTGCCACTCACCCCCTGGCTGAGGGGGCGTGTTCCGGCGGGAAAGTGATGTCGATGCTTACCCTCCATTGTGGTTATTGGAATGCATTTTAAAGATCTAGCCTACACTTTTATTACTGAAATGCTGAAAAGTATTTACAACCACAGTCTCAGTTTAAAAGAGACAGAGAAAAAAAAGCACGTAACACATTTCAAATGGGCCATTGTTAGGCTACAGAAGCAATTATATAGGCTACGTTAAACGTTAAACTAACCAAGCAGCATTATATTTACCTCATGTAAATAAGAGTCTGTTTCACAGCACAAACGCAGCAGGAGTCAGATTACATGCATCGTGATGAACGAGCTGAATGAGCTCTCCTGATGAGAGCTGAGGTAATCATGACCACACATACATTCACAGCGCGTGTTCAGTCTGGCACATTTTCAGTTCATGCCGTTGGAAGCTTAACTTTCATAGGAATTAATTTGAGAAGTTGAAGCACTCACTTTTCTCCGCCGGCCGCTCTGTTTACATGAATGCCTGCGGCTGCCCAAGCTGAGTGCTGTGATTCTCCCACCACCCATGTGCAGTTTGAAAACATGCAGAAATAGCTCCCTCTGCTGGATGTAGTCTTTAGCCTCTGGACAAAAATTCCTATGATGATGCAAATTGATGATATTTGTGTAATCTGAGGATTTTTTCCAGAAATAAAATGCATTGTCTCAGGAGGATATGAGGGGAGGAAGCACGATCATTCGAATATACTCCAGGGTTTCTACTGATACAAAGCCATATGTTAATCGCTGAAGTTACCCTTTAAGCTCCTGCTTGTTTTCAGTACATTGTCCGGTATTGTCTGTGCATGAGCACACTGTTTTGCATGTTGGCTTGCTACTTGTATTTTATTAATTGTATCTTATTAAAAAATCCTGCGTTATCTTCATCTTTATTTTCCTAGAACCTGAGCATTACAGAATACTGTACCAAAAATGAGAAGAAAGGCAATTGAGATTGCTTCTATTAATGTTGCTCCAACAAGGGGTAATCACCTTTTAATGGAGTAACAGTTTTAGTTTTTTAGAGCAGCAGAGACTTGGAGCTGTTCCTTGACATCTGTCATCACACCACCTGTGATGATGTCTGTTTGATGGAAGGATTTCGGTGTGGTCTGGACAAAGATCTCCATTTTGTCATGCTCCGCGGCAATCCCTCCTGGACCCTGAGGAGTTCCATCAACTTTGCGCTGTGGACAAATAGAGGATGACAACAGCCTCATCCAGCGACAACCCACATACACCTCGCAAGCTGACCCAGAGCACAGCCTATTAACACCCCACACCACGGTGATGACCTGAGCCCCCCGCAGACAGAGCGCTTCCATCCGCTGTTAGCATGGAGCCTGTGATGACAGCACCCATTACAGCCCAGCTGAAGTGCGCATCGAGGGCACCCTCACGAGCACCCTTCTTTAAGCTTAAATGACGATTGGGACACCCTAGGGTCTTGTGGACTTAACGGACACGCGCACGCAATGGCCATTGTAAGTCCACAAGACCGAAAGTGCACATGAAGTGTGCCATTTGGGACAGGGCCTTCCACACTTCTGCACCACCAGAAACCCTTGACCTTGCAGCTCCACCAGGTTCCCTCATCCCTCCGACTCCGCCTTGGTCAGTCGTCAACCCTGCACTATTGATTTGCGATTCTCCAGCTTGCTTCAGATCTCCACCCCTAGGGCTGCTCCCCCCAGGGCTCCCCCCTACGAGCACACTCTTTCGCATTATTTGTAATTTATTTATAAACCCTGTGTTATCTTCATCTTCCCTAGAACCTGAGCATTACACACAGTGAGTAAATCATCAATCGTTCAGAGTTTTATCACTGAGGTGGCATGCAAATTTATTTTTTATGGACGTCCACGAGAAACAACCATCATCCGAATAGGGCTTATGTTGTACGTGGTGATTTTTGCATCCTCCTGTGATCACCTGAGCGTTCTTTGTTGTATTTTTTGTTGTTGTTGGAACAAACTCACCATGACATTTATTCTTCAGTGTTTTCCACAGAATTTTGTGAGACTGTGGGGGGTGGACCTCTGTCTCTTACTATTAATAATAATAATTTGATATCATTATTATTCCTATGACAGTAATAAACATATATATATATATATATATATATATATATATATATATATATATATATATTTAAATAAATGCACTGTAAAATAAATTATACTAATTTTTATATTTTGTATTATATTTTAATCTATTTTACTTCACGGTGCAGTAGGGAAATAACAATACTTTTGTCCTAATTTATACACTTGCAAGAGCTAAACCATTGAAATTTTATTTTGACGGAAAAATGCAGTTGTGCTTTATTTAGGCGGAAAAATGTCGTTTCTGTGAAAACAGGTTTACAGATGTGTCTTATTATTATTATTATTATCATTATTATTATTATTATTATTATTGTTGTTGTTGTTGTTATTACTATGACTTTCTTTAGTAAAACATAAAATGAAATTTGTTACAATATCATGATCTTTTCCCCACAATGAAATTGAGGTGGGACTGAGATTTGAAAAGGGCACTTTAGCCATTGCATACTTGCAATTGGTTTTGTATAAAAGTCTGTTAAATTCATAAAATGTAATTATTAGTGAATAACTTTCACTAAATTATTAAAGACACAAGACTCAAGAAGACTTTGAATATAGCTAACAACTCATATCAATTACTTGATACAAAATGTTTTTTGAAAGCTGTGGTCATTATGTATTGACGTTATATGAAACAGTTTGAGTGTGAAATGGGTGTGTACTGCAATTTTTTTTGGTGTTTCTTGAAAACAGCATGCAAATTACACAAGAATGACTAAATATTGATTACCTTTTAATTGGGAAGTAATATTAAAGGGATAGTTCATACAAAAATAAAAATAAGCCCATGATTTACTCACCCTCAAGCCATCCTAGTTATGTATGGCATTCGTCTTTCAGACAAATACAATCAGGGTTATATAAAAAAATATTCTGGCTAATTCAAGCTTTATAATGGCAGTGAATGGCAGCCCAAAATTTGAAGCCCCCAAAAAGTGTATCCATCCATTACAAAAGTAGTTTTAAAAAGTATAAAAGTAATCCACAAGTAAAGTATCTAGCTTCTGGTGGACCGCCTTCCAATGATGTAAACATTTTGAACTGTGAGAGGTGTAACACTTTCTTCGTAAGATGAATATGGAAGGCAGTCCACTGGAAGCCAGATATTTACTTTCTAGATAGATATTTTATAGATATTTTTCAAACAAAAACTCGTCGATTCACTTGAGAAAAAACAACAACAACAAAAAACAGATCTATGTGGAATACTTTTTTGATGGATACACTTTTTTGGGCTTCAAAATTTGGGCTGCCATTTACTGGCATTATAATGCTTGGATTAGCCAAGGAGTTTTTTGGAGATACCCTTGGAGTTAGTGAATATAACTCAGATTTGTATTCATCAGAAAGAAGAATGTCATATACACCTAAGATGGCTTGAGGGTGAGTAATTTACGGGGTAATTTTCATATTTTTTTAGGTGAACTATCCCTTCAAGATAACACTTCATGAACCATAGCAGCTAACTGAACATCAAAAAGTTGTTCAGCATCAATTAAGCATTCCAAAAAGAAGGGAAGGTAGTTACCATTAATAATATGTCTCAGTCGATGATTGAGCTCTTCCACTTTGTTCTGTAACAGACAGAGCCACAGTGACTCCAGGTTATAGCCTCTTACAAGGGTCACTTTCAATGCCCTCTGCCCCCTACTTTTTGAACGCAACTGCAAAAGATTAAAGGTGAAAATCTCCAGCAAGAGATCTACATCTGAGCAGAAGGCAAAAGCACTTTCAGAGGCAAGGGGAGGAATCAATTTGATTCAATACAAGGAATTGGAAATGTCAAAATAACCTAGGCCAGGGGTTTTCAAACCATTACTGGAGCCTCCCTAGAACTACAGATTTTTGGATGTCTACTTTCTTTAACCCAATTGAATTAAGTCATCCGTTGAATAGTAGACTACTCCATGACCTGAGCTGGGTGTGTCCAATAAGAGAAAGAACCAAAATATGCAATGCTGGGGAGGTTTCAAGAAAATTTGAAAACCCCTGATCTAGGCAGTTCAAGTGAAAAGTAATGTAAAAGTAAACTATCATTTCTGAGCAGGACTCAAGGAAAAAAAACATACAGATATTATAAAGCATGCAACAATGATAACTAATAAAAGCATGGGTACATGCACAAGATTTTTCAGTGAAGGGTTTTTGCAAATAGTATGTGATAGTATGTGAAACGCAACAGTAAAGGCTGCTTTATAAACTGGTCATCTACCTCATTAAATTGTAATCATACAATGCTGCACAATAATCCTGTTATTAAGTTTTAAAATAGAAACAAACAGAAGGAACTAAATCTACTAAACTTTAATTACTAAAATAGAAACAATCAGAAAGATCTAAATCTACTAGTTGTTGCTTACTAGCCAAAAAAAAAAAAGCCTATTGCCAAGTGCATGATATGGGTCTCTACTTCAATAAAAGTGCATTGTTTTTGCCTGCTTTTTTTATCTGGTGGATACAAATTTAAATTGCTTAGAAAAATTAATAGCACAATAGAGACATATTATATACCAAAGTTTGATCACAGTAATTATAAATCACCAGTTATAGCGATGCTTGCCTCAACAAACACCAATAAAACCTATTTTTAAGTGTTAAGAAGAAACATTTCTTAAAAGAAGTGTAATAAGATCTGAAAGTAGTCTATTGCTGACCTTGTCTTCACATGTGCAGCCAAGATCGTCATTAATAGCTGTGACTGGTCCTACAGGGTTTGGCTTGGACACTTCTTCAGGCATGCTGGGTATGTATACGGGGGTCCTTAGGAGCTGGTTAAGGCTTCCATGGGTACCATTGTTAGGGGCCGGTTTCAAGCCAAGGAGATCTAGGAAGATCATAGAGGCTAAAGATCTGATGTGCAGACACATATTGTAAAACTTTAAACAATCAAGTGTTATTATAGTTGTTAAGTATGCAGGTATTTATATTTTATGGTATTCAGCAACTTTTACATAAAGTGACAAGAGGTCCAATTCTAGCCTACAGAGTACATCTGAAAAGTATTCAGAGCTTAACTTTTCCCACATTTTGTTATGTTACAGCCCAGATGGTATGGCCCAGTGATGAGTGGTGCCTGGTGTCTTGCCATTCAGGCCAAAGAGTTCAATCTTTGTTTCATCAGACCAGAGAATTTTGTTTCTCATTTGTTTCTCATTTTGTTCCTTTTGGCAAACTCCAGACGGGCTGTCATGTGCCATCTTGGTCACCTCCCTTACTAAGGCCTTTATCCCCAGATCGCTCAGTGTGGCCAGGTAGCCATCTCAAGGAAGAGTCCTGGTGGTTCCAACCTTTCCATTTTCGGATGATGGAGTCCACTGTGCTCAATGGGACTGTGGCGAGGAGGGCGTGGTTTAGCGAAGTCTGTGACATGAGAGAGACTCAGGGGACGGGCAGCACGTAAGTAGGTCAAGTACAAATGACGAACACCTGTTTCTTGTTGCAGTAATTGGCGTGGAGAGACAGGATAAAAGCCGGAAGGAAAGGAGGAGCGGAAAGAGAAAGAGAACCACTGCTCTGGGAACTCATGAAAACGTTGATGCAGAGAGGCACTGCTAAAACTGACGATTGAACTACGAAACGAGCTTACTTTATGATTTATGTTTTGGGCGCGATGTGCACCCTGTTTTGTTGACCGAGAGAATAATAAAGTTACTCACGAGTCCCAGACACGCCGACCACTTGTCTTCTTCCTCACTCCCTCTGAACAGTGCTACATTGGTGCTGAAACCCGGGAGGAAGAAGACCACTGCCGCCGCCATGCAGTCCCCATCAGGATCGCCATTTGCGGAGATTATCCAATCGCTCGCGGGCCTGCACCGGGACCAACATCAGGCCATGCTGGAGATCCGGGATGAGCAGGAACGGAGATTCCAGGCGCTCATCCAAACCCAGCAGCAGGACCGCGAGCTGTTCCGGAGCTGGGTAGGCCAGGAGGTTCGCGCCGGGGGAACACCAACGACCCCCCCCCCCCCCCCCCCCCTCACATAACCCTCAGCAAGATGGGGCACCACGATGATCCGGAAGCCTTCCTGGATCTGTTTGAAAAGTTCGCTGAGGCAGGGGGGTGGCCACGTCAGGACTGGCCGATGCACCTCATTCTGCTGCTGTCGGGAGAGGCGCAGCTAGCAGCCCAGCAGTTACCAGTCAAAAACCTCCTGGTCTATGAGGACCTACGGCGGGCCATCCTTCAACGTGTCGGTTTCTCCCCCGAACAACATCGTCAGCGCTTCCGGTCGCTGACACTGGGGGAGGATAGCCGACCATTCGTGATGGCCCAACAGCTCCGGGACGCCTGCCGCAGATGGCTGGGCCCGGACAAAAACGACGGCAACAACATCGTGGATCGAGTGGTGCTGGAGCAGTTTATTGCGTGGTTGCCGAAGAAAACCGCGCAGTGGGTCCAGTGCCACCGCCCGGCGTCGTTGGACCAGGCCATCCAGCTGGCGGAGGACCAAATGGTGGCGTGCCTGGGGGTCGGCGAAACCCTTCCAGCTGTCTCTCTTTCTCTCCCCTCCCCTTCTTCTCTCTCTCCCTCTCCATACAGGCCAGTGCCGGCTCCGCGTACCAGAGGGAGTTTCCTGCCTAGAGGGGCGGGCCGGGGAAGACCAGGGGGTCTCCCGGACCGATCCAGGGGGCCCCGAGCGCCGCCTAGAGGGGCGGAGCGGGCCGACAGGGAGCCGTCCTCCGATCCTATAACCCCCCTCTCTCCACGCCAATTCCTTGACCCCCTTACAGCCACTGGGGCGGCGGGGAAGCCTGAGCCGGCCTGTTGGCGGTGCGGGGATCCGGGTCATTTTGTAGATCGGTGTCCGGTCATGGAGGTGGGGACGCTGATCCGGATCCCCGATGCGCCACGGGCTGCCCCTGATCGAGCCGGGCTGTACCAGATACCAGTGAGTATCCAGGGGGGTACCTATCCGGCTTTGGTGGATTCAGGGTGTAACCAAACCTCAATCCATCAAAGCCTGATACAGCCGTCGGCATTGGATAAGAGCCGCTTGGTTAAGGTACGGTGTGTGCACGGAGATGTGGTAAATTACCCCTTAGTGACTGCTGTCATTCAATTTCGGGGACAAAATCATAGTGTAGAGGTGGCGGTTAGCCCACACCTCCGACACCCGCTGATTTTGGGAACAAATTGGCCAGAGTTTGGTAAATTATTGGGGTACCTATGTGCGGATGTCTCTTGGGAGAAAACAGGGCGGGGAGAGAGGTCGGTTGTGCAGGTAGGAGAAACTGAGCCGGGACCACTGGGGACTGATGCAAAGGAACCGAGTGTTGTGGAGAGGCTGAACCTCACTGAACGCGATGACTTTCCTCTGGAACAGTCCCAGAATGAGTCATTAAAAAATGCGTTTGCTCAGGTCCGCTCGATCGACGGACAGTTTCTCTGCCCTGAACAGCCAGTTTCTTATCCTTATTTTGCCGTAATAAAAGATAGGTTGTATCGAGTGACCCAAGACACTCAAACAAAACAAGATACAACCCAGTTATTAGTTCCAAAAAGCCGCCGGGAAATGCTTTTCCAGGCGGCTCATTGTAACCCGATGGCAGGGCATTTAGGGCAGGCAGCAACACTTAATCGTCTAATGGTCCGGTTCTTTTGGCCGGGCATTCACGAGAATGTGCGCAGATGGTGCGCGGCTTGTCGTGAATGTCAGCTGGTAAACCCACCGGGGCGTGGTTTAGCGAAGTCTGTGACAGGAGAGAGACTCAGGGGACGGGCAGCACGTAAGTAGGTCAAATACAAATGACGAACACCTGTTTCTTGTTGCAGTAATTGGCGTGGAGAGACAGGAAAAAAGCCGGAAGGAAAGGAGGAGCGGAAAGAGAAAGAGAACCACTGCTCTGGGAACTCGTGAAAACGCTGATGCAGAGAGGCACTGCTAAAACCGACGATTGAACTACGAAACGAGCTTACTTTATGATTTATGTTTTGGGCGCGATGTGCACCCTGTTTTGTTAACCGAGAGAATAATAAAGTTACTCACGAGTCCCAGACACGCCGACCCCTTGTCTTCTTCCTCACTCCCTCTGAACAGTGCTACAGGGACCTTCAATGCTGCAGCAATTTTTCTGTGAACTTCCCCAGATCTGTGCCTCAATACAATCCTGTCTCAGAGGTCTACAGACAATTCCTTGGACTTCATGGCTTGGTTTGTGAAAAAAACTTTTTTTTTTGGAACAGGGGCAGCTGAAGTACTTTGTAGAAGAAAAAAATCCTTAACACTCAAAATTGGCAACAATGATGAGTATCTTGGGCCTCAAGAGCCAAAGCAATTTTTTGTCTTGCTATCTCTAAATAATTTTTAAAATGATAACGCTGTTTATTATGAAAATACTCTTATAATGCCCTTTTAATGGCACATGTATGAAAAAAAGTTTGTTTAATGCATGTGAGTGCTGCCATATCTTCGAATATGAATATGAATATGAATACGGGTGTAGAGCCAGAAGGCGCGATTGAGGACTCAAGTGCGATCGCGATGTGAGATGATTTGTCTCTGTGCGGTCATCCGAAAGCGAGCACATGCACGTCTCAGCGCGCAACTATTGAGGTCTCTTTCAAGTCTTGCTCTTGAACGGACAAACTCACACCAGAAGTAGCCTATGTCAACATGTCCATCTTGATGAGTATCCAAGCAGACATAGTCTGAATATGCCTTAAGTGAACATACAGTCGAGAAAGCGATACCCCTGGGTCTTAAAGGGGCAGTAGCCTTTACTGCTGTCTGTTTAATGTCAAAAAAGATAAGGAATCACTCAATGCTCTTGATTGAATAGCTTTTGTAAGTTTAATAAGGATTAATATTTAATTTTAACAGTTAAATATGCAGTAATGTTTAATTTGATTACTTTATTCAATTTATTTACCTAAAAACTAAGGTTAGACCTACCTGAAAAGCCCGAAAAGCATTATTTTATTAGTAGCCTATCTTTGCTCAATAGTAATTATTTGTGATGCTGCTTGTATTTATTTGTTCTTTTCTTTATTTTTATTTGACAGTACTCCTTTTTTCCATGAACATATGAAATACCGAACCATACAGAAACTGTGAACCTGAAACTATGAACCTAAAACCTTAATATAAACTGAATCGTGAGCAATCTGTACCGTTACACCCCTAGCGTAACGTATGCGAGGGGGTGCCACAAAATTTAGAACATTTTCAAAGGCCCCCATGACTAAAAAAAGGTTGGGAAACACTGGATTAATGAATTAAGTTATCTAGGCTATTTGACATGGCAGCACTTAAACACGAGCAGGAACAGAAAATAGCTGATTGCTTAAACAGCTTTTCCGATATTAATCTTGGTGGAATAACCCCGAATAATGATATAACCGGATTTATTGAAGAAAGTGCAGGTTGAGGGTACATGAGGGTAAATTAATGATGACAGAATTTTTGGGTAAACTATCCCTCTCTTTATTTTTACTCCAGTACTGTATTTAATGTTACATAGTAGCCCAGTAAAATAATTTAAGTTAGAGATTTTCTTCTGAAATGTAATATATTAATTAGTTTATATATTAATGACTTTTTCCATGGAAATTTAATTTTGATAATAAAGTTATACAAATAATTTCAATTAATTGACTTGCTAATTGTTGCTACAATCAAGCTCTTGTACCCCCAATTCGTTTGAATGTTTTTTGTGCTTTTTGGAAATACGCATCATAATAAATAGGCCTGTTTTACAAAACTTTAAGAATTTTCCCATAAATGTGTCAAATATCACTGAAAATGGGAGAATCTCAGCTTTAATGTGGTATATGGCTCATATTCAGGATAATTATGCATCAGATGTGTTGCAGTTTTAAAAATAATCTTGCGTTTACATTGGAATTTCTTTAAAAAACATGATTTTCTGAGCCTGAAATTCAGCAAATATTTAACATAGCCATACTCAGTTAATATTAGAGATATCAAGGTTATATTTTAACAGAATGTTCTTTACATTTTGTAGGACGATTTTATGTAGAAAACAGTGTATCACAAAAAAAATGACTTTAGGTGGGTTTTCACAGACAGGGTCACAATAGAAAAAAATGAATAGAAAAGAGAAAAATAACTTCTAAAAGTTGATATGCTGCTTATATTGGAAAATGCTAATTGTACATTTTTGCATTTGCTTTGGGATTAGTTATATTTTGAGTTTGCCTGATTTTGTTTGGAAATTTAGCTTTCCTTGTAATGCAGACCTGGCAATCGTGATCATTATGTAAATGTTATGAATAGAGATCAGTACTTCTGTATTGAAACTCAACACTATTGTTGCAGTTTGGATCAGGACTGGAGAATAAAAAATAAAAGGCAATTTTCTCACCACACATGACATTGTAAAGCTCAATATTCTCAAATGGTGGGATTTTTGTCTTGAATTTAAAAGCTGGTCCATATCCAAGGAAAATGGTCTAAAAAAAAAGCCCACATTAGTAACTATTGTACCACAAAGCAAAAATGTAACAAGAAATGTAACAGCAAAAATGTAATTTCATGGCTGTAGCCATGAAAATAAAAATAAAAATAAATTTCAAACAACAAACCTGCATGCTGTTAATCTTATTGTCATATCCGTGATCACCAGCAAACCCACATTTCCCATGATTCCTTTTGGTTTCATAGAATTTTCTGTATCAGGCAAGACACAACACAGTAGGTCATTTCAGGTTCAATTTTAAGGAAACAAAAACGTTAGAAGGAGACATGCAGCAATACTTGTACTATCAGTCACAATAAGGTAATTTAATTTGTGATTAAATGAAATTCTAGTGAACGCCACAAAACAACTATTAAGTATACTTTAAGTATTTAATAATAATAAATACTAACTAATTAGCATTTTAGTAACATTTTTAATAATTAATAATAATTGAAAACACTTGTATTTGGGAAAGTAATTTTCAACTAAATAAATATAGTTTCGAACCATACAAGCAAATAGACAGAAGGAATAAGTTATATTTTGTGCAATGAAGCCTATGATTGCTCTAGTTATTCCTTTTGGCCTTTTTCATACTTGATGCAAGTTTAGATACTTGTTCAAAGGTTTTTATTTGTTTGTGGAATTGGCAGCAATTACAATATGGCTTTCTCTAGCACACACATCTTGCAGTTAAAAACTAAACTCAGAATCCGTAATGAAAAACCTCTACCATAAGACTGTGTCTAAATATTTATTTATTAGAGTGGGTCACATGTCAATCACTTTGTAATGTTGCAGATGTCATGCTTAAATATAACATATAAGTTCAGTGTTTAAATTCCCTAGCACAAATCAGTATTTAGACATTACTGAACATGCTGAATGAAGCTGTGCCAGAGCCAAATGTCTTGTCTGAAGCATACTTTACCTATAATAATCATAAAAGTAATCACTGTGCTGTTAATTGTCAATTTTTAATCAGTGGAAAGCAGACACTACTTTAAATCCAGAGATTACAGCTATATGTCTTAGTCCCGAAAGCAGCACATTCAAATAACAAGAGACTGCTCATAAATATTCTATTTAATTTAGTAAAACCTGAGTAATTGATTTAACCGTCTGCTTCATGCAAGGATCTACAGGCCGGGTGAGACTACACTAACAACGAAGTAGTTCACTTCATGACTCTGGTGCCAGTGATTAGACAGGACTATATCTCTACCAGTCATGAAAGCTTTCTTTCATTAGGGCTTTAGTGTCAGCCAAAGCAAACAAAGGAGGGTGTCCCAACCCAAATGTGAGGAGCTGTCTCTGGACCTGCCTCTCTGTTTCTGCATCCTCATCTATGTTGGAAGTGTTGTAAATCACTGGCTAATTTCAGTGATCTCATTGATTTTCTTTTTTGGAGTCCAAGCTTTCCATTTCTAGTTAGAAATGAGTGTACTAGGGATTACGTTGTGGTTTTAAGTATCTGAAGAGAAAGTAAAAACTAAAAAGGTACTTCAACTGAACAGCATAAGACACTGCAAAAAATGTGGAAAATTTTCCACCAATGAACAATCTGAATCTACATGACAAGCAAAATTGAAAGATATTAATACTTGTTTTTGGAGAATAAATCTTAAATTACCCCTATTTTGCATAAATCTAAGAATGTTTAGTAAGGTTAATTCTTAAAATAAGACACAATGGTAACACTTTACAATAAGGCTTCTTTATGCATAGGCATCATGAACTAACAATGAACAATAGTATTTAGGTTCAGGTTAATGTTATTTCTACATACATTTTTAACATTTCAGGTTGTAATTTAATAGTATCTAATATTAATATTAACAATGAACACTAGTATATTTATACATTTGTATCTAGCATAATTTTACTTTTTGAGTAAATGTATCTTTCTTTATTGATGTTTGGATTTTTTTTAAATTGGAAAATAGGACAAAGTAATCCTTAAGAATATATATACAGTCTTGTTCAAAATACTAGCAGTACAATGTGACTAACCAGAATAATCAAGGTTTTTCGTATATTTTTTTATTGCTACGTGGCAAACAAGTTACCAGTAGGTTCAGTAGATTCTCAGAAAACAAATGAGACCCAGCATTCATGATATGCCCGCTCTTAATGCTGTGCAATTGGGCAATTAGTTGAATTAGTTGAAAGGGGTGTGTTCAAAAAAATAGCAGTGTGGCATTCAATCACTGAGGTCATCAATTTTGTGAAGAAACAGGTGTGAATCAGGTGGCCCCTATTTAAGAATGAAGCCAACACTTGTTGAACATGCATTTGAAAGCTGAGGAAAATGGGTCGTTCAAGACATTGTTCAGAAGAACAGCGTACTTTGATTAAAAAGTTGATTAGAGAGGGGAAAACCTATAAAGAGGTGCAAAAAATGATAGGCTGTTCAGCTAAAATGATCTCCAATGCCTTAAAATGGAGAGCAAAACCAGAGAGACGTGGAAGAAAATGGAAGACAACCATCAAAATGGATAAAAGAATAACCAGAATGGCAAAGGCTCAGCCAATGATCACCTCCAGGATGATCAAAGACAGTCTGGAGTTACCTGTAAGTACTGTGACAGTTAGAAGACGTCTGTGTGAAGCTAATCTATTTTCAAGAATCCCCCGCAAAGTCCCTCTGTTAAAAAAAAGGCATGTGCAGAAGAGGTAACAATTTGCCAAAGAACACATCAACTGGCCTAAAGAGAAATGGAGGAACATTTTGTGGACTGATGAGAGTAAAATTGTTCTTTTTGGGTCCAAGGGCCACAGGCAGTTTGTGAGACGACCCCCAAACTCTGAATTCAAGCCACAGTACACAGTGAAGACAGTGAAGCATGGAGGTGCAAGCATCATGATATGGGCATGTTTCTCCTACTATGGTGTTGGGCCTATTTATCGCATACCAGGGATCATGGATCAGTTTGCATATGTTAAAATACTTGAAGAGGTCATGTTGCCCTATGCTGAAGAGGACATGCCCTTGAAACGGTTGTTTCAACAAGACAATGACCCAAAACACACTAGTAAACGGGCAAAGTCTTGGTTCCAAACCAACAAAACTAATGTTATGGAGTGGCCAGCCCAATCTCCAGACCTTAATCCAATTGAGAATTTGTGGGGTGATATCAAAAATGCTGTTTCTGAAGCAAAACCAAGAAATGTGAATGAATTGTGGAATGCTGTTAAAGAATCATGGAGTGGAATAACAGCTGAGAGGTGCCACAAGTTGGTTGACTCCATGCCACACAGATGTCAAGCAGTTTTAAAAAACTGTGGTCATACAACTAAATATTAGTTTAGTGATTCACAGGATTGCTAAATGTTGTTTGTTTTAACAACAAAAAAATGTTTGTACAAAATAGTTTTGAGTTTGTACAGTCAAAGGTAGACACTGCTATTTTTTTGAATACACCCCTTTCAACTAATTGCCCAATTGCACAGCCTTAAGAGCGTGCATATCATGAATGCTGGGTCTTGTTTGTTTTCTGACTATCTACTGAACCTACTGGTAACTTGTTTGCCACGTAGCAATAAAAAATATACTAAAAACCTTGATTATTCTGGTTAGTCACATTGTACTGCTATTATTTTGAACAAGACTGTATATATTTTTTTATGTAGGTTTGAGCATTCACAACAACTGATTTTAAGATTTTAACAAAGAAGACAGACTTAATTACATGTTAGGTTATTTACCGTGCTATGTGCCATTTCCTCTCAACCATCAAGTGAATTTCCTCGATTCTGTGGTTGTTGGCATAGTGCAAACGTTTGGGAAGGTGTTGCTTCAAGTATGGTTTGAAGTGTTGGTCTGGCTTTTTGCACTGTAGGAGAACCAAAATGTCTTGTTTTGTGAAGTAGAACATTGCATTCTGTAATGCTGCTTTGAAACAATCTGTATTAATAAAGTACTTATAAATAAAGATGATGACTTGTACCAAAATATCCAAATTTGAAAGAAACTATTCAAATAATCAATATATAGTGATGTAAATGTATTTAGAGAACACTGGAGTCTAATGCTAGATTTTACTCATTTTACTTGATTTCTTGATTTCATCCTTTTTACAAAGATTTTTTTTTCCAACTTTTAAGTGGTTGAATAAAGTAAGTTTCCCTCAAGTTCAAAGATGTGTGTGAGAGAAACCACAGCTTTAGATTATACTTAGTCCTACTAAATTTGACAACCAGAATGTGCCACATTTTGTGCCCACTGCAAATCTTGTTTTAAATGTAATGGTTTATTATAAAAGCCTTAGTAATGTATTAATATGATATAACATGTATAGTAAGTATATCATTATAAAGTATTTTAAAGAACATCACTTACTGTAAGGTTTGCTACAACTGCTTTTGCATCATCTAGATAAAGAAGAAAGGAGAAAGAAAATGTTAATTTTTTGATGTCGGATGCTATTAAAACAAAAATAATAATTCCTAGAACTAGTGCATTATACTCTATTATAGTTTCCTCACTAGATCACATATCTCCAACCCAATTTTCGCTTGCAATGTGACATTTCATTAACATCAACTAATAGCCTACACAGTGTTGGTACCCAGATATACATCTTACGAGATACCCATAAATTTTGAATATTCTGATCTAATATGATTTCTGACCTGTAAGGTTGCCAGAATAATAATCATACACTGGTTGTTAATAGGCAAGAGGAGAACTGGCACCCTGACTGAGCCCGGTTTCTCCCAAGGTTTATTTTTCTCCATCATGGCCTGATGGAGTTTTGGTTCCTTGCCACTGTTGCCTTTGGCTTGGCTTGATCAGTTGGGGACCCTCTTAATTAATTGTTAATTAACTGTTTAAACTAATACTGATCTGTCAACATTGTCGCTATATGATCAAATAAAATAAGCTGATAACATCCCCGTTTTCTCCAGAGCGGCTGTACAGCTGAATCAAATTGTGTTGCAATATTTGTGTCAACCTAGGGGACTACAGCCAAAAAGGGAAAGTAATTTATGCCAAATTTGCTGGGACACTAAGGATATAATTACTGATCCAACTAAACCAGAAGAGGCTTGTTTTGCTTTTTAACAACTAACATTTAGAGTTGTTTAGATTCCGGGCTCTGATCCTTCCCAGAGATCCAGGAATTAGGATGATGTCCTCTGTGTTGGACATGTAAGAGCTTAGGAATTCTGTGCGGTCACAATGAGCTTCCTCCATACCTGAAAAAGAAAATGCATTTATAATTGATATGGTATTTTTTATATAAAAAAGAAAATGTTTTTAATATTGTGATGTATTATTACAATTTAAAATATTTGGTTTTCAATTTATTATACTTTAAATTATCGTTTATTCCTGTGATGCAAAGCTGAAATTTCAGGATCATTACTTCAGTCTCTGTCATTACTATCATTACTACTCTCTCTCTCTCTCTCTCTCTCTCTCTCTCTCTCTCTCTCTCTCTCTCTCTCTCTCTCTCTCTCTCTCTCTGTATATATATATATATATATATATATATATATATATATATATATATATATATATATATATATATATATATATATATATATATTACACTCACCTAAAGGATTATTAGGGACACCATACTAATACTGTGTTTGACCCCCTTTCACCTTCAGAACTGCCTTAATTCTGTGTGGCATTGATTCAACAAGATGATGAAAGCATTCTTTAGAAATGTTGGCCCATATTGATAGGATAGCATCTTGCAGTATATATATATATATATATATATATATATATATATATATATATATATATATATATATATATATATATATATATATATATATATATATATATATATATATATATATATATATATATATATATATATATATATATATATATATATATATACAGTCCCTGACAAAAGTCTTGTCGCTTATCTATTTTCTAGAAATACCTGATATTAACCTGACTTTTAATTAATTAATTGGTGTTAGAAATAGCTCATATGAAAAGCTAAAACCCTCCCAAATGATGTTTAATGCACTGAAATAAATAATTTTCATAGAAAAAAATATTTATCATTTAATCAAGACAGAAAGGTCAAATTTTGGCAAGACAAAAGTTTTGTCGCCTATACAGAAATTGAACAAATTTACTGCAGATACAAAAATATGTCAGCAAATTAAGTTGTGGTGCAGTGAGATCCAAATGTAATATCTTGTATGACTTCCATGAGCTTGAAGGACTGCATCCATGCAGTTTGGCAAGGATTCATACAATTTATTGATGAAGTCATCAGGAATAGCTAAGAAAGCAGTCTTGCATGCCTCCCAGAGTTCATCAATATTCTTTGGTTTCGTCTTCCATGCATCCTCTTTCATCCTACCCCACATATGCTCAATGATGTTCATGTCTGGTGACTGGGCTGGCCAATCCTGGAGCATCTTGATCTTCTTCGCCTTGAGGAACTTTGATGTGGAGATGGAAGAATGCGATGGAGCACCGTCCTGCTGCAGAATTTGGCCTCTTTTATGGTTGGGAACAAAAGGTAGCTAAGATTTCTTGGTATTTTAGACTATTGATGTTGGCTTCCACCCTACAGATCTCTCGCACACCCCCATACTGGATGTAACCCCAGACCAGGATTTTTCCGCCACCAAACTTCACTGTTTTCTGGGTGAATCTCGGATCCATTCTGGCTCCAGTAGGTCTCCTGCAATATTTGCGGCGACTGTGGTGTAATTCAACAGAAGATTCATCTGAAAAATCCACCTTCTGCCACTTTTCCAGCGTCCATCCTTTCAGCAGGCTGAGGGCCTTGGCAAATGCCACACGGTTTTTCAATTGTCTTTTGTTTAGTGCTGGCTTCTGGGCACTGATTCGACCATGGAGGCCATTTCGAGACAGAATCCGACAAACTGTTCTGGTTGACACAGGGACTTCAGGTGACCAGGTCTCGTGGAGCTCTGCTGCAGTGGAAAATGGGCTGGCCTTGGATTTTCGAGCCAACAAACGGTCCTCTCGAGCAGTTGTCTTGCGGGGTCTGCCTGACCTGGGCTTGTCAAAAACGTCTCCAGTCTCTTCAAATCTTTTTTTTTATCCTCTGTACTTGACGCTGAGACACATTGTAGGTGTCTGCCACATCAGCAGTGGATCTGGTCTTCAGCCTCTTGATAATCAAAACTTTAGTCTCAGGGTGAATCTTAGGCATGTTTGCAGAGGTCTAGTTGAAGTCGATGTGACGGTCTAGTATACTGGGGTTCTTTTTATACACACTTGAGACCTAATTGATCCAATATTAGTCACAGGGGAAGCTCATATGACAAGGTGACAACACTTATGTCTTTGCAAAAATTGACTCAATGGGCTTTACCAAGCTGTGAATATTAGAATACTTTTTGAAAGTTTAGTTTTTCACTGAAACATTATCACAAAAGCTGGTGGGATTAAAATGAGCCATTTCTTGTAAAAAAAATTTGATTAGAAATATATTTCAGCGGCACCCTAGGTCAATTTGTACACAAGCAACAAGACTTTTGTCAGGGACTGTGTATATATATATATATATATATATATATATATATATATATATATATATATATATATAGTACACACACAAACGCGCACACACACACAATGCATCCGAAAAGTATTCACAGCGCTTCACTTTTTCCACATTTTGGTATGTTCCCTTATTCCAAAATAGATTAAAATCTTTTTTTTTTCTTTCAGTTCTACAAACAATACTGAGAACAGATTTGAGAAAGAAAAAAATCTTTATCTCTCTAGAGTAGACTATTTTGCTTGTACCAAATTTACACAATGTGAAAGTTTGTTTTAAATCTTTGCAAATTTATTAAAAATAAAAAACAAGTAAAATCACAAGTATTCATATGGAATTACCTTTGTCCCAATTTAAAAAAACGAAACTTTATAAAACTGAACAAAACTTTTTCAGAAACTATCAAAAATATGCCATTAGAAAAGAAGAAAAACACATTGAAAATTAAAAAAAATGACCTCAGTCGCACAAATGTAACAGGATAATCAGTATGCTTCATTCTTTGTTAATGTTTTTCAAAAATTCGTTTTCGCAAATCGTGGATTGTGAATGCATTGCCAAAGATTTCGCTTACGTTGCACAGTTTTTAGTTTGCTGTTTTGACACAAACCTCACGTGGCGGCGGGCTTAACAGTGATCTACTCTGATTGGATAAAGAGCTTTTAATGTACAGGTCCTCTCTTACCTGCGCATATTGGAACAATCTCGCGGTGCTTTGTATTAGTTCATAAAGATGAGGTCTCAGGAGAGACATGGAGCGGCGGCAGCTTCATCTTCATCATCTTCACCCGCTTGTTCTTCAAGGCAGCAATAAGTTTGTGTTATTGAAGTAACCAATAATATCGATAAAAGTTGTAGGCATGTACAGTGTGCAACAGTTCTGGCTTTATTTGACACATGAATTATTTAAAAACGTTTTATGTATACGTCTGTCAACACTGGCTTAACTTTGTTTTAAAAAGTGGCTGGGACGTGTGTGTGTGTGTGTGTGTGTGTGTGTGTGTGGGGGGGGGGGGGGTTATATTAAGATGTCCATAAATCAATTCAATAGTTCATTTATTAGCTAATATAAACCTCATGTTCAATTATTGCATACTGAATATAATCAGTGATTGTATATCAAGAGCAGGGACAGTTTTTTAAATGCATTTTATTTCATGAATTTACCGGAACAAATAGAAAGTCTCTGCAACGGCATTAAGCGATTAAAGCGCTCGTCTGTGTGTAGACTGCACATGTACACGCCACTGATAACAGCAACGAGCACCAGATCGCCTCTTATATAACAAACGAATGAAATGATGCTCTTCTAACCAGAGATGTTTGTTTGTATTAGTTAGGTTCATCCATTCAACAAGATGTTTCAGTGTTTCAAAAAGTGGTGGGGACATGTCCCACCCACAAATTACGCCTATGTATATCAATAACCCGCAAAGAACTGTTGCACACTGTACCTGGATACAACTTTTATCGATATTATTGGTTACTTCAATAACACAAACTTATTGCTGCCTTGAAGAACAAGCAGGTGAAGAAGATGATGAAGATGAAGCCGCCACCGCTCCATGTCTCTCCTGAGAGCTCATCTTTACAAACTAATACAAAGCACCGCAAGATCATTCCAATATGCGCAGGTCAGAGAGGACCTGTCCATCAAAAGGTCTTTATCCAATCAGAGTAGATCACTGTTAAGCCTGCCCCCACGAGAGGTTTGTGTCAAAACAGCAAAGGAAAAACTGAGAAGCGTAAACGAAATCTTTGGCAATGCATTCATAATCCAAGATTTGCAAAAACGAATCTTTGAAAAACATTAACAAAGAATGAAGCATACTGAATATCCTGTTACATTTGTGCAACTGAGTTCATTTTTTTCATTTTCAATGTGTTTTTCTTCTTTTGTAATAGCATATTTTTGATAGTTTCTGAAAAAATTTCCGTTCAGTTTTATGAAGTTTTGTTCAGTTTTATTGAGATTCACCCACACAATTCTCCTCTATGGATGTCAACACTGCAACAGACACTTTATGTTCCACTTTAACCTCTAGATACTAGATACTATCTGCCCTCTGTCGTGTAGGCCATCTCGCGCTACTCCCTCTAACCCTTAGTTATCTGATGTTCTTCGTGAACACCGGACCAAACTTAGGGCAGCAGAGAGAAAATGGCGCAAATCAAACGACCCATCTGACCTGAGTAAATATCAATCTCTGCTCATTTCCTTCTCATAGGACGTCCATACAGCTAAATCCTCATATTTCCACAACAAAATCAACAGCACCTCAGACTCTCGCACACTTTTCAGAACTTTCAACTCTCTGCTCTGTCCCCCTCCACCACCTCCCACCACCTCTCTATCTGCAGACGATCTTGCCCATTTTTTCACAGATAAAACCACACTCATCAGCAGTCAGTTCACACCTCCACACACACACAGTTTTGAATCAGCCACATCCACAGCCAAACATCTCTCCTCCGTCCATCCCCTCACATCTCCTACAAGCCATCTCCCCTACACTCTTACCAGCACTCACACACATCATCAACACATCTCTCTGCACCGGCATCTTCCCTACCACATTCAAGCAGGCTTGGGTAACCCACTGCTTAAAAAACCCACATTAGACACATCACTTTTAGAGAACTACAGACCTGTTTCTCTCCTACCATTCATTGCGAAAACACTTGAAAGAGTTGTGTTCAACCAGGTCTCATCTTTCCTCTCACAGTCTAATCAATTGGACGTAAACCAGTCAGGCTTCAAAAAGGGCCACTCAACTGAGACGGCATTATTGTCAGTTATTGAAGCCCTGCGGCTGGCTAAAGCTGCATCCAAATCATTAGTCCTCATCCTCCTTGATCTATTTGCTGCCTTTGACACTGTGAATCATCAGATTCTTCTGTCCACCCTCTCATCTCTGGGCATCACAGGGACTCCTCTCCACTGGTTTGAGTCCTATCTCACAGGTAGGTCTTTTAAGGTTGCCTGGAGAGGAGAGGTATCCAAAACACAACAACTGACCACGGGGGTTCCTCAGGGCTCAGTGCTTGGACCTCTCCTCTTCTCCATTTACATAACATCATTGGGACCCATCATTCAGGCACATGGCCTCTCATATCATTGCTATGCTGATGACACACAGCTCTACCTCTCATTTCAACCAGATGATCCCACAGTAGCTGCACAAATCTCAAGCTGTCTGGTGGACATCTCGGCATGGATGAAAAAACATCATCTGCAGCTCAATCTAGCAAAGACTGAGCTGCTTGTTTTCCCTGCTAATCCCACCATACAACACAATTTTACCATCCAGCTAGGTTCATCTTTGATTACTCCTTCAGGGTCAGTCAGAAAGCTTGGAGTAATCTTTGATGACCAGCTGTCCTTCAAAGTCCACATCTCAAAGACAGCTCGGTCATGCAGGTTTGCATTGCACAACATCAGGAAAATCAGACCATTCCTTACGGAGTATGCAACACAGCTTCTTGTCCAAGCCCTGGTAATTTCTAGGCTTGACTATTGCAATGCGCTCCTTGCTGGACTTCCATCTTGTGCAATCAAACCGCTGCAAATGATCCAGAACGCTGCGGCACGTTCTGCATTCAATGAGCCCAAAATGGCTCATGTCACACCTCTATTCATCTCTCTGCATTGGCTACCACTCGCTGCCCGGATCAAATTCAAAGCCCTGACTCTTGCTTATGGATCTTCCACAAGCTCAGCATCCGGATACTTCGACTCACTCCTACAAGTCTACACACCCACCAGAACCCACTTGTGGTACCATCAGAGAGAGGCATGAAATCCCTCTCTAGAACTTTTTCTTTTTTGATTGTTCCTGGTTGGTGGAACGATCTTCCGTCCTTCATACGCACGACAGAATCACTCGCTTCATTCAAAAGACTTCATTCAAAAGACTCTTCCATGAGCACTTAATCTTACATAAAAAAACACACAAAAAAAACTTTCCTCCTCTATTTCTCCTTTCTTCTTCCCTTTTCTGTTTTTTGCTACTCTGAGCGGTATACAAATCTTGGTATTTGGGGCACTTTTTGTGTTTCTTTGCCTCTTCTTGACGGATCGCTTCCTGTTCTCCTGAGTTGTAAGTCGCTTTGGATAAAAGGGTCTGCTAAATGCATAAATGTAAATGTAAATGTAAATTGAGACAAAGGTAATTCCATATATATATATATTCCATTTATACCTTTGGCACCAATTACAGCCTCAAGTATTTTTGAGTATGATGCTACAAGTTTGGCACACCTATTTTTGGGCAGTTTCTCCCATTCTTCTCAAGCTCCATCAGGCTGGATGGGGAGTATCAGTGCAGAGGCATTTTCAGTCGGGTTCAAGTCTGGGCTCTGGCTGGGCAACTCAAGGACATTCACAGAATTGTCATTATGGGGTATTGTTTATAGAGTTGAGGGAAAAAATAATTAATTTAATCCCTTTTGGAATAAGGCTGTAACATAACAAAATGTGGAACAAGTAAGCGCTGTGAATACTTTCCGGATGCACTGTATCCCAAGAAACCCTAAACCAGGACTTCTAAATGTAGTACCATGGTCTCCAACCAAGATGATATTGACACAACGGTGCAGTTTCATCTGTTTCAGGCCATTCATCAGTTGTCCAATCACCTTATCAATTTCCCTCAGTGCACTGTCAAGCTGTAAAATAAAACAACATTTGTATAATGCTCAATGTGAAACATCAACAGATTTAAAATTTACTTGAGGCAAGTTTGAATTGACACAATATTGTTAGTGAATGTAAGCAGTGCTTGCAGTGAGTCTGTATTTGGGCTAAGCATTTTGTTTGCATTACTGCTACATTTGCAATATGACCATATATGTTTAAAGGAGTAATGTGTGTAAAGCCGGTGTAAGAGACAAGGCCAAAGAACTGATCTTCTGAACTATGATTCCTGTACACTCTGCTTTACCTCTGTGCTATGGGGTCCTAGTTTGTGGCCATAGGAATCCAGCTGTTCAGAATGCATTGCATAAACATATGGCCTGCAAAAACAATAATGTGATTGTGAAGATAACCACATAGTAACATAAAGAAAAAAAAAAAGTAAATGTCCCATTCACTATCAAATACAGAGAACTGAATTTTGTGGAGTAAAAATGTAATGAGGGAGTTTTAAAAAGATTTAAAAAGAAAGAACATTTTAAATGAAATGGCAAAAAAAAAATTATTTAGCATTTAGGGGGGTGTTAATAGTACTGACCTCTCTGAATCAGGAAGGTGAAGCCATTGCAACATAGTCAAAACTCTCCTTCCCAATGGAATGCCACTGTAAATATACCACACATCAGAATTAGTGCACATATACTATGTAGAGTCAGAACATGCACAAAAACATCCCTATAAAATTATTTAATCACCAAAATCAGCCAATTTAAAACATATACAGCTGATATTTTCTCAAAGAGCTGTCAGCTGAGCAGTTAATTTGGAAAACCATTGTATCTTAGTTTGAGGCCTGCACAGAACATACGCAAGACAACGAGACAAGGGGAAACCTTTCCCCAATACCACCTACACTCATCCTGACTTTCTGTCTAGTTGTATCAACAATCGTGTGGCAAGGGGGGCGTGGTTCAGCGAGGTCTGCAGCGGGAGAGAGAGCCGCGGGACGAGCGGTAAGTGAGTGGGTTGGACGCAGATTAATAACACCTGTCTCTTGTTCCAGTAATGAGCGCGGAGAGGGTATAAAACACCGGTGGAACCGGAGACCAGGGAGAGAGAGAGACAGATGGTTGATGCTGAGACACAGACCCTGAGATACCGGAAGCCGGAAGTGCCGACCCGGAAGTGATTGTTATTGTTTGAGTTGAGAGAATATACACACTAGTGAGTGTGATTGTGACAGTAAAAGAGATAAATAAAGTTGCATCAACCGTCCAGCCGACTCCCGTGTCCTCTTCCTTCCTCACAAAACGAACTTTGTTACACTGGTGCCGAAACCCGGGAAGGAAGCAGGACAGCGCCGCCGCCATGCAGACGCCCTCCGCTTCGCCATTTGCGGACATCATCACATCCCTCGCGGCCCTCCATCAAGATCAACACCAGGCTATGCTGGACCTTAAGCCGGGTGCACACTGTGCGATTTTGGCCACGATTTGGCCGTCTGGGACAAATTTAGCAAATCCTAAAAGATCCCTCAGATCCTAGGCTAAGATCTGACGTCTTTGGTCGTTAGTTTGACATGTTCACCGGCAGCCGATTAATGAGCGCTGCGATCAAATTTTACCTCAGACGAAATTCTGGCAGTGTCAGAAGATTTGGCACAGAATCCTGCAGTGTGACTTCTCCTACGACGGCAGTCAAATATCTCAGTTTTTCAAGACAAACTATGACCAAAACGAGAGCTAGAGATTTGTTTGTAGCCAGCATTTCAGTCCCGCGTGTAATGCAGCTCACCATCACCGAACGCGTCATTCATTGATGATATGAACTCCGGGTGAGTTTTCTATTTTCGCGCCTTCACTATCATGCAGTCTGACATTAATGTCAACTGAGATCTTACAGTGTGACATGGCGATCATGTTCGTACAGTCTGACAAGGGACATTCGCAAAGGATTTTGAAAAATCGCACAGTGTGCAGGACCCATTAGGGCGGACCAAGAGCGCCGCTTCGCGGCCATCGTCCAAGGCCAGCAAGAGGACCGAGAGAGGTTCCGGAGCTGGATTGATCGGGAGGTTCGCACCGAGGCCGCCGGGCTGGCCAGTGCACCGGTGCACGTGCCCCTCCACAAGATGGGGCCACAAGATGACCCGGAGGCCTTTATTGGCTTATTTCAGAAGGCCGCGGAGGCCTGTGGGTGGCCCCGGGCACAGTGGCCGGTGCGCCTCATACCACTTCTGTCAGGGGAAGCCCAGGCGGCCGCACAACAGCTACCGGTGGCGAACCTCCTCGAGTATGACGACCTGAAGAAGGCCATCCTTCAGCGGGTCGGCCGCTCCCCGGAGCAGCACCGACAGAGGTTCCGCTCCCTGGAGTGGGGAGAGGCCGGCCGACCCTTCGCGATGGCCCAACAGCTCCGGGACTCGTGCCGCAGATGGCTCCTGGCCGGCGGAAGCGACGTGGACCACATGGTCGATCTGGTGGTGCTGGAGCAGTTCATCGCTCGGCTCCCAAAGAAAACTGCCGAGTGGGTCCAGTGCCACCGGCCCACGTCGCTGGAGACGCCCATCAACCTGGCGGAGGACGACCTGGTGGCGTGCCCGGGGGTCGGCGAACCCGTCCTAACCTCTCACTCTCTCTCTCCCCCCTCTGTCTCTCCCTCTCGCCCTGTCCCTCTCCCTAGGTCTCCCTAGGTGGGATGGGCCCTGGATCGTACGGGAGTTCGCGGGCTCCGCCCAGGGGGGCGGGGCTGCTGGGGGCGGGTGGTGACAATGGCTCTGGTTCCACGCCCTCCCCGCACTCATTCTCCGCAGGGGCGGCGGGTAGGCCTGGGCTGGCCTGGGCTTGCCTGGCCTGCTGGCAGTGCGGAGATCCGGATCATTTTGTGGACCGATGTCCTATGATGGACATCGGGACAATGATCCGGATCCCGGACGTACAGCGGACCACCCCCGATCAAGCAGGAGAGTACCAAATTCCTGTGAGTATCAAGGGGGGTACATATCAGGCCTTGGTGGATTCAGGATGTAACCAAACCTCGATCCATCAAAGCCTGATGCAGCCTGGGGCATTGGATACAAGCCGCATGGTTAAGGTGCGGTGTGTACACGGGGATGTGGTGGAATATCCGGTTGTCCCAGTCATGATACAGTTTCGGGGGCAAAAGCATAATGTAGAGGTGGCGGTTAGTCCACACCTCCGGCATCCACTAATTCTGGAGACGAATTGGCCCGCCTTTCCGGCTTTATTGGGATCGTTATGTGCGGATGCCGCTTGGGAGAAAAAGGCGAGGAGGGGGGCGGCGCGAGTGCAGCTTGGGGAGACTGAGACGGTACCCTTGGGGACAGCTCCAGAGGAACCGAGCGGGATCGAGAGACTGATTCTCTCGGACCGCTATGACTTCCCTCTGGAGCAGTCACAAGATGAAACCCTTAAAAACCCCTTCCAACAGGTCCGATCTATCGACGGACAGTCTCTCCAACCTGCCTTGCCTGTCTCCTATCCTTATTTTGCCATAATAAAGGATCGGTTGTATCGAGTGACCCAAGACACTCAGACAAAGTTAGATACAACCCAGTTGTTAGTACCAAAGAGCCGCCGGGAAATGCTTTTCCAGGCGGCTCACTCTAACCCGATGGCGGGCCACCTGGGACAGGCGGCCACGCTGAATCGCCTAATGACCCGATTTTTTTGGCCAGGCATTCATGACAACATGCGGAGGTGGTGCGCGTCTTGTCCGGAATGTCAGTTGGTGAATCCACTGGCCGCCCCAAAAGCGCCGTTGCGCCCACTTCCATTAATGCAGGTCCCCTTCGAGAGAATTGCGATGGACCTCATCGGGCCATTAGAGCGATCCGCACGCGGCCATCGTTTTGCGTTAGTCATCGTGGACTACGCAACACGATATCCGGAAGCAGTGGCCCTCCGCAACATCTCCGCGAAGAGTGTTGCGGACGCACTGTTTCGACTAATCTCCCAGGTGGGGATTCCAAAAGAAATGCCAAAGAAGACGCCAAAAATTGGGATCGGTGGTTAGAACCCCTCTTATTTGCCGTGCAGGAGGTTCCCCAAGCCTCCACGGGGTTTTCCCCCTTCGAGCTTCTCTACGGGCGCCAGCCACGGGGGGTGCTAGACGTCCTGCAAGAAACTTGGGAGGAGGGACCTTCTTTGGCGAAAAATGAAATTCAATATGTGCTGGACTTGCGAACAAAACTCCACACCTTGGGGCGGCTATCCAGGGATAATTTGTTACAAGCCCAGGACCGCCAGAGCCGGTCATATAACAGGGGTACGAAGCTACGCAAATTCACACCGGGAGAGAAAGTGCTCGTATTACTCCCTACGTCGAGCTCGAAATTAATGTCGAAGTGGCAGGGGCCGTTTGAGGTCGCACGACAGATCGGAGATCTCGATTATGAAGTAATACGATCCGATAGGAACGGGGCGCGTCAAATATACCACCTCAACCTGCTTAAAAAATGGAATGAGGTGGAATCAGTGTTGTTGGCAACGGTGATCGGGGGAGAGGATGATCTCGGGCCAGAAGCGAGCATCAAAGCACAATCGGTCGCGCTGGCCCCTGGTGGAGATCATCTCTCACCATCCCAACTCACTGATTTATCAAAATTACAGGCGGAGTTCGCCGACGTGTTCTCGCCCCTACCGGGACGTACCGACTTAATTCAGCACCATATCGAGACTGAGCCGGGCGTGGTAGTTCGCAGCCGGCCGTATCGATTACCTGAACACAAAAAAAGGTGGTTCAGGAAGAATTAGGGGCAATGCTCGACATGGGAGTAATAGAGGAGTCCAACAGTGACTGGGCGAGCCCGATAGTGTTAGTGCCTAAGACCGACGGCTCGGTCAGGTTCTGTGTGGACTATCGCAAGGTGAATGCAGTGTCGAAATTCGACGCTTATCCAATGCCGTGGGTTGACAAGTTGCTTGATCGGCTGGGCACGGCTCGATTTTATTCGACATTGGACTTAACAAAGGGCTATTGGCAGATCCCCTTGTCTCCATTGTCCAAAGAAAAGACAGCTTTCACCACGCCGTTTGGATTGCACCAATTTGTCACGCTTCCTTTCGGTTTGTTCGGGGCACCCGCTACCTTCCAGCGCCTCATGGACAGGATTTTGCGTCCCCATGCCGCATATGCTGCTACCTACCTGGATGATATCGTGATTTACAGTCACGATTGGCAGCGGCATATGCAGCATGTCAGGGTGGTCTTGAGGTCGCTGAGAGGAGCGGGGCTCACGGCCAATCTGAAGAAGTGTGCGATTGGGCGGGTGGAAGTAAGGTATCTGGGCTTCCACTTGGGTCATGGACAGGTGCGTCCCCAAATTGATAAGACCGCCGCGATTGCAACCTGTCCGAGACCCAAGACCAAAAAGGAGGTAAGGCAGTTCTTGGGGCTGGCAGGATATTATAGACGGTTTATACCAAATTATTCGGACCTCACCAGCCCTTTGACTGACCTTACTAGAAAGGGGCTACCAGATACGGTCCAGTGGACGGAGCCGTGCCAGCAGGCTTTCACCCAAGTTAAGGCTTCTCTATGTGGCGGGCCGCTTTTACACTCCCCTGACTTTTCTCTCCCTTTCTTGTTGCAGACTGACGCGTCGGACAGGGGGCTGGGCGCAGTCCTGGCCCAGGAGGTGGAGGGGGGAGAGCGGCCGGTGCTGTACATTAGCCGCAAGCTCTCAAAGAGAGAGGCTAAGTGTTTGAGTTGAGAGAATATACACACTAGTGAGTGTGATTGTGACAGTAAAAGAGATAAATAAACTTGCATCAACCGTCCAGCCGACTCCCGTGTCCTCTTCCTTCCTCACAAAACGAACTTTGTTACAAATAGGTAATTGTACGCACTTTTTGCAAGCTCCCTCAACCTACTGGCTAAGATAAGAATAAACAATTTAATTTCATCCAGCTAAGGCCAAAAGAAGTACCTCTGAAAAGCACTTTGCCCTTCTAATTGGCTGATTTCAGTATGCAGTTTATCTAAAGTATACAGAGGGGCCTTAGTTTTCTGTATATAGGACCTTTTCAAACAAATTGCTAGCAAAACTGTTCAAGCTGTCTCTTTCTATTCTGAGTAATAAAAAAAAACAGTCTGAAAGCTGTCAGTAAGTGCAGATGAGGAGATGTGTGTTTCAGTCCTTGAGTGCACATAGAACAAAAATAAAAAATAAAAATAAATAAATACACATGAATATGATTTCCTCTTTTATATGAAATCTCACTTGCACAATTCATGTCATTTTAAGAAAATCTGATTGGTGCTTGCCTGTGCAAAACTCTACCTGTCATTGCTCTGTGGTTTCTAGTGTGATGTTTTATGTTTATTTTACTTGACCACAGCATGCCCACAGAGGACCTTAGTCTCAATGAAAATATGGTCCATAGGTATGATAAATTCCATGTTCATTGCAAGTGTATGGATTTGTTTCTGCTGTTTAAAAATCCACCAGGCTAAAATTGTGAGATTGCACACCTCTCCTCAACAAGTCACATGATTTGATGTATTACCTATGGCCATAGCACAAACAATATGGAATTAATTGTTTCATTAGCCATGTTATAGAATACAGTTACAAATTACAAAAAACAAACAAACAAACAAACAAACACATTGCTTGCATTTGAATTTGGATCATGTTGACTTACACTGGCCAGAAAAATGTACCAGCCTTTACTCCCTGTTTCGCTGCGGTTATCCAGATCTAGAAATGGAAGAAAATGTGTTATCAGAGAAAACATGGGGGGAAAATTAGTTTTTCCTTTCATGTTTTTAAGAAGAGCAATGTGTCTCTCATGTCATATATCAGAAAACAAAAAGATAGGACAAAATAAGATAGGACAAAAACAAAGTTTAGGGATCATAATTCACAAATGAGAAATAACTGTTCTATGAGTTGGATAACTTTCACAAGTGCTTGGCAAAACTTTTCAAACTGCAGTGACAAGACTGTGTAAGTTCCATCTGTGATGGCCTCATTTACCATCACAGCTCAGTCAGTGGGGTCTAGAAACAGCCAAAAGAAATAAAGTTCAGTGAAAACTAAGAATTGATTGCAGCTGTTGGGCTAATAGCTGACATGTGTGTGTTGGAGATGCCCCCCTTGTTTCCATGTAGCTTGCACATGATCACAGTTCTAAAAAGCTCACTGACATCATGCACATGATTCCACTGCTTGCAGTTTCATAAAACTGTGCCAGTAAGGTACTAGTTCTGAAACAAGGGTTTACTGTTTAAAATGGGAAAATGAATATAACTACACTGTCTACAAACTAGTATATACATGACTGGATTCACCTTTGATAATTAACGTTTGAGTAGCCTATATTCAAATTCAAATATTGTGTGAAGCCAGATTTGAGGTCAAGGCTAGCAAACAGCACTGGCTGCCATGTGTGTCATAGCTAAGAAGGTCTATTATTCCTGGAAAGAGCTGTAATGGAAATATATATACCTATTAGTTTAAAGGTGTCATGAACTGGCTTTTTTTATTTTTTATACTGTTGTCTGAGGTCAACTAATGATATATGTGTGTTTTTTCCATTCAAAAACATCAAAATGAATAAGTAGGCCTAATAGGATATTTTCTACACTGGTTTTGAGGCTCTCTCCTGAACACACGGTTTTGATGGTACTGTCACGGTTAGGATTGGGATTGGATAATATTTGCATATTTAATGAGCTTCTGCTCCCCTGTCAGTTCACATGAGGGAGGGGTTGTTTTGAAAGCAACTGGAATTATTCTCTCAACCACAGGGCTTGTAAACATCTTAATAAAACAAACACAATGATTTTTTTGTCATCCACCCATGATTGATTGGAATATTATTTTTGTATTACTTGGCCCCCCGATCGGTGGTCGAGAGAGTGAACCACGTAGATCAAGAAAGGAACGATATTTACTATTTAAGATTCACGGCCTGCCGACGGGTTTACTTTTTAGTAGACAGTCTGGAAAACACATAGCCTGGGGATGTTGGGCTTTGCTTCCTGATCCATGTCTGAAGCTGACCCGAATTGCAATGAACCAACAAATAAAGTATTCTCCAGCCTGTGTCAGCTATTAGACATGTACACATAATCAAAACGATCTGTAACAATCCAATACTATCACATATAAAAAACATATTTTACTCACATAAATGTGTTGCAACATTCCTGTTGGATTCATAGAAGGAAGAGCATTGTGTTTTAATCTCAATATGTCTGCAAATCCGGTATCAACTTGAGACTTGTTTACAAACGCTTCTGTGTGATATGAAGCGAACACACATATAATGTCTTCCCCACATAAGCTGGAACTTCATTAAAAATAAAGTTCAACCACACATTCCTAATATTAGGATCTGAAGGATCTTTTTCTTCCACAACATGGAATAGTGCAATATCTTGCTATCTTCTTTGGCATGTATATTGCTGCTGGCTAGCGTGATACAAACAGCTCCATGAGTTGGTGGGTGGGGCTAATGAATTAGGCATGCTTATTCTGTAGAGGTGGTGTTTTGCCACACGATGACATCAGAATGAGGCACTTTCTGAAATCGATTGTTTGCTGGGCCTGGTGTCTATAAAAGCTTTTCTTTGGACGTTTTCAGCTCTGAAACTTGCAGGATATTCTTATATTACCATGACCTTTTATGTATCAAAAGCTCAAGGGAAAGTTGAGTCTCAAAGAAAGTCTCAATTCAGGATCCCTTTGAGAATTGAGAAATCAACTTTCCCTTGAGCTTTTTTTCAGAAAATATTGCAACAAAATTTGATTCAGCTGTACAGTCGCTCTGGAGAAAACAGAGAAAACATGCCATCAGCTCATTTCAATTTATCATATAGCGACAATGTGGGCAGATCACTGATATAATTGATATAGTTAATTTAGTAATTAATTTTATTTGGATATTTAATTGAAAACCTAGATTGAAATTTTAGTATCCCCAACTGAGACAAGTAAATTATGACAGAACTTAATTTTTGAAGGAACTATCCCTTTTAAAAAAATATGGACAAGCAACTCACAGGTTGTCCTCCCCACCATCGATGATTGAGCTTTTCTTTCCCACGGAAGTTAAAGTTAGCATCAAAGCCAGGGTCATGCATGGAGTTACCCACAATTCCATGCGACTCAGGATAAAGCCCCTAAAACAAAGAAAAAAAACAAAAGAAAAATGTTCAAATCAAACATCACCCTTGTAGAATTTGAACCATATCATTAAAAAGATACCATGAAAAATACAAAAAAACAAAACAAAATTGCAACAAAAGATAAACATCTTGCAGATTCTGCAAACTTATAAGCAAAATTAACAGAAGGTACACAAAATTAATACATACCGTTGTTATTGTATACAAATTCGGGTAGGTTTTGGTGGGGTACATAGGTCTCATGTATGGTGCATGTGTTCCACATGATCCTACAAGAGAAAAAAAAATAGATTTTTAAAAATGTCAATTAAAGGCATTCATTTAGTAAAGGAAACATGCAATATATTTGTAGGCCTAAATACAAATGTAATTTTCAGAGCTCACAACTTTCATGTAGTTAATATTGCCATGTAGTTAAGCGGCAGTAAATCTGAACTGCAAAATGGACTGCTCTAGGCTGCATCATGCCAGTGATTAAGTAAAGGAAAAGTCAGAAAAGTTTAACCACATAAATTCTGAAACGATTCTTAAGTTTAATTTTAAATCTCTGCTCCGTGGTGGCACTTTTGTGTTTGATAAAGACAGAGTCTACTTGCTAATTCCACAAGGAAAAAAGAAAAGATAAACATACAAAGTAAAAATAAAAAAATACCTGCATACAAACAGTAGTCACATAAAGCAATATGTACTATAAACAAATGAACACTGAAAGAATTCAGCTGAACAATGAACATATTTTCTTTTAGAGCTGCTGTACAGCTAAAATGAAATCTGTTTGCATCACTAAATCATTTTCCTGTCATCACTGTAAAGCTGATTTAAAACAATTTGTATTGTATAAAGTGCTATTTAAATAAAGGTGACTTGACTATAGCCAACTTATCCACATATATACATTATACTTATGTAAAGCGATATATATATTCTAATATCAACTCATTGATTGCTTGTATAGTCGCAAAATGCATTTATCCAAACTATATTATTACCCAGCTTTAATCTGCTAATTGCAACTATAAGGTATGATGATATTAAGATATAAAAATAGATATATTATAGGCCTATTATATTGAGCCATACAGCAGCCAAACAACCCCTTTGACAAGTTCCCATAACCCATGTCATATTAATGGGTTCGTTTAGCCTAAAAATTTATTTCATTAATTATTCACCCTCATGTCGTTGGACCCCGTAAAACCTTTGTTCATCTTGGGAACACAAATGAAGATATTTTTGTTGAAAGCTGATGGCTGAGAAAGGCTTCAGATAGGCCTCCATTGGCATTCAGTACATTCCCACTCACAAGACCCATAAAAGGCACTAAAAACGTTGTTACAAAGTCCATCTCACTACAGTGGCTGTACAATAATTTGACAAAGCGACAAGAATAGTTTTTGTGCGCATAAAAAATCTAAATAATGATTTTATCCGCCAAGTTATTTTCTTCCGTGTAGGTCTCGGACGTGAACTCACGCGATAGCGGCACTCCTCCTCGCTTCTGGGTCATGTATAAGAACGGCGGATTTGCATCATATTCTCGCGCATGCGTCGAGTTCACATGAATATCTTGGTGGATAAAGTCATTATTTTGATTTTTGTGCGCACAATAACTATTTTCGTCGCATTGTAAAGTTATTGTACAGCCACTGTAGTGAGATGGACTTTGTATCGATGTGTTTAGTGCCTTTATGGGTCTTGTGAGTGGGAATGTACTGAATGCCAATAGAGGCCTATCTGAAGCCTTTCTCAGCCATCAGCTTTCAACAAAAATATCTTCATTTGTGTTTCGAAGATGAACCTAGGTCTTACGGATGTCCAACGACATGAGAGTAAGTAATTAATGAAATAATTTTCATTTTTTGGGTGAACTAACCCTTTAAGCAAAAACAGAGATTGGAAATATTTTTTTCAGGTTCCCACACAGTAAAAAAAATAAACAAGTAAAATGTACATAAAAAATAAATAAAATAAATGCCAGCTGTGGTTGTGAGCACAAACACAACAACATGGTAGCAACATTTTAAATTTTATGGGACTGAATTTACAATAAAAATAAAAAATAAAACGATATATTCATGATGTGTATTTTAGTAATGATAAAGTTAACTTTATTTTGATAACTAAAATAAAGAATAACTAATGGCGATTATTCCATCTAAAGTAATTCAATCTATTTTGTACCTGTATATTATACTGATAACCACCATGATAATAGATGAATTAGAGTTCATCACACGTAGCGTTTCCACAAGCTGAGGTATACTAATTCCAATTCCAATTCCAGGGCAACTTTTAAAATAGTTTTAGTGTGTTATTGAATGTGACAATGTTAATGTATTTGGTCTTGGGTGTACTAGATCTGCTCGACTGCTGCTTCTTCTGTTGAATATTGCTGCTTCAGCGCAAGTATGGAATTTCTACTGCTGCATAAATAGACATACATAAATCCCATAAAAGATCTAGGCAGGTCGAGACATGGGAGGTGGAGGGTTTAAGATTAACTCAGATGAGTCGGCATTGACTGCTTTACACCAAATACTGAACCTGGTCTAAATGCTGAGAGAGGCAATCTCATTGGCTGCAAGATCAGCAGATCAATCAGCTTGTGCCATGCAGTAATGATGTGATTGCTTGCATGTAAATTACCTTGCACACTGTAGAGTTTCATGAATGAACAAGATGTACAATCATGTGAAAAAGATAGGACACCCCATGCAAACATTTGTCTTTTTCAACATCGGACATCGGATCTTCATTTTAACAATATTGATAGTTGGAGGTAATATAAAAAATAATACTAAAAATTTATAAAATGGAAGACATGTCTTTTTAAAATTATTTGTAAAATGTACTTAATAGAAATGCAATATTTGGTGAGGAAAAATATAGGACGCCACTGTCATTTACTACTTAAAATGGGTGTCCTTTCTTTTTCACATGACTGTATATAAAGGTGCACAGTGTCATACACACCAATTAAAAACACCATAAGTTAGATAATTCATAGTTAATTGTGTTTTTACACTGACAGAATGAAGAACTAATTATTTGTATATAGCCTATTAATATGAACAATGTAGAGACGACAATTAACTATGAATTCACTATAAACAAACAGTCTGTAAATTTTATATGTACTTTATTACTATATACTTGTTATAAAATGTTGGCACATTATTTACACAACATATGGTAAACCAAACAATGTATTAGTTAAATCTGTACATTATGTATTACATGTCATAATTTTTTACCGATTGATAGCCTGGTCAATATAAATTTATACTCAGTTTGTTGAATAAAAAAAAAAAAAAAAAAACAGAGTTCTTACTGAGTTTCTCGATATTGGGGATCACCGTGCTCCCTCTTTTCATGTAAGATGCACGAAAGCCATCAACAGACAACATGATGACAGGGGGCCGAACAAACCTAAATAAACAGAAGCATTTGTACACCAAATATAAACAAAATTAAATTAGGATTTATTGCTAGAATGTGTTCTTATTTCCACTGGACAAGTGGTCTTTTATTTGAATGATCTTTTTATAACAGCCTTCCTTGACTATTGTTGAGGCTCAAAATGTCACACTTAATGTGCATACATTAACATTAATTGTCATGCAATCCACCCAGCAGTCCTCCTGGATAAGTGTTTTGTCACACAGAAGGCCATCTCTTAACCTCATTGTGTTTGCCACCATTCATCACTTCACAGCATTAAATAATAATACAAATGATTCCCTGTCTTCTAGTATGTAAAGCATAGTTGTGAAGATATGAGTGTTGTTGACCTAGTGTTGAATATAAAAGGTGGGATTGATGGGGAGTGTGATATTTGTCACTGAAATCACAACTGTGTCTCTCACCCGGAAGGACATTCATGGTTTTTAATCTCTTCACACTCTTCCTGTAACCAGGGAACATCACCTAACAGAGAAAGGAAGTCAGTCAATGAAGCACCAGGTGACATTCATACATATGCAAACATATCTTATATCCAGGCAATACAGAGCTCTTTTTTACAGTTGCACTTAAAACATGCCCATCCCCACCTTTTTTATAACTGTAGTTGGTTTGACAAATATCAAATCCTTATTGAAGAAAATCTTGATAATGCCCCAGCAGCTACTTTCTAGTTATACTACTGTGTACTGTGCCTCAGAGCTTGATGGTAATTGACTAAAATATGCATGATGGGCGCTCAAAAAGTACAGCAATGTATTTGCCAAAAATTGATTGACACTTTTAAATTATACTTTTTTCTAAGAGTAAACCAGGTTTTGTTAAACGTGCTGCTAATTGCATTAAAAAAATACATGTAATTTTTGTATTTCCAGTTTACAAAAACTCTCTGAAAGCCTCCCACCTTTGCAGAGAGACCTGTAGTTAGTGCAGCAGTCTCCTTTGGCCATGCAGTCCTCTGAGCAGTGACATGCATGCTGCTCATTACGAGTTTCACCACAGCGCTCTTTACTGCACTCAAAACCTCCCGCTGAAGGCACAAAAACATTAAACATCTCATAGACAAAATCAACAAAAGAAAGTCACCTGACACAAGCAAATTCAGCTAAGCCTTTCCTTAGACAAAGACAAAAGTAGTTGAAATCTACCAGTCAAGTAATCATGAATATAAGAACTTAATATTTGGTAGATAAAAGATTGTACAAAACATGATTATCCATGTCATCCAGCATGTTTTTTTCTTTTTTTTTAAATAACATTCTGTGCTTCAATTGATGCAATGAAACATTACCAATGGTAAAAGTGATTTGTACAAAAATTTACATTGATATAGTGCAAAAGTAAAAATAAAATAAAAAACATTCCAATTAATTTTACATCACAAAAGCCTCAGACTTCGGACCCCACTTACCTGTTTTCAGGCAGTGTTCATCAAAGTCTGAGCAACACATATTGTATGTTTTACACAGGTTGTCACAGCGACAGTTTGGAGGTTCTGCTTCCACTAGTTCAAAGCACCTGTTTTTGCAGGATCCTGATAGGCTGGTAAAAGGATGGTCAGAAAGAACTGGGGGATGGTAGAACAATCAAGAAACAGAAAAATGAAGAGACAAAAATGAAGAGACAAAAACAAAGTTTTAAGAGACATATAAATCTAAAATCTAAAATCTAAAACCCCCACCAAAATCAAAAGTTTGTCTGCGTTGAAGCTGAAGTCCTGTATGCAGTTTAATCATTCCCACATTTAAAATACAAAAAAGGGTCAAGGAGTTGAAATGTTCTTTGCACATCTCAATATTGACTTATAGGGTAGAGCAAAGCAAATATTTCCTTAATTTTCGATCACCAGCTGAGAGAGCAACAGAAAGTGGCTGTTTCATTAAATGTTCCTGGCTCATTACTACTAGCCTACATGAACTGACTCACATGAAGGCTTGATAAAAAATGGAAGAAAAAAAGCAGAACATTTAAACAAACAAATGACACTATGCAGTTAAATTGCGGAATGAACAAAGAATCAATGTATACTGGATAATGCAAGGTCAAATCTTGGTCAGATCAAACTCATCTAAATTATATAAGCTAGGCTACAGAAACAGTCTTGACATGTTTAGAATGGCAGTTGAATTAGCCTCGTACATAAACAGACCGAATACACGGTGCTGCCGTCCAAGATACACAGCAAAACCAACTTGAGTGAAACCTCTATAATTTCACACGGGCAGGACACATGAAGCTATTACATACATGTATTTAAAGGTGCCCTAGAATGAAAAATTTAATTAACCTTGCCATAGTTAAATAACAAGAGTTCAGTACATGGACATCACATACAGTGAGTCTCAAACACCATTGCCTCTTCCCTCATATGACAATCTTGTTTGTGAAAAACACCACGGAAACACAGGCTATTTTCAACATAACGCCACGTGACGCAATCGCTGGGATACTTAATATGTACGCCCCCAACATTTGCATGTCAGCCCATGGTCATTATCAGGCGGCCATGGGCCGCTCTCAAAACGGCAGCTATCATGGACACAAATGTCATGTTCCAGGCTGTGCAGGGGATGTGAGGACTTTTCATAGCCTTCCCACAAATAAACATGTCAACACTCATGGTTGATGTTTATTTACAATAGGATACCGCAACAAAGTAATTCAAAGTTGTTTGTTTGCTCAGCCCATTCAACCACGGAGAGTTTTTGTAACCTAGGGCTGAGCAGGATTTGCTCAGCGTCTGATACTGCAGAAAGGGCCAATTTTAACCGTATTCCTGCAAGCAGTAAGTAGTGATTTTATCCACTTTTTGACTATCAAACCCATTTCGGATACAATTGAAAGTTTCTTAGTAAGACAACATTACGATAATATCCCGTGTTGCCTAGATCTAATGCAAGATGCTAAAGTAACAATTGGAAACTCCAAGTAGCACACATAACAGTTTGTCAAATGACAAAGATTAATATTATTTCCTGCCAGTGCTGTCATAAAATACAACAGTAGATACTTATGTCGATCCCTTTTGATGGATTAACCTATATTTCATCATTAACACATAACTCAGAAACGAACTATGTTTACAACTACTGTTTAGTTGCTTACAGATCACTTGATTGAGCACTCGATCCTTATAGCTAACGTCATGCTAGCTTCAACACCTTCTTCAACACCTTCGTCACCATCTAAGTTGAAACGATAGTCATTTGACAAGGCTTCTAAGTAATTTGTTAAATAAATATACATTTTTGAGAACTGAAGAATGATTATTTTGCAGAAGATGAGTAGTAAACATGACACTGACTATTTTAAGTGGCTTCTACATTACTTTGTTTGGCTAAATAAATTGACTTTTAAATCAGTACTCTACTGTCCAACTGTAACGTTACTGTAGACAACATATTTACGCGCTACCCAGTTCAGTTCGTGATTCAAAGTTGAGAAGCTATCGTTGTAAAATCATTGCCATGACGGATGGTAGATGTGTTAGCTGTCACTGAGCAGCAGTGCAGTGAAACAGCAAATCAGAGCAGAACTCTTCATTAATATTCATGACCCTTCCAAATAAGACAAAAACAGAGCATTACATCCTAGGGACAATTTCTAGGGTTGTAAATGGACGTGTAAAACTGTATCTGGACAATTTTTGACCTTAAATAAGCCACATACCCTCTATTTAAATATTAGAGAACAATTTACCATTGTTTCAAATCATTCTAGGGCACCTTTAACACATCAACGTAAATTCATGATATTTATAACAATATTGCTAGCATTTCCAATATCTGAATTGATAATAATTAGTAATATAATTATTATTTAATCATTAAACTGTGTAACTAAATGTGCATATTCCAAAGGAAATACCAGTGTTTGCAATTTGCAAAGTGTTAATAATCTATGTTAAGGAGGTAAAGATACACTGCAAACCCTAACGCTCAAAATAATGAATTGGTTTGAGTAGGACAAACTTAAATTAAACTACTTATTTCCGTTAAATTAACTTTTATGAGTATTTAGCACTTTATTTTTCTTCTAAGCTCACAGAACTGATATATTTTAAGTAAACTGAACTGTTTCACTGTTTTGAGTATTATTAACTTATTTATTTTAATTCAGACAAATTTAAGTTTGACTGAAACTGGGCTACGATTTCCCAGTATGCTTTGCCCATGGCACTCGAAATGGGAGAGTAAATGCTAAAATGAAAGGGTTAGTTCACCCAAAAAGGAAAATTCTGTCATTAATTACTGACCCTCATGTTGTTCCGAACCCATAAGAGACAATATTTTTGATGAAATCCGAGAGCTCGGACCCCTCCATAGACAACTATTTAATTAACACGTTCAAGGCCCATAAAGGTAGTAAAATCATTGTTAATGTTAACAAAAAATAATGACTTTATTCAACAATTTCTTGTCAACTGTGTAAGTCTTCTATGCAGTTTACCTTGGCCAGCTCCTGCGCCAGCATCATATGCATGTGTCATAGTGCTCAGGTGAATAGCATTGGCCAATGGTAAGCCAGCGTTCTGGCGTAGCTCTGACATAACTCGGAAGGGCAGAACTGACACAGATGTGAAGAAATTAATAAAGTCTTTTTATGTGCACAAAAAGAATTCTTGTTAATTTATTAAATTAAGGTTGAACCACTAAAGTTATATGAACTGTTTTAACACTGTTTTTACTACCTTTCTGGACCTTGACATTTTTAATTAAATTGCTGTTTATGGCGGGGTCAGAGAGCACTCAGATTTCATCAAAAATATCTTAATTTGTGTTCCGAAGAGGAACAAACCAGGAATAGGTGGGGCATCTTTATAAAACAAACACAATGATTTATTTCTCATCCATCCACAATTGATTGGAATTTTATTTTTGCATTAGTTGGCCCCCCTGATCGGTGGATAAAAGAGCGAACACCCCATTACCCCCCCCCCCCCACACACACACACACACACACACACACACACACATGTGCATGCGCACCCTTCAAATATCAAGTCAAGAGAGTGAACCACATAGATCAAGAAAGGAATGATATTTACTTTTAGCCCGCCTAACCCCATCTGGCCCTGGCTGTCTGATCTCGGTGAACGGTGAACATTGCAGAGCAGAGTAGCCTAGAAATCTAGACACACCCTAGCGGCAGCAAATTTAATCTGCCCGTGAGTGTCGTCTAGCAACTCTCAATACCCTTCTGAGCTGTATTTGCCTATATATAACTCTTGCCGGGCCAATCACATCGTGTATAGAGATGGTGGGCAGGGCCATAATGAAGACGGCCGAGTTGTGTTTGCGTGCTTCTAGTAAACACAGAAACTGGCGAAAGGCGGAAATCTAAAAACTCTACCGACCTTACCTTGTAACGGTCGCTGCTCTCTTCTTTCTCTACAAATGTCTCCACTGCTAAAACAACATACTACCACAACAAAATCCACAATTGCTCTGACTCTCGCACACTCTTTAAAACATTCTCCTCTCTCCTTTGTCCTCCTCCTCCTCCTCCTCCTTCATCAAGTCTTACAGCTGACGACTTTGCACTATTTTTCACAAACAAAACATCTCTCATCAGCAACCAGTTCTCCTCACCACAAACCGACACGCACATATCAACAACTAACACGAACACGCTTCCATCCTTCTCTCCGCTCTCCGAGGCAGATATTTCTAAACTCATCCTTTCCAATAACCTTCTACCTGTCCACTTGATCCTATACCCACTCACCTCCTTCAGGCCATTTCTTCTTCTATCACTTCTGCACTCACTCACATTGTCAACACTTCTCTTCACACGGGAACCTTTCCCACAGCATTTAAGCAGCTCGGGTAACCCCACTGCTTAAAGGGTTACTTCAGCGATTAGCATATGGCTTTGTATCAGTAGAAACCCTGGAGTATATTCAAATTATTGTGCTTTCCCCCCTCATATCTCCCTAAGACAAGAGATTTATGCATTTTATTTCTAGAAAAATTCCTCCTATGATGCAAATTGACGATTTTTGCATCATAGGAGAAATGTTTGGCCAAAGACTAAAGACTACAGCCAGCAGAGGGAGCCATTTCCGCATGTTTTGAACTCGCGCATGGGGGAAGGGAGATAACACTCAGCTTGCAGGGAGAGCTCAGCTCAGCTACAGGATCATTTAAACGGAGCTATGGTGAGCAATGTAAGTCTTTTAACTTCTCAAATTAATTTCTATGAAAGTTAAGCTTGTAAAGGCATGAACTGAAACGCGCCAGACTGAACTCGCGTTGTGAATGTATGCCGCGAGTGTAGTCGCGATTACCTCAGCTCTCATCACTCGTGCAGTTAGTGCTCAGTGCTGTGAAACTCGCGCGGTGACTCACTCCTTATATTGAACAGACCATAGACCGTAAAAAAATATGGACGACTCGACATCATCCGTTTCCGCTTGCCATATTTGAAGCTTTCAGGCGGGGGTGTACGGCGCTGACATCTTGGGACCGAGTCTGCGCAGTAGCGATTTCGGGACCGGAGTTGCGCAGTAGAGCGCAGGAAGTAGAGCAGGAAGGACAGCTGCGAAATCAAAAGCCCGCCCACACTCTTGCAGATGCAGAACAATTAATTATGTTGGTGTGAAATAAACAGTTATGGAAATGTAGAAATTAAAGCTAAAGCTCCAATCTGCTCCCAAAAATTCCGAAAAAATTCCGTTAGTGCCTCAGTGACAACTTCACTCAGAGAAGACGTCAGTTTCAGCTGTCAATCATGACGTCACACCCCTGTTTTTAAAGCGTCAGATAACTAACTAAAACTAAACTTATTTTAAAAACGAACACTTGAAATGAAATCATCGTGATGATAACTGCCTTCAATGACATAAACTAACTTTGGGGAAAAAATATTTGAAGTGTAATTTTATTATTTAGTTTGTCTCGCGTCCATTAGAAAACACAGAGGGGCGGCTATACTGGGACCGGTCACCGGGGGGGCGATCGAGGCACGAAAGCTTCAGTAAATGAGAGGGAGACTGCAGGCTTGGAACAGACACGTTCAGTTTTTAATTGCAGTGTCTTCACTAACTCGTGGCGTTGGGGAATGGCACAGGGCAGCGAAGCATTCTGGGAATTGTAGTCTTTCATCCCCATGGGACAAAAATACATTTTCTGTCTTTTCTCAGTCTAGAAAGCACCAAATTCAAAAATAATTTCACATTTCTACTGCATTGATGACCCAGTTCAAATACAGATTCATCTTCCCAGCGCTGAAGTACCCCTTTAAGAAACCCTCTCTGAATCCAGCACTTTTAGAAAACTACAGACCGTTATCCCTGCTGCCTTTCATTGCAAAGACACTTGAGCGAGTTTTGTTCAATCAACTCTCTATGTTTCTTGAACAAAACAACCTCCTGGACAACAACCAATCCGGCTTCAAAAGCAGCCACTCGACTGAGACAGCCTTGCTCTCTGTAACTGAGGCACTGATACTGGCAAAAGCAGCTTCCAAATCCTCAGTGCTCATCCTGCTGGATTTGTCTGCTGCTTTTGACACAGTTAACCACCAGATCCTCCTGTCAACTCTTAAGAAGATGGGTATCTCAGGAATTGCTCTCCAGTGGTTCAGGTCTTACCTCTCAGGTAGGTCCTACAGGGCGTCATGGAGAGGTGAAGTGTCTAAGTCACATCATCTAGCTACTGGGGTTCCCCAGGGCTCAGTGCTTGGACCACTTCTCTTCTCCATCTACATGTCATCTTTAGGCTCTGTAATTCAGAAACATGACTTCTCCTATCACTGCTATGCTGATGACACTCAACGCTACTTCTCATTTCAACCAGATGATCCTTCAGTCAGTGTTCGTCTGTCTGACAGACATTTTTGGCTGGATGAAGGAGCATCACCTTCAACTTAATCTTGCAAAGACAGAATTACTTGTTGTCTCAACCAACCCAGCACTTCATCAAAATGTCTCCATTCAGCTAGGTTCATCAACCATAACTCCATCCAGGACAGCCAGGAACCTTGGAGTTGTGATTGATGACCATTTAAACTTCATGTTGAAGTTGAAGAATGCAGCGGCGAGAGTGGTCTTTAACAAGCCAAAGAGAGCGCATGTCACGCTTCTCTTCATCAGACTGCACTGGTTGCCAATGGCTGCTCACATCAAATTCAAGGCACTGGTGCTTGCCTACAAAGCAACCACTGGCTCTTCACCAATATACCCAGACTCGCTTGTTCATATTTTCACACCCTCCAGAAGCAGCGAGTGAAAGGCGCCTCGTGGTTCCATCTCAAAGAGGCATGAATTCGCTTTCACGGACATTTTCCTGGACCATTCCCACCTGGTGGAATGACCTGCCGATCTCAATTCATGCTGCCGAGTCTGAAGCCATTTTTTAAAAAACATCTTGAGACACATCTTCTTCACTTGCACATAACCAATAAAGACTAGCACTTAACTATCCAATTAAATTGAGTTTGTCTTCCCCCCCCCCCCCCCCCCCCCAAAAAAAAAAAAAAAATTATAATTGTGTACTGTGCTCGATTAACTGAGAATTCTTACAGCTCTTGCAGGTTGTTGGCCTTGTTTGTTTTGTTGCTTCTATCCACAAGTTTCCTACGCCCCATGAACACTTGCGTCAAAAGTGGGCGCGTCTTCCGGTTCGAAATAAACAAGCGGGACGACATTGACATTTAACAATTGACAGTCATTCAAGCTATCCAAACGTGCTAACTATGTGGGAACACAACCTCAACGAACTTAAAAATGGTGAAACAACAGTACCTTTACCTTCCGCTGTAGTTGGTTGGGAAGATGACGTAAAAAAGTGGTATCACGTACGGTGGTATTTTTAGCTATTTTCTTGATTCAGTAGCCTGTGATGGTAAGGCAATGAGCAATTTGAAAAGCTCAGAGGCGTATCAGTATTTGCATAGTGATAAAGTCGGTCGGGTGTTATTTAAGGATGTTGGAAACAACCTAGTTTATCTAATAGCGGACGTTGAGCCGAGCGAGAGCCTTCACGTATCCCATCATAAGGCTTGGGTGCTAGCATCGGTGACAGGTGAAGTAAGTTAACTTACAGACAGCGGGTTGTTCATGTATTGCAGGGCCAGGACGCTCTTGTAGTCATGCAGCAGCACTTTTGTGGAAGGTCGGTAAAGTAAGGACAATTAAGTGCACTGTGTTGGTTTATTGTATTGCGATATTATTAATTAACTAATAAATACTAAATTGAAATGTTTAGTGTGTGTCATTCATTCATGTTTTGCATATGTTGCTTCACAGGAACTTTCACTTAACCCTTGTGGCACAATCTGGTAAAAAAAAAAAGTACAAATTTAAAATTTGAAGCCTTGCTGTGGTGTGGCAAGCAGCGAGACGAGACCGGTGTGCCACGCAGCTGGCACTCGTTGACATTAATCACCGGCCCGCTCTCGCGGTCCCTCGCCCCGCTGCTTGCCACACCACACTTGCCAACAACACAATGAAAGCCTAAGATGTGAATAGCCCTGGTTTACACTATACAATCAGTTTTAGTCCACGGATATTCTGAAGAAACAAATACACAAAGACAGTAATTATCAAAACATTTTTTACTTGCACATTCAGTTAGCAGTGGTATCCAGAACATTTAATTAAATTAAAATTAGCATGTCGAGCCCTGGGTCGGCGTCTCTTCTCCGGTGGCTTCTCGTAACCCAGAAAAAGCGTTGGGTACGGGTTATCCTGTGTTGGCTTCTTGTCAACGAAGTGAAACGATCACACAAACAGATGTTTGGGTGTTTTTTTTTAAGTTTAAGTTCTTCAACCATATTCTTTTTGGTTCGTCGTCTATTGGGAGACGATGGAAACTGTACCATCGTTGGCAGGAACACTCTGACTTAGTTATGTTCAAAACACTCACGTTTACGCCACTGAATTAGTTTAGTCCGGTTATTTGTACACCCGCAAACAGCACATGTTGTCCCTGAGCCCCGCAACGACATCTCTCTTAAAGGTTTGCGACTTTACATATTAAAACAATGATCCGAATAATTAAATAAAAACGTAGCCTCGTCACTAACTAGCACACAAAATACCATTGGCATACTACTTCCCCTCTCTCACCGGAAGTTGTACCCACGTTCTTTTTTACAGTAGCGCCCCCCGGAAAAAGGTGGACACTCTGTACTATAAAGTTATATACTTTATAACTCTAAATTTGCACAATCATAACACCAGAAAGGCAAACAATGGTCATATAATGAAGCCTTATCCAAAAACTAATTTTATGAAGAAAACTGTCTTGTATAGAGCTAGTGTCATCTGGAAAAATATTCCCATTAAAGTTATGCATTTAATGTATGTATGTATGTATGTATGTATGTATGTATGTATGTATGTATGTATGTATGTATGTATGAGTGTATGTACGTGTATAAGTGTATGCATGTGTAATGTGTATTTATGTATATTATATCTACATTGATGATTGTAATGTTGTTGTAGTAGTAATGTAACATTTTAGAATGGACCCCAGGAAGACTAGCTGATTGCATAGACTTTCAGCTAATGGGATCTATAATTAAATAATAAACATTTTATATATCAAAAGCTCAAGGGAAAATTGATTTCTCAATTCATGACCCCTTTAATTTTTCGGTGAACTAACCCTTTAAGTGTTTTATTATGTTTTTTTGTGCAATAATAATATTAATTGGAAGATTCAGTAGTGATTAATGTTTTGTTATGCTAATGTAGAATAGTTTCTGTTAATGCAGATTTTTGGATAGGTACCATCATGGTTACAAGTGGTGCATGTGGCTTGGTTTGAGATTATGTAAAATGCTTTATATTGCTGCACTCGTTCAGCAAGTGCTATACCAACGACAATTTTCACATTGAGGTTACATGAAAATGTTAAATTAAATGTATGAATTAGTGTTCTCAAACATTTCAAGTTAAGAACAATTAAAATGTATCAGTACAAAATAAAAACCTGACAGTTCTGCTTACTTAAACTTGATTGCCTTAAATATCTCGAGTTTTGCCAATTTATTCGGGTTTACACTGTAGGCTAAAAGCAGCTGATGGCTTCTTTGCTTAACCTTTTTCATGTCATTCATTCTACAGTTTGTGTAAGACTGTTAAATTATAAATGTAATCAACAGAGCTGCTTAGTCAAGATGTCAATTTGTAGGACAACCCTGAAGGCTACTGCAATGGGTTATCGGGAATTTACATAATACTTGTTAAATTAAGGTCATAACATTACTTAAAGTGATGTTCACATAAATTACACATACATTTTTCATGTGACAAAAAAGAACAGTAAATGTGGAAGTCATAATCAAAAAAATATATAAAATATAAAATTAGCTTATTTTATTATCTTATTATTTTCCAGATATTAGCACTACAAATGGTGGCGAACTAAGAAAGAAAAAAATCAATGACAGTTCAGTCTACAAAATATTACAAACACATCATCACTATTGATTATATTTTAAATCTCAATTTAAAAGTGTGCTTATTAAGTTTTTCTTTATGTTTAGCTATCCCGTAAATCAGCGTTATTCAAATCTTGCCCTAGAGGGCCATTGCACTGCAGATTTTAGCTCCAGCACGGATCAAACACACTAACCCATGATTTTCTAATGATCTTGAACACAATAGGTGTGTTTACATGGAGCACTTTAATCCATTTTAAAGTCCAATCCGAATGAAAATGCTCCATATAAACACCTCAATCGGAATAAAAATGCCCAAACCGAATGAAATTTTTAATCAGTTTGGGAGGGGTGGGATAAATCTTTTCATGAACCGATCAAACGAAAAATGTTACCATGTAAACGACCTCACCCGATTACTTTGCAGTGTGTGTCCTTATATGATGTGATACACAGCGCGCGCATTCACCACTGACTGCGCACCGTGCTCACACGCAGGATAATGTTGAGAGGAAAGTTAATTTTTCTGAGGGGTTAACTTTTTATTTAGTTAGAATTTATGAAGATAATGCTGGCATAATGACACATTCTCTCATCTTGACAGGGTTTGTCCAAGGCACTTTTCACTTCAACTGCGCCTGACAGAATAATTATTTTTTTTCTGAGATGATTAGGCTACACTTTACAATAGGTAAATAGCTTTTATAAAACCATACAGTCCTGGTGGCTATTGAGAGTTGCTATTGAGAGTCGACATTTCTGATGCGGCAGACTGCTCTGTGATGATTGCGATTGAAAGTCAGCACATGTAAACCCCAGATCGGTTTAGATAACGTCACATGTTCAGTCCACTAAATTTTTCAATCAGAATTATTTTAATCGGAATGACAAAAAAGTGTGCATGTAAACGTGGCTATTGATTAGAATGTTCAGGTGTGCTTGATTAGGGTTAGAGCAAAAATCTGCAGCGGCCCTCCAGGGCAAGATTTGAATAAGCCTGACGTAAATGTTCCAATATCATCGATAGTCTAGGACATTACACTGACGCCATTGTTCAATAATGAAGCGTTTTTTAAATGTTTTTTTTCTTTTCTTTTTTTTTTCTTTCATCTATGCATTTCTCCATCTAATAATACACATCCATATTAGATATGGAAAAAACACCCCTGCATCTCAATGAAATTTATGTTGTTGTGTTATTTCCATTAAGTGGTACATCAAATTTTGGTCAAGATAAGAGAGTTAAGCAGTCTGTAAGGTCTACTTCAGCACATCCCAAAAACTTTCAATGAGGTGCCAATTCATGTGTGAAAAGTTTTCTTCTTCCTTCCCAACCATTCTTTTATAATTTGAGCCTGATTATCTTGACATTGTCATTCCTAAATGGTTGATTAAGAAATGAAAACAGCTATACACACTCCATCAATTAGGGTTAGAAGAACTGTTGCCAAACATGTTATATAACCATAATAATAACAACATAATAATCAACTCTGTTAGGTCTTCAGATGTAATATGGTGGCCACTAACAGAATGGAAATTCTGACCTAAAATCAGCCACTGTCTGAGCAAAAAATAAGCTAACATAAAAGGTTTATCAAATATAGATGTTATAAAGATGTTTTAATAATAATAATAATAATAATAATAATAATAATAATAATAATAATAATAATAATAACAAATATATTTATTTTTTTAATCTTTTTTTCCTACTAACCCTTTTTTCATATTTTCACAGAGACTAGGGTTGACCACATTAAATTTGAACGGGGACATTAAAAATTGTGATGTGACATGGTGGTTCAAAATACTTTAAAATCTATTTAAAACAAACAAACAAACACATAACTACAATATGCTTAGAGTTCAAATTGTTATTTAGCAAATATATGCTTTAAAATGTATATTGTTCAACATTTTAAGTAGCCTAAGATCGTGTATATTTAGGCCTACTGGGGACACAAAAGCCACCGATGTGGACCCATGATATTTACTGGAGACACAAAGCCACCGAGTCTGTTGTGGACCTATATTATAGCTAATGTACGGTATATGAAGCAAATTCTGAAGACGTATAACCTACATCCAGAGAAAGACTCACCTGATGATCCTGCTTTGTCGGACCGCTTGACCACATAAGCCTCACACACAGTGCATCGCGAGAGAAGATACATAACGGAGAATACCTGCGTGCAGACATACCGTGAGAGAAGACATAACGGAATACATGGCCATATAAAGCAGACTCATTCAAACTATGACTGAGGTAACTTAGAGGTTGCCAAAAATGGCAATTTAAGTCGACCGAGAAGAGAAGTTTAATTTCTCACTTCTGTTAACACAAGACGGTAGACAAAGTAGGCTAATAACATTTCCTAAGACTTTTTGCTTTGTCTACGACCAAGAGAAATGAAAACTTTCCAAAAAAGCAAATCCAAGGAGTCAAATATATTTTCAGCTGCCAATAAAACTACCTTTTAAAAGTTTATGTAACGACTGCTAAATAAGGTTCAATGTGCACAATAAAACAGCGTTATAATGCCTAGGGTTAAGGTATATTATTCAATAAATCTATAAAATGTAATAGAAAAGTCAGCTAAATTTATAATTCATTATAAAGAGAACACAAAAACGTAACGAACCCATTTCAGTTGGAGCATGGTTGGTGTGTGCCTGATTCCTGACTCTGCTTCCACTGTGAATACTCAAACCACCGCAAGATTCACATGTTGACTTTACCCTCAACCAATACACACCAGGAAACATGAACTAACGTCACATCTGGCAAACCTGTGATGAATTACACTGACTGAGACAGCGTCCCCCAGCCCCCAAAACGCTTAGCATTAAAACATCAGACATTTAACTAAATAACAAATAATTATAAAGAAGGCTAAATGACAACTTTCAAACTGTCCTCCATTGGAAATGCTTCTCTTTTGCGGTCTCGGAGAACCTCAGAAAATGGAAAATAAATAAATAAATAAATGCAATTCACGTTAACATTAGTTTTCAAACTGTCTGTTTGAATTTGTACTCGAAAATGTTTTATTGGGCACAAACTGTTTTGTAGTTAGGTAAGGAAAGACTGCATTTAAAGAGAAAAAAGAGGAAAAAAAGAGAGAAGAGTTCTAGTAAAAGCAGCCTAACCTAACCCACATAACGATTAAAGTAAATCATCAGAACATGAATTTCAGTTTTTAAAGGGATAGTTCACTTTGAAATTAAATTCTGATACGTTTTAGCGTACCTCATGGGCATCTGAGATATAGGAGTATTTGTTTCCCCAGTAGTTTCAATTTTGATCATTTTAGGTCAAACCATTCTTGTCTGTGCCTCACATAATGCAGGTCTATGGTCACCACCTCAAAGAGCATACACAGAGAAGTCTAAATTAAACAATCCCCCATCGTAAGTACACACTGATGGCCTAAGACACGAAACGAGCGGTTTATGTGACAAAACGAACAGTATTTATATTGTTTTTACCTCTTGTACACCACTACGTCCGACTGATCCGAGGGCGCGCATGCGTGATTCCTGTTGTGACATCCGCGCGTTCTGGCTTTAGTCTGTGCAAGCGCGGAAAGCGCCGGAAGTGGATCTCTCACGCGTGTACGTCTCTCATTGTTTACACAAAACAGTTCTGTTAATATATCGAAATCTTCTTCCATGGCTATGTCCTGTATGTCTAAATATGTTTAGATCTTCACAGTGAAAGGTAACACTTCCCAAATTTCTGTGTAAACAATGAGAGATGTACATGCGCAAGAGATCCACTTCCGGCGCTTATCCGCGCTTGCGCAGACTTAAAGTCAGAACGCGTGAATGTCACAACAGGAAACAAGCACGTGCACCCTCGGATCAGTCGGACGTAGTGGTGTACAAGAGGTAAAAACTATATAAATACTGTTCGTTTTCTCACACAAACCTCTCGTTTCGTGTCTTAGGCCATCAGTGTGTACTTATGATGGGGGATTGTTTAATTTGGACTTCTCTGTGTATGCTCTTTGAGGTGGTGACCATAGACCTGCATTATGTGAGGCACAGACAAGAACGGTTTGACCTAAAATGATCAAAATTGGAACTACTGGGGAAACAAATACTCCTACATCTCGGATGCCCATGAGGTAAGCTAAAATATATCAAAACTTAATTTCAAAGAGAACTATCCCTTTAAGTGTTTCATATAATTATCTGGGATACTGATGTACATGTTTTGCCACATTGTGAAAAAAGGCTTACAGCATTCACTAGGACATGTTCCTCACCATATGCATACATGTGCAAGCCTCAATGTTATGAGAAATTAAGACAATTACACTTTTAGGTTGGGGAACAAAAACACACAGATACAAAGCTTATTCAACAAAATCTCTTTATAGATTTATACAGTATAAAAAACAAAAACAGAACAACCAATGGTACTTGCAAAAAATAAAATAAAAATTGCAGTACTGATTGATAAAATTCCTACAATGGTGAAATAAAAACAGGCTGGGGTATGTAAAACTGGTAAAAATTACTTATGGCTTAAATGATTATACTTTCAAAGAAACAGTGAAGTTCAGTGAAAAGTACTAACATTTACTGTATTCAACTAACACTTGAATATGTTTCCTATTTAAAAGATTGCTCACAGTAATTTAACCATAGAGCCTACAGTGTGAAATGTTTCCTCATGAAAGTACTTTCAGAATGTTGACATTTATCTTCAGATACAGTGGCCGGACTTAACCCTAGTGGGTCCTGGGAGGTAAGAGTCTGTAAATCCGTGTGCGTGTACGGTTAAACGGCCATAAATCAGTCAGCTTTATGTGTGGTCAAATGGTACTGCAGAACAAATTTTTCCTTCTCGTGTACTGCATGTTAGGTTGCTACAGAGATGGGAAACAAGTAGTAATAGGAAATTATACAAGCAAACAAGTAGAAATAAGAAATTATTTAAAGAATTACCCTGCGTCTCAATCAGCTCTCTAGTTCACTAGTCAGGGCACTGATCAGGACATAAGTCAATGGTACAGGACATAACTCCTTGATCAGTGCCCTGACAACTGAACTAGGGAGCTGATTGAGACTCTGTTAACTCAGCATGAATATTCTGTCATCACTGATTTAAATGAAAGAATTTAAATCAGTGTTTGACATATTCCATGTAGGGTAATATGACAATCTAATCTTTAGAACACTGAAAAATGGGTAAAACCAAAATCACCCAAAATATCAAAAACGCTTAGAAAAAAAAGGTGTAATTTAATGTGTCAGAACTATTGCGGCCTGACATTACTATCAGTCAGAAAGAGATGGAGAACGAATGGAGCGGCCACTGGCAGGGCTGTTACTAAAAGCATGAGAATCTCTATCTTTGTCCTTACTCTCATGCTTGTGTTTGTGTTTATGTTTGTGTTTGTGCTTCTTCTTCTTCTTCTTGTGCTCATGATGATGATGGTGGTGGTGGTGGTGATCTCCATGTTTGGAGGACGTGCTCTCTTTGCTCAGTGTGGGCATGGGTGTTCCTGGCATGGACAGAATGGCTTGCTCTACTGAAGATGGTTCTTTCCCTATAAAACAAGTGGGAGAAGTTACGAAACAAAACACATCAAGACCACTAAATTATCAGATTGAGTTTTCTGGTAGATGCATAAATGTGCTTTTCACACATGCATAACTGGTATATTTACTGTAAACAGCTCTGTTGGGGGAGGGGGAAGAGAAGTAAACTGTTATTTTTGAAAAGGTCCTGTTCAAAAATTATTTTTAAAAGGTAATTTACCAGTAAATACTATATGTGTGAAAGGGGCTAATATCTATCCGCAAAGGTTCTATCGGTAAAGGAATATCCTTGTTGCATGTAGGAATCTTAGGAATTTCACCATTCAATGTGAATTTATCTGAGAATATCCTTAAATAAGGACATCTATTCAATGATTGGTTCATGCCTATGACATCATCCAAAGTCATGTTTGAAGCACAGCAAAGTGTCATGAATCAACTCTAAGACTGACACTTAAGATTTAATCCTACACTTCACTTAAAGTATGATTGGGATGCTTGATAACTAACTTTTAAGCGCAGCTTTGAGCCAAGATTTTTTTTAACTCTTAAGTCAATTCTTAGCAGTGTTCTTGTGAGTAATTCTAAGATGCTTGATAAATACGGGCCCAGACTTATTCAACTTAATGGATATTTCCAAAAATGTGACTTGTGTGTTTTATGTGTATTTCTGTCATGCCTGGAGTTGAAGGTCTCTCCAACATGTTCAGATGGTGGTAGATGAATGCCTGACTGTCATGAACTGTGTCCATATCAATATCTTCCTCCTCCTAGGTGGGAAATTGAAAGAAGTTAAAAAAAACTTTGCAGTACATAACATTACAATGCAAACATTTTTTTTTGCTCAAGAGTAACCCTAAAACTATAGTGACTGAGTGAACAGTTATATTCAGAACATTTGGCATCATATACACAATTCCAATTTTTAGGAGGTTCTTTTTATGGTGTAACTGTTCCTATGTTGTAACATAAGCATATTCATTGCTAATTACTCACTCTGCTCTTCACAGATACTTTAACACTGGGCTCCTCTTGCATAACTTGTCCAGGTTCAGGCGATGAACCTAATGGAGTCTCTGCCCTCCTCTTTAAACCCTGTGGGGCCATGGCCACACCACTTAATGCTGGCTCCATGACAACATGCTCCTCCTCCAGCTGAAAATGATTAATAGGGAGTATGAATATTATGTTTAATAAGCAGACAGCACTTCAGCGTTTTTAAGTGTATTAACATTCTGCAACAAGCATTTTGGTTTGGGTTTCATTAACACTACCCAAGACTAAGAAATAAACAAACCATGGCATATGTTATATTCTTATTAGCCACCTTTAGGCAGCATAATATGGAAGCTTGTTGCCGTCACAGAATAAAACATTTAAAAAGATAATCTGCAAAAAAAAAAAAAAAAATTAAAAGACAGCCCCTTCTAAGGAAAGTGGTTATGAAACTGAAGTAACTGGCAAACTGGATTGCCAGATTGAAGGTTTGGTTTTAAAACATCAAATTTGCAGTTCTTTATCTGAAAATCTGAATTTATTTTTTTTATTTTACCTCTAAAATATTTAGAATAAAAAGTTTTTTTTACTACAAACAAATCTAACACATATAACACATACAACTAAAATATAATTACACAAATTCCATATTTATAAATGTCTAGAATTCAAATGTACAAAATTCCAATTAAAATGATTCCAAATACAAAATTTTACAAATTTAAAGATCAACTAATTAATGTCTATTAACATTTTTAATTTTAATATTTATATTAATCACTTTATACAATGCAGTTGTGCACACATTTTTACTAGTGCTGTCAATTGATTAAATTAACTAACTAATATCACATTTTTCTGTAATTAATCACAATTAATTGCACCTAACATTAAAAATAAAAAATATATTTTTTTATACTGTATAATATTAAATTGAAATGTAGAAACAATTGTATATTTTAAATATTTGCTTAAATGGCATCATTAAAGGGATAGTTCACTTTAAAATGAAAATAATGTCATCCTTTACTCACCCTCAAGTTGTTTCAAACCTGTATGAATTTCTTTCTTCAGCTGAACAAAAGGGAAGATATTTTGAAGAATGTCAGTAACCAAACGGTTAACTGGAGCCATTGACTTCCATAGTATTTTCCAGAATTTTCATTTTAAAGTGAACTATCCCTTTAAGCACTATGAATAAAGGACTGTATCACAGCTAATGATGTAAATTGACTTCTCAATTTGTGGAGATGAAATTAGTAATTACAGCCATTTAACATTGCAATATGATTGCGAGCCATCAGTTTTTGCATTTAATAGTTTTATGTGACATTCACTTCAATTAAAAGTTGTTATATATTGTATATATTGCCTTTAAAGAGTCCCTATTATGCCATTTTAAAGTTTCCTAATTTTGTTTTGGAGGTTTCCCACAACAGGTTTACATGCACCAAAGATCAAAACACAATTTGATTTTCTCATAATATACATTTCACATCATCACAATGTTCAACGATTCTCAAACAACTCGATGGATGAATCAGTCTCTCTAAATCCCTCCTTTCTGCGAGCCTAGTCTGCTTTGACTGGTCAGACGGCCCAGCCTGTTGTGATTGGTCTACTGCTTACAGCGCGTATTTCTGAAACAAACGCTCATTACCATAACTTAACTCCAGCTCCGTTCAAGAGGCTAAACCTCAGCGACAGATCACACTGATGTAAAATCAACATCATCATTACTTTCTTTACAATCCCAGCACGAGTCCAAATCGATGATGAAACATCTGAAGAACAAGTTATTTCTTCCCAAACCTTGAGTAGGATGTTTTTCAGCGATGCTATTTGAGGTACATTATGAGATGTTACAACTGCAATTCCCACCATCAGCATTAGCAAGTGTGCTTTCATCAACAAAGCTGTGTGTGTGTGTATGTGTGTGTGTGTGTGTGTGTGTGTGTGTGTCTAATATATTGCGTTGCACATGTGGGAATTGTGCATAACAGTGCATACATTATCCCAGTTGATCTAAACATTAATGTTTGCAAAACAAATCTTGCTCCATCCTTTATCTTTACTCAAAGTAGTAAGAATGACAGACAATCTGCATTAACAGATAAAGTTTTAGGTAATAGTGGCCCACAGATGATTAGCAGAAGTATTTAAGTAAGACACTAAAAAACATGAGTGAACCAGTTAGCCAGAAACAATATCACAATATGAAACAAACACAGCGTCGTAGAGCACAGCGTCTTCTTCACATCATGCTATCCAGTATCCACTGCAGGGTACAAGGTTTCCCTGGTCTCTACGCGGCGTGAGCGCAATAGGTGGACAAGTTATATGCTAATGTTTCGTCGTGACGTTACAACAAAGCTGCTTTCGACACATTTGAAAAAATATTTGTTTTTTGACTTTAAAGTAGACTCTAACATTGAGATAATTATTTTATATATGCTGCACTTTCAGATTTAGGATGTTTTCATTCACTTAGAACTGTTACACACTACATTAAAGGTAATTAAAGGTTCCATGGCATGACATTTTTAGGGTTTGAAGGTTTTAAGGTTTTCCAACATTAATATGAGTTTCCCTAGCCTGAATGTTGTCCACAAGTCGCTAGAAATTTTGATCAGTATAAAACAAGTTCAGGCTGTCTTTCTCTGATCTTGAATTCTCCTGTTATGACGTCATAACCAGGAAAGGTTACCGCCCCTTCCTCTGCTTTGCCCGCCCAGAGAATTAGTAGAGAAACGAGTTAGTTTATCAGTGGATGTCGGCAGCACAGGCTTTACCATACGAATTCAACAGTACCACCACAAACAGTGAGTAACAGTGTTCATTGGGCTCCAGCTCGTGCCTGACTAAACCACGCCCCCATCCGCATGTTATCTAATTTTAAATGCAAAGATGTCAGCCAATCACAACAGTTGGTGTTTTCACTGAAGACTCACAGCAGACACGCCTCTTGAAACAGAGCATTCTAAACAGAGGGCTAATATCTGTATAGAAAAAATGCCTTTTATTTCTAAATTATGACATTTTTTGATAGCCTGACAAGCCAGACCCACATCAAGATGTTTGTTCTGGAAACTCACCATTGACAGGGCTCAATCCGAGGGGCGGGATAAACGGTTGTCTGTCAAACTCGCTCTGTACGCGATAGGATAGTGCTACAACCAACCAGAGCAACGAAGGTGAAACGGAGCTCGTTGATAGATTAAACATTCGCCGTATCCGGTCGGCAAAACTCCGAACACATCTTCCCTTTTTAAGAATGACTTCAGTGCCGTTCTTTGTCCTTTTCTCAGAGAAAAGCTTAACTCCAAGTCTTCCAGAGTCGCGGTCAAAGCTGATTCGAAAGACCGCCGTTCGGCAGTTTCTGCGTTTACTGGAAGCACACAAGCGCAACTCTGACGTCGTCATTATGGCCCCGCCCACCGACTCTATACACGATGTGATTGGCCCGACAAGAGTTTGGCGTTTACAGCTCAGAAGGGTATTGAGAGTTGCTAGATGACACTCGCGGGCAGATTAGATTTGCTGCCGCTAGGGTGCGTCTAGATTTCTAGGCTAATTTTTTGATGTAAAAACCATACTATCAATATAAGTAAACCCCAGGAAACATTATAAAACCAAGACTTTGAAGGGCCGAGACCGAGTCAAGACCGAGACCAAGACAGGCCGAGACCGAGTCAAGACCGAGACCAGTGCATGTCCCCACACTTATGATAAAATGTGGAATATGCATATGATTGGCACTTCTCTCGTCACTAATCTTGGACTAAATCGGCCACCGTAGGAGTTCAAACGAAATCAGAATTGAGAGAAACAGGAACTATTATTCACTGGATGGTCATATACCTTTTCACCACTAGATGGGGGAAAATATCACACAGAGTAGCTTTAAAGGTCCTGTTCTTTGCGATTCTGTTCTTCGCGAACTTTCAAACTTTAGTTAGTGTGAAATGTTGCTGTTGGAGCATAAATAATACCTGTAAAATTATAAAGCTCAAAGTTCAATGCCAAGCCAGATATTTTATTTAACAGAAGTTCCCTTTCAAAGCCTACAGCAAACGGCTGGTTTGGACTACACCCCTGCACTTCCTTCAGGAATGACGTCACTAAAACCGTTTGTTGACTAACCCTCCACCCACAAGTACACGCAAAATAGGGGGCATGGTCTTGTTGCTCTCCCACGTGGAGAAGAGCGCGCATTCAGCGCTTGCATCTCCCCGTTATGGTAAGAGGCGGGACCTTTCCGGGCAAAGTGCGCTAAGCTGCTGTCCAATCACAACACGGGAAGCGCTGGCCCAATCCGAACTCGTTACGTGTTTCTGAAGGAGGGACTTCATAGAACAAGGAAATCATCAGGCAGTTTTTTGGACAGAGAAAACAGCGGTGTACAGATAAGTAAATTGTGTGAAAAATACTGTGTTTTTTTTACACGCGAAACATGAACTCATGTTATATTGCACACTGTAAACATAATCAAAGCTTCGAAAACACACGAAGAACGGGACCTTTAAGAGGAAAATGCTGCCCATAACTGCTCATCTATGATCTGTAAATGCTCCGTAAGAATTTGTAATAATAGCATATTATTAGAGAAAAGGAGCTTGCAAATGATCCAGTGTGTATCTGTGTTTGCACTCGTCAAATGATAACATTACCAACGTGTTTTCGCCTTGGTGAGTAATGTAGCTAATCACAGACATGTTTGTAGATTTCTACAACGGAATTGGCCAATCACAGGTGTTGAACTCGGAACCCACTCACCTCTCGAGTGTTTTTCCAGGCACTGAGTTTAGTTAACAAGCGCGTCTCTGTGCAGACATGGTGAAAATAAGAGATTCATTGTATACAAGCTTCACTGGGGAACTTTGTGAGATTGCGTTTTTTGAATGAGTGACAGCTTTTAGTTATTATTAAGGGAGCACTCTTTGCGCGCTGTCTGGGCAATATAATTCGTATTTATTTTTTTATTAATAGGTCTATAATATATCCAGAATTTGAATACAACTTTTGTTTTTCCATTCGTGACAATGGTTTCCATTCGTGACCATTCGTTTTTCCATTCCACATACACGCTTCAATACACTGACCCATCATACATGCGGGATTCAGTCGAAAAATGTGATGACTGATAAGTTATAAATAATCATGTCGATATCAGGCTTACAAAAATGTCTGGGAAACACGATTCCTGGCTGCATGTCATTATCCATGGATCACTGAATCTTTGGTAAGTTGTAAGGAACACTATAACGAACCCAAACTTTAGTTTAAATTGATAATCATTTGCTCAACTCATGTTTTCCCCCATTAAATCCAGTCACGCAGCAGCTCTTCTGCCACGAAGGCCGTGTTCTGGTGGGAAAGTGACGTTGAAGCATTGCCTCTATACAGCATATACACCTCTTATCATTGATTATCTAAGTGCTCTCCACCTGTGTCAATTATCTGAACGAGCTCCTCCTGAACCTTATTGAATAAAATCATAAACTAACAATGCTCACCACATGGTGAGTGCGTGCAAGTTTTTTATGGACCTATTCCATATACTCTAATGCTCTAAACATGAACTAGCAGCATGTATGCGCACATTTCATCATGTCTTCTTCAAATGAAATGTATGCAAAGGACACTGATAAAACTGTACATCTCATCGATGACACCATAGATTATTCTGCAACACGGAAGACATCATTGTAAGTTAATAAACAGATTGACAATTCAAAGAAGATTGGGCAAAAAAGTAACTGCTTTATTCTTTCTGTGTTAAACTGACGTGTGTTGTTTTTTTTAGATACTGTAGTGCTCTTAAATGTATTGAATATATCCTGAGACCTTTTAAATGATCTTCAGTGTTTATCCCTCGTTTTGGGAGTTTGTTTTTATATATGGTTAGTTTTAAAATGCTTAAGGTGCCCTCAATCCTATTTTTTCCCTCTGTGTTTATATTTTAATATTCATGCATTTGTAATTTGTGTTGCAGGTCTGTGTTTTATTGGTCTTTCCCCACAGCATCATTTTGTGGGGGTTTGCAAAGTCGGTATGAACTCTAGTGTAGAATTTTTCTACAATATTCACTCATGACAGTAAACTGGTGTATTCTAGTCAATCTACTGCAGTATCTCATCTCTCAGTCAGTAGAAAATGTGGTTAACACCTGGTCATGCATAGGGGGAAAAATACCGTCATATACTGTGAAACCGATATAATAATAATACAAAAATTGTGATATACATTTTTGGTCATACTGCCTAGCACTACCTGCGAGACCAATACTGCCTTTCAAGACAGACCATATGACTTTGTTCTGAAGACAACAATTTGTCATCTTTGGATGAAGACAAATTGCACTACATATCTGTCTAAACAATTAAAAATGCATTGGCATTGTTTATTTTTTAATGAAGTGTCTGAACGAGTTTAGATTTGTTCATTTTAATTTTTTTTTTTTTTTTATTGAGTATCAAAACACCGGTGTCTCACATTGTGAGGGTGGATGTGGACATGGTGTGATGAAGTTCACCAATGATAGCATAAGAAAATGTAATTGTTAACAGAGAAATGTAAGAATTTAAGTGAGATGTTTACAGTGCTGGTGAAGGTCATGTTCGGGGTCACCTCTGAGCCACCAGGGCCCTGCTCAGATTTGATGGTGGGGTTGAGAACAGCTTTTTTCTCCTTCAGGTTCAGCACAAGACCCAATTCTGGCAATGGCAGACAGGAGGGTCGGGTCAGCCCAAACAGAGTGTAGTACAGATTAACGGCATCACATCGCAAACGCCAGTCATGACAGGTACCTGAGACGCACAAAGACATGGAATTTTCAACATACCAGAGTTGTAAGCAAAGATTGTGAGACTTTTGATTCAAACTTAAGTCTAAACTTGAACTCAAACTTGTCAAAACAATACAAGCATGATTTGTACATTACATTTTCAATACTTCAGTGGTCCAGAATCAATACCACTGAATATTATATTTTATTATGTATATTTGCATTTATATTGTGACATCTTAAAAGTTTTGTTCCTAAAATGCTCGTGTGTAGATCTACTTCTCCACACCCCTGATTAAACATCAAGTCTAATTTATTAAGTATCTTGCTTCCATGTTTAGAAAAAATATGGCATAGAACTGTAATGTGATCAACAAACCTGTAACTACTACATAAACTGCTGTCATATAAAAATGAATCAACACCTTAGAATGTCTGTCAACAAAAATCACAAATTCAGCAATGCCATGGAATAACAAATTTACATATTGACAAAGTGTGAGGAAATTCAGTTAAGACCCATATCTTAGGAAGTCTCTCTCTGTGTCAAGTCACCCTTCTAGAGAAGACCTATTTAAAGAGATAAACATTTGTGGTGATTCATCCTGATATGCAGATTTTACACTTGGATCTAAAGGAACTTATGCACTGAAATGTATGCAACAGCAATGCCTGACTACAAAGAGGATGACCATTTATAGACCAGCAGTTAATGTTTTTTATTCTTGCACAATTTTTCTGTTTTTGAAGTTAAAGAGAAAAAAAAGATGAAGCCATGTATTTTATATGAAAATACTTGTTCTTGGAACAGTCTTGGAACAGTATTGAACAAAATTACAGACTTTGCAGCTTCAAAAAATGACTGGAGAAACCACAGGGTATGAACTGAGAAAGAAGATCATGGGGGTAATATATTAAAGTCCTATAACCATCTACAAACTCAAACAAAGTTATGAGAACTGACTTTCATCACAGCTGGCAATGGCTCAGCACTTGTACTGCCAAGAGTGGCTACAAACCCTGAATGAACAGAAGTATGTTTTAACATAATGAGAGCAGAACAAGACCTCCATGTCAGAAAACAAACTAAGAAACTGCTCACTGTAGCTGCAGCTCTTAAAGAGCCTTTGGTTTAAGATACACATGGTTGTATAAAACCGACTTGTATTAGTTCTTAAGAAGAAACCACCAATATCACCTGTACATAAAGATGTTCTGAGGATGAATACATGTAAAAACTCAGATGTGATTCACTAAATGCTGTCTCGAAACATGGAGACAGTTTAGGCCCAATCAACAATGGTAAATTGATGGACTAAAACCAGGATCCAGCAGTTCAAAATGTTTAATCTGGATCCGAATTATCTAGATTTGGAAATTCCATGCTTTGCTATCCAAGATCAGGTAATCCATTTTACCTTTGTGCCAGTTTTTCAAAACAAAATAGGATTGGATACCTTGATCCATATACACACTTTTTCAGATAATTAGCACACCAAATGGTGTTGCATTTTACAGTGTAGGCTGCTAGCTATGTTAAGAACAACAGGCAGAAGAGTCAGTGTGCATTTGAATGTTTGTTCTCACAAAAGTGTTGCTTTCCTTCAAAAAACTTAATTTGCAATACAATAATAATAATAATAATAATAATAATAATAATAATAATAATAATAATAATAAATAATAAAAACTTTAAATATTTTTGTTTGATAGTGATTATTTTATGCTGCCAAAATTAATTTTTTTTACAGTAATGAAAGGTTTAATATGTAGCCTAATGTCTAGTTCTACTCTGTACCAGAAAAAAATGGAGTGCAGCTGGAAGAAAACAAAACTGGAGGTTTTTCGCAATTTGTGGAAAGAGAGCATGGTCGCATACAGAAAGGCCGGAAAAACTGTTAGATCTGCTTATTTCTCGACCCTCGTAGAAGAAAAACACAACCCTAGGTATTTATTCGATACAGTGGCTAAATTAATCAAAAATAAAGCTTGAAATTCTGATACTTGTAAACAGTATTAATGGGTTTTATGAACTTCTTTAATTATAAGATTGATAATATTAGGGGGAAAAAAATTATAACCACACAGCCATCTACTACAGTCCCTGACAAAAGTCTTGTCGCTTATCTATTTTCTAGAAATACCTGATATTAACCTGACTTTTAATTAATTAATTGGTGTTAGAAATAGCTCATATGAAAAGCTAAAACCCTCCCAAATGATGTTTAATGCACTGAAATAAATAATTTTCACAGAAAAAATATTTATCATTTAATCAAGACAGAACGGTCAAATTTTGGCAAGACAAAAGTTTTGTCGCCTATACAGAAATTGAACAAATTTACTGCAAATACAAAAATATGTCAGCAAATTAAGTTGTGGTGCTGTGAGATCCAAATTTAATATCTTGTATGACTTCCATGAGCTTGAAGGACGGCATCCATGCGGTTTGGCAAGGATTCATACAATTTATTGATGAAGTCATCAGGAATAGCTAAGAAAGCAGTCTTGCATGCCTCCCAGAGTTCATCAATATTCTTTGGTTTCGTCTTCCATGCGTCCTCTTTCATCCTACCCCACATATGCTCAATGATGTTCATGTCTGGTGACTGGGCTGGCCAATCCTGGAGCATCTTGATCTTCTTCGCCTTGAGGAACTTTGATGTGGAGATGGAAGTATGCGATGGAGCACCGTCCTGCTGCAGAATTTGGCCTCTTTTATGGTTGGGAATAAGAGGTAGCTAAGATTTCTTGGTATTTTAGACTATTGATGTTGCCTTCCACCCTGCAGATCTCTCGCACACCCCCATACTGGATGTAACCCCAGACCATGATTTTTCCGCCACCAAACTTCACTGTTTTCTGGGTGAATCTCGGATCCATTAGGGCACCAGTAGGTTTCCTGCAATATTTGTGGCGACTGTGGTGTAATTCAACAGAAGATTCATCTGAAAAATCCACCTTCTGCCACTTTTCCTGCGTCCATCCTTTTAGCAGGCTGTGGGCCTTGGCAAATGCCACACGGTTTTTCAATTGTCTTTTGTTTAGTGCTGGCTTCTGGGCACTGATTCGACCATGGAGGCCATTTCGAGACAGAATCCGACAAACTGTTCTGGTTGACACAGGGACTTCAGGTGACCAGGTCTCATTGAGCTCTGCTGCAGTGGAAAATGGGCTGGCCTTGGATTTTCGAGCCAACAAACGGTCCTCTTGAGCAGTTGTCTTGCGGGGTCTGCCTGACCTGGGCTTGTCAAAAACGTCTCCTCGTCTCCTGTACTTGACGCTGAGACACATTGAAGGTGTCTGCCACATCAGCAGTGGATCTGGTCTTCAGCCTCTTGATAATCAAAACTTTAGTCTCAGGGTGAATCTTAGGCATGTTTGCAGAGGTCTAGTTGCAGTTGATGTGAAGGTCTAGTGTACTGGGGTTCTTTTTATACACACTTGAGACCTAATTGATCCATTATTAGTCACAGGTGAAGCTCATATGACAAGGTGACAACCCTTATGTCTTTGCAAAAATTGACTTAATAGGCTTTACCAAGCTGTGAATATTAGAATACTTTTTGAAAGTTTAGATTTTCACTGAAACATTATCACAAAAGCTGGTGGGATTAAAATGAGCCATTTCTTGTAAAAAAAATCTTGATTAGAAATATATTTCAGCGGCACTTTAGGTCAATTTGTACACAAGCGACAAGACTTTTGTCAGGGACTGTACAGTATCACATCAGACAGAGTACTGTAGTGTCACTGAAAACCAATTACACCATTCACTGTTATAGGAGAAGAATTGGTTAAATAATCGAAATCAACAATGTGTGATTAACCCTATACTTGGCTATAAAAAAAGGGGTTCTTCCAGAGGTAATAGATCGTCGTCTTAATATCATGGATATGTACCAAAAAGTTTCACGTTGGCTATTATTAAACCACATATTAAAAAGACGCACTTGATCCTACAGATCCTACTGAGACCTCTCTCGTGAGAGTTATAAATGATTTACTCTTATCATCTGATCGTGGCTGTATCTTTCTACACTCAACAGTGTTACTCGATCTTAGCGCTGGATTCAATACTATCGATCACAACATTCTTTTGAATAAAATCAAAAAATATTTTGGCATTAGTGGAATTGCATTGACATGGTTTAAATCATACTTATTAGACTGTTATAAGTTTGTACCAGTTAATGAAGAGATGTCACACCGATCACAAATTCAGAATGGAATACTACAAAGCTCAGTGCTAGGGCCGTTGCTTTTCACCCATGCTACCACTGGGAGATATTATATACATGGCATTAGTTTTCATTATTATGCTGACTATACTTTGTGCTATACTCCTCCACGCCCTAATGAAACTTACCAATTCACAAGACTAAGGGAATGCATAGATGATAAAAAATGTTTTTGGATGACTTGTAATTTCCTGCAACCTTATTTAGATTATTTATTTTTTATTATTGAAAAAAAAAAAAAAAAAAAAAAAAACCTCCACAATCATTAACCTAGAATACTTTTTAACACTTAATGGCTGCTCTGTCAAGCCCTCATCGTCAGCGAGGAACCTGGATGTGCTCTTTGATACTGATCTTTCATTTAAATGCCACTTTTCTAGCATCTGTAAAGCTACATTCTAATTTTACATTGTTATTTTACTAACCCAAGTAATGACTCAGTGCTTGCTATATAGTCTAGGTTGCATGCGATGGAAAAAGTTTCCTTGCACTTAAGAAGAGTTGTATACTTTTAAGCACTTTTAAAAATATATATAATTCTTTACATAAATATTATTTTCCACTTAAAGCAGCACTTGGCAACTTTTGCTCTCGGTGTCTCCCTACAGTTGGGAAAAAACAATGTCCTCAACTACTGTTGTAAGCTCTGTCATCCTACAACAGGGGATGCCATCGCGCGTGATTTTGTTGACATGACAACCCTGATAGCCCTGAACTAGTAATGCGCGGGTCGTCTCATAACCCGCGGACCCCGTATGTCTATTTAAAGGTCGCGGGTGCGGGGCGGGTTGTAAAAATATATACAGTGGTGCGGGGCGGGCCAAATAACTTCATAAAAGCGGCCCCGCGGGTTGGTGCAGCACTAACAGTTACCCTGACCTGAACACTGCAGGAGGAGTTCACATGCAGGTGTTCTTTTGGCGTCGCATGTGAAATGTCTTCATTCCAGGTACAGTCAGTGGCATATGTTTCAGCATGTCATATGAATATAATTTCATGGGTTTTATTTTTCAAACGCCAAATAATCACGATGCTCATGTTTACAAGCCAGCGTCATTATAGTAGTCTATTGGTTACCGTTTTACAGAATCTATATGATACTTCAATTCAATGTTTGAGTGGTAGGTAATCACCATTACAAGCAGGACAGCATCGGTCGGGCACGCCTCCTTCAGCTCACGCCAACGAGCAAACGCTGGTCCAATGCTGATCCTCGTCCTGTCTTTAATCTGCTCACTTTTTCGTTTCCTCATATTGTTTTTTCTCCAACAAAACCTTTTCTTTCTTATTTGTCTGTGCTGCTTCGGACATGACTGTATTAGCCGACGAACAAAGTTGGGCTCGCACGTCCGAATTTAAGGAATTGTGGGTGTCGGTTGAAGTGACGTATATGCCATAAAGCAGTCGAAATTTGTAGTTATTTTTGTTCTCGGGTTACTACCCGAAACCCGAAGTTTAAAAGTACGATTAAAAACGATACAGACCCCATCAAGCTTTGGCAGACGTGTCATTCAACCTATTGTAAGTCGATGTATCATCACAAGAGTCTTGAAAATATATTATGAAGGTTGAAAAGTCACCTAGTGCTGTTTTAAAAAAACAACAACTATAATTTAGTTAAAGCACTTTTTATTTTAAAAGCCTACGTCTCAACATTTTTTTTTTTGTATACTAAAAAACTATAATTTCGTTATTTTTCTGACCCAACTAATTACTCATCCACACTTCCAATAGGTTGCACACGCACTTCTCAATCCGTTACGGAGGTATAAAATTATTGTTTAAACGTTGTTCATGTAGCAATTCATATGACCACTTTAAAATACTTCAACAACATAGTTATTTTGTAGCCTATGCTGTGATCTCGTACAAAATAAAATATTTTAAGTTAAATGCAGAGTAAGACAAATAAAAAAGTCAAGAGGCTAATATTGTGAAGATCAATTTTTGTGTAGCCTGCCTGACACTATTTTCACAGACATCACATCTCTCATAGACTACAGTAGCCTATTTAAAATGGCAGTAGTTATATTTTCAATTTAATTTACAGAGCAATCCCTGCAAATTTTTTTTAGGTTAAATATAGAAAAGAACAGGATTAGTGTGTGTCGCACTCGCAAGACTTACAATGGGGCGTGTGGCATCAGGATGGTTGCGCTCCTTTGTGATGCCGATCCACCGTCAAAGCACAACCATACATTACGATGAGCTTGAATGGACATTAAATGAAAGGCATTTAGGAGATTATCCACACATTTTCACTAGCCTTAATTTGAGATCGGCCTTTATTTGTTTGTGCTGACCATGCCCGTGGCCACTATCAAAAGCCCGGCGTTTAATTGACTACAGTCTTTTATTTGAGGAATTACAGCATTTAAATTAAAAAACTGTGACAATAAAAAAACTTTGTTTTGGAGTCTCTATACTATTATTAACATTAATAATTATTATTATTTAGTTTGATTATTAGGATTTTTGGTCTGGATTAATACAATTAAAAAAAATAAGTTAATGGTAAGCTAACCACTGTAAATAAGTTCACAACAATATTGTAACATGACTGAATAAAAACACATTACAAAAATAAAACAAATATGATAAATAAAACTATTCAACAAAATTACATTTTGTAATTGTATTTAAGGTTATACTATAAAAATGACTTTTTACTTCAAAAGTTGTGTTACGTTAATGCTTGCAAATAATTCTTACTATTCTTAACTGGTTTGTTATTTTGTATTTTAGACTTATTTTAAGCAGAAAGTATGTTTTTTATGTTGAAGTTATAGTTTAGATGTGTGGGAATCATTGTGACTGCAGATCTTTTGGGGACAAAACAATCTCGCACCTTTTTGAGGCTCTGTTATAAAGCACATACAAACAATATTACTTTAAATTAAAAACAAATAGTATGTTAGTACCTTGAAAGCGATAAGGTTTCTTTTGATATTTGACAATAATGGCGACGGTATGTTCTTCATGAAGTACGTTCTTCAGCGGCGCACACGTGACCAAGTAGAGTCAACATATCTCACAGTGCCATCTGCTGGTGAAAATAATCACTACATGATTGCTCCTATAACCAGCAGCTGCTACCTGTTGTATCATGTTTTTGGGGGAAGAAAGCACCCAGCCAACATCATACAATGGTGTTGGTTGGGCGTTCTTTTTCTCCGTTTATCCCGAGGTTTACTGCAGTCAGCCGGATCTGACTGCAGTAAAACCAGATTAGTATCCAATCCATATCCAGATCAGATGGTGGACCTGCGCTTGGACATGACCAATGCATAACTGAAGTGTCTGCAGAGACTGTCAATAATCAAGCAATTTTGAGCGTGGCATGGTTGTTGGTGCCAGACGGGCCAGTCTGAGTATTTCACAATCTGCTCAGTTACTGGGAATTTCTCACACAAATATTTCTAGGGTTTACAAAGAATGGTGTGAAAAGGGAAAAAATCCAGTATGCGGCAGTCCTCTGGGCAAAAATGCCTTTTTGATGCTAGAGGTTAGAGGAGAATTGACCGACTGATTCAAGCTGATAGAAGAGCAACTTTGACTGAAATAACCACTCGACATGTTTTTTCCCTTAAATAAGCCACATACCCTCTTTGTAGATATCAGATAACAATTTAACATACTGTCTCCACTCATTCTAGGGCACCTTTTAAATATATAATTTCTCCCCATTACCATGTACCTTTAGTGCCTCCATAGAGCTCTGGTTGTGTAAAAGAAATTGAAAATGGAAGGGGAGGTTTATGCTGTTTTATTTCTCTTCAAATAAAACACTTAAAGTGACTCTGCATTGACTCTTCTATACGTTTGTTCTTTACATAGCTAATAGCCTACATTTTGAAATGTAACCCTTTGGAGCACAGGTAATTCAGATTTGGTAATCTGAAAAAGTGTGTATCTGGATCAGAGATTCAATTGTATTTTGCTTTGAAAAACTAGCACAAATGTAAGATGGATAAAAAAAAAAAAAAAACCAGAAGATTTTCAAATCTAGAAAATTCTGATCCAGATTAAACAATTTGAACAACTGGTCCCAGATGATTAATCATACGAGACAAAACAATCAATGTTTGTATTCTACCTGAGTTCATCAGCTTCCATAGCTGGTCCACTAAAGCTTCGTTACACAATGAAGAATCAGCTGCTTTGGTGAAAGGTGGATTCTTGGCAAGCATGCTGAGAATCTCATGCCTAAAGATGGCAGAAAAAAAATCAAAATACACAGCAGTTAATAGACAATTAAAATGAATACCTAACTTAAATTGTCATATCTGTTTCAATCAATCCCTTGCTTCTTACCCAGTTCCTTTTTAAAGATCTTTTAAAGATTTTTTTATTTCCTAAATTCATTTGAAACAATAAAATGACTTGTATTGAACTTTCTAAATTAATTAAACCAAAAGGTAAGGGAGTTGGTAAACCACAGAGTTGATCCTTTCGCTGTATGCTTTTACCTGCGCTGACCAATACTAGTGTTGCAAAATTGGTCAAGCGACACGTTCCTAATAAAATATTTGCCCTTTGTACCAGGAACTTTTTTCCCAGGAACTTTCCCCCCCAGACCTGCTACTGTCTGCGTTTCCACTGCGGTCTAAAGTACCATGACGTTTATGCAAATCAGCCCAGTGAGGTAAGACTGCGTGTGACTTCAAGCAGCTTTTGTTGGTTATGTATTGGTTTACTAAAGAGGTAATTAACAAAACGGCGGAAAAGAGACAAGCAACTGATGGGTCACACATCCCCATTCTTGGACCAGGAGTACCACTCAGAGTACTTCAACCGAAAGGGCTGGCATTCAATCATCCAGCAGGCTGTTGTGGATGCAAGGGGTCTCTTTTGGAATGTTTTTGTTGGAGCACCGGGGAGCCTGCATGATGCCAGAGTGCTGCGTTTGTCAGGCTTGTGGGACCTAGTGGACAGGGGTTTGTTACTACCAGATGTAACGCAGAACATTTTTGGACATGATGTGGGGTACTATGCCCTTGGTGATGCAGCCTATCCTTTGAAGAGCTGGCTGATGAAACTTTTTACAGACAACGGAAGACTGACACTCCAACAACAGCTTGTGTAAAAACAGAAAACAAGCAGAGCCAGGATGGTGCTTGAGAATGCTCTTGGCAGACTAAAGGGCAGATGGAGGGCATTGCTAAAATGAAATGACTGCAGTACAGACAAGGTCAAGTCCCTCTGCGGAATGAATGGTGACGAGTTCAGAGAAGAATAGGTTACGAGTACTTTAAACCAGCCTGACGGAGCTCTGTCATCCACTGTAGAAGCTGAGGGTCTTGACGCATGTACAGGTCCAATCATGTGTTTGCCTACAATGTAGTAACACAAGTTATAGAGATAAAAAAGGTTTTTGTTTGTTTTTTTAAATGGGAAAAAGAACCTTTAAAGGCTGCAATTGACATTTTCTATGCTGTATACACACACAAAATATAATGCTGTATTTTTTTTTACATTGTTTAAAGTGAATCACTTTATTTTTATACATTTTACAGCTGCATCACGGTTTGGTTTTTCATTATTGTTCTGTTAACAGTCACCCCCCATTTGGGCAGAGACAGCATATGATGTGCTTTTAAAATGATTGCCACTCATGTGTCCTTGTGACAACAAACAAAACCAAGGTATCGGATATAGAATTGTAGACTATTTATATTATAGAAATATTTTCAAATACATTATTACACATTTGTATATAATGAAGGAAGAGCCAAAGTTGTATTACAAAGTATTACAAAATACAAAGTTGCATTTTTAGCATTTCTTTTTACATGGCTTTGTCATAAACATAATACATCATTAGTGATTTATTAGATTGTTAAAAACATAAACTACACTTTGCATATTTTAACGTGCACTTTCACTCGAATAACTGCACTTTCTCAAGCTTATTGGGTAGCCGAGTCTTTCTTTACCACTGCACCAGAAAAGGCCGGCCTGTGTCCCAACAACGCATCTAGGTGGTACACCAATCGGAACCGCTCCGGTTGTTATGATCCTTTAATTTCTTGTAATCTTGTTTTAATTTTAACTAACCAGTGTTTTCCAGTGTGAACAATGCCTAGCTCGCATAACCAACTTGATATCTTCAGGTATACCTTTTCATTGTGTGTCGCCGTTTCCAGTTCCCGCTGGATGTCCTCCTCCCCATATACGCTCAATAAAGCCCGAACCTCGTCGTCGGTCCAGTGGTCGTATTTTTATTAAACTCCATTGTTGCAAACAAAATATTTACTGAACGCACAAGACATCTCGCAAAACACTTTTAAAAATGGCGGTTGAAATAAATGAAATGCGTGAGTTCAATCAATCAGCATGTTCAGCGCCCAAGTCCCACCCCTGAAAGTTCCCACAGAGCCGTTTTGAGGGGGAAATATTTACCCAGAACTTCATTTAGACCCTGGTTCCTGCGGTCGAAACACACAGAGTACCACCCCAAAGATCCTAGTTGCTGGGGAAAGTTCCTGCGGTGGAAACGCGGATTATAATGCACTTTAAGAAGCCCAAATGTATTTCAGAAAATGTTATAATCTCAAGCAATTTTGTGGCTTGGAGCAATGTCATCTTAGAACAGGCCTGTCATGATAATTACTTTTGGTTGGGTGATGTATTTTTACAGAAATAATTGGGATAAATTATATTATCATTTGAAGACCATTTTATGCCACTGAATATATAATCATAACATAACAGCATAATAATGCAAGTAGGTCTACACACTTTCAAATGGCTCCACTTAAATCAAACCAGCTCAGAATACCTGATCCACTTGCTCAACTTTACTGTAGAAAATGCTGCGCAATGGTAAATGGAAATACTGGTTAAATTTAGCCAAATATGTTTGAAACAGAAAATGATTCAGTTCAAGAGGAAGAGCAAAGAGAATGGTAACATGTTTTATGCTAGCCTAGAAATCTAGACGCACCCTAGCGGCAGCAAATTTAATCTGCCCGCAAGTGTCGTTTAGGAACTCTCAATACCCTTCTGAGCTGTATTCCTCACAATCTGGACGGGCCAATCACGTCGTGTATAGAGTCAGCGGGCGGGGCCATAATGACGACGGCCGAGTTGCGTTTGCATGCTTCTAGTAAACACAGAAACTGGCGAACGGCGGCGGTCTTTCGAATCAGCTTTGACCGCGACTCTGGAAGACTTGGAGTTAAGCTTTTCTCTGAGAAAAGAACAAAGAACGGCACTGAAGTCATCCTTAAAAAGGGAAGATGTGTTCGGAGTTTAGCCGACCGGATACGGAGAATGTTCGAATCTGTCAACAAGCTCTGTTTCACCTTCGTTGCTCTGGTTGGTGTAGCGCTATCCTATCGCGTGCAGAGGGAGTTTGAAAGACAACCGTTTATCCCGCCCCTCGGATTGAGCCCTGTCTATGGTGAGTTTCCAGACCAAACAACTTGATGTGGGTCTGGCTTGTCAGGCTAGTTTTATGCATCACTCTGTAAAACGTCTGACATAACGGTAATTTATGTTTTCAGACTTCGATTAATGCAAAGAAAACAAGTTTATATACATTTTTTTTTTAACAACACCTTATGTCTTATACCACCTAGCGTTCAAGAGTTTAGGTGCTAAATAGGAAAAGGATCGACCGCCTGCAGTTGATTTTGATATTCTAGATTTTATTATCTACTGGCCAGAGTTTTGAAATCGCAATAGACGTGATGGAGTATGTGTTAAGAGCTCGCTTAAGTACTGGGGGGCTGAAACATTTGGTGTTTTGTACGTAATAAGTACGATTTTAAAATGTATGCGATGTTTAATCGGGAGCCAGTGCAGTGTTGACAGAATGGGGCTAATATGATCATACTTCCTGGTTCTAGTAAGAACTCGATCTGCTGTGTTTTGGACCAGCTGGACTTTGTTTATTAAGTGAGCAAGGCAACCACCCAGTAGAGCATTACAATTACAATTCCACAAACGCCAACATCATTTTTGAGTCTATTCAAAAGAATGTTGTGATCGATAGTATCAAATGCAGTGCTAAGATGGAGTAACACTACTATAAATGTTACTTGATCTTAGCACTGCATTTGATACTATCGAATATACTGCATAGAGATACAACCATGATCAGATGATAAGAGTAAATAATTTGTTACTCTGATAAGAGCAGTCTCAGTACTATGATACGGTCTAAATCCTGACTGGAAATCCTCATATATACCATTTCTTTCTAAAAAGGAACATAAGTGAATACAATGCCTTTTCTTTTATTTTTGACTGAAACGATAGATTTGAGATTGCCCTCTAAATTACAAATTCTATAAGTGGTTTAATTACAGCCAACTTAAAAGTTTTCGGTACATATCCTAATGTCAAGGATGAATTATTGATATTAAAAAGAGGATCTATGACCTCTGGAAGCATCTCTTTTAATAGCCTAGTCGGTATAGGGTCAAGCATTCAGTACATGTTGATTTTGATGATTTAACGAGTTTAGCCAATTCTTCTCCTCCTATAGCAGTGAATGAGTGTAAATTTTCCTCAGTGACACTACAATGCTCTGTCTGATATGATACTGTAGTAAACGGCTGCATGGTTATAATTTTATTCCTAATATTATCAATCTTACTAAAGAAGTTCATAAAGTCATTACTGCCATGCTGTTTACAAACATCAGAAGTTGAAGCTTTATTTTTGGTTAATTTAGCCACTGTATCAAATAAATACCTAGGGTTGTGTTTGTTTTCTTCTAAGAGAGCCTAGAAATAAGCAGATCTAACCGTTTTTATGGCCTTTCTGTATGCAATCATGCTCTTTCCACAAATTGCGAAATTGCGTTTTGTTTTCTTCCAGCTGCGCTCCATTTTTCTGACTACTGTTTTAAGGGCCTGAGTGTGCTCGTTGTACCAAGGCATAGGACTATTTTCTTTAATCTTCTTTAAGCGCCGGGGAGCAACTGTGTCTAAAGTGCAGAGTCAATAGTTTCTGTTGCAATATCGAGTTCCTCTAGGCTGGGATCTGGGATGCTGAGGAGATGGAACTGATGAGGAATATTATTTACATAGCAATCTTTAGACACAGTGTTGATAGTCCTGCCATATTTGAAGCGAGGGGACGGCTTTACAGCCTTAGCTAAATTAAGTATACATGATACTAGGTAATGATCTGAGATGTCATTGCTCTGCTGCAAAATTTCAACTGTATCAACATTTACTCCATGTGACAGTATTAGATATAAAGCAGTGTCTCTCAAACCTGTCCTGGAGGACCACCAGCCCTGCACATTTTGTATGTCTCCCTAAATCTGACACACCAATTTCAGGTCTTGCAGTCTCTACTACTGAACTCATGAATAGAATCAGGTGTGTTAGATGAGGGAGACATACAAAATGTCCAGGATAAGTTTGAGAACCACTGATCTAAAGTATGATTATGGCGATGAGTGGGTCCTGATGCGTTGTCTAACTCCAATAGAGTTTAGAATGTCTCTAAATGCCAATAACTATGCGTCTTTTATTATTTTCTACATGGATATTAAAATCACCAACAATTATCAGTACTAAATCTAGAAAATCAGCAAATTCTTTGATAAAGTTTGTATTATGCCCTGGTGGCCTGTATACAGTAGCTAACACAAATGTCAAACGGGATTTATCATTTACATTACATAACGTTACATAAAGCACCAAAACTTCAAAGGAATTATATTTGAAACTAGACTTACAAATTACAGCAACACCTCCCCCTTGGCTCTATTAAAGTAATGTAGTAATCAGGTTTTAGCCAGGTTTCTGTCAAACAGCACCTATAGATTATGATCTGTAATTATATAAATTAACAATAAGTGCTTTCGGAGAAAGGGATAGAATATTCAGCAACCCGAGCTTTATCATTTATCTGTATTAATCTGTGTTATATCTGTTGTTTATTTGTTGTACATCAATTCAATTTTTATTGTTAAATGGTTTTGATGTTTTTTGTAATTCCTAATTCGGGGAACAGACACAGTCTCTATGTGATATCTAGGTGAAAGAGTCTCTATGTGCTGTGATTTAGCTGACTCCGGTGGTGTGAGACAGCTAGCAGACGGTTGGTTAAGCCAGTCTGTCTGCTTCCTGACCTGGGCCCTAGTCAAGGTTTAGCTCTAAGACTATGTGCCAAATTACTAGAAAGAAGAGCAGCACCAGCCCAGGAGGGATGAATGCTGTCTATCTTCAACAGGTCAGGTCTGGCCCAAAAACATTTCCACTATTTTTCCACTAGTTTCCACTCAATGTTGCAACAGAAACTATTGACTCTCTCTTTTCCAACACTTTAGACACAGTTGCTGCCCGGCGCTTAAAGAAGATTAAAGAATATAGTCCAACACCGTCGTACAACGAGCACACTTGTGCCCTTAAAACAGCAGCCAGAAAAATGGAGCGCAGCTGGAAGAAAACAAACTGGAGGTTTTTTCGTATTTCGTGGAAAGAGAGCATGATTGCATACAGAAAGGCAGTAAAAACAGCTAGATCTGCTTAATTCACGACTCCCTTAGAAGAAAACAATCACAACCCTAGGGATTTATATGATACAGAGGCTAAATAAAAAAATAAAGCTTCAACTTCTAATGTTTGTAAACAGCACAGCAGTAATAACTTTATGAACTTCTTTTAAGATTGATAAAATTAGGAAAAACATTTTAACCATGCAGCCGTCTACTACAGTATCACATCAGACAGAGCTTTGTAGTGTCACTGAGGAAAAATTCCACTCATTCACTGCTATAAGAGAAGAAGAATTGGCTAAAGACATTAAATTATCAAAATCAACAACATGTGTCGTGTCCAGAGGTCATAGATCATCTTAATATCAATAATTCATCCTTGACATTAGGATATGCACTGAAAACTTTTAAAGTAGGCTATTATTAAATCACTTATTAAAAAACACAACTAGATCCTACAGAATTAGTAAATTACAGTTCTAAAATTTACCCTTTCTGTAAAAAATACTAGAATATTAGATAATTGTCCTCATAATTATGCTCCTTTTTAGAAAGACATGGTATCTATTAAATCCTGACGAGTATTTCCAGTCAGGATTTAAACTGTATCATAGTACTGAGACTGCTCCCATTAGAGTTACAAATGATTTACTTTTAAAATCCAATCGTGGCTGTCTCTCTCTATTAGTGTTACTCGATCTTAGAACTGCACTTGAAACTACTGACCACAATTTTTTTGTTTAATAGACTCGAAAGTGTTGGCATTAGTGGCATTGCATTACCATGGTTTAAATCATATCTGACAGTTAGTCGTTTGTAGCAGTAAATGAAGAGATGACACACTGATCACAAGTTTAGTATGGAGTACTGCAAGACTCAGTGCTAGTACAGGGTGAAAAGCAAGATGGGAATAACGGCATTATAAATAAATGGCGTTACTAATGGAATTCGTTTTTTCCAGTAACCAGTAATCATACGAATTACTGTTTCTCCAGGACACAAATGTGTATAACGACATGGGTATGACATGGGTTTTACAAGGAAAGGGTGAAATATGAGAACATTACCCATTTCCCCATTTTTCAAAATCCTAATAAATTATACAGAATGAGGTTTTTTGAGAAAGTAAAAATGCAGAATGTTTCCTGTGATGGGTAGGTTAGGGTTAGGTTATACCCTTAGGGGCAGGGGCAGTGTAGGGGGATGGGCTGTAGGCCTCTCAAGATCTCTGCCTAACCATTAGAAGACCAGGTGCTAGTCAAAGCTGAAAACTAGACTCAGATAACTCAGAGAAGATCTGAATCAGGAAACACCGTCTTTGTGAAAGAATGAATGACTCAAGCCACGTACAATGTTATCCTGGAAGAAAACTTGCTTCCTTCTGCTCAAAGGATTGATTATTCCTGCAGGACAATGCTCCATGCAACACAGTCAGACCAATCAAGGTGAGGATGAAGTACAACCAGATCAAGACCCGGTCACTGACAGCCCAAACTCCAGACCTAAAGCCCAAGGTCACAAAACATCAAACAAAGCCAAGATGCTTTATTTTTTCTGTCAGAAATTGCAATGTGACAGACTGGTAAAAAGCATGCCAAGATGCATGAAAGCTGTGATTGGAAATCAGGGTTATTCCACTAAATATTAATTATTCCCAAGTTCAAACATTAGCATGGTGTAGTTAAAAAAAATAAACTAATTTTTTTTGCATTGTTCGAGGTCTGAAAACATGGCATCTATTTGTTATTTTGATCAGTTGCCATTTTATGCAAATATGACAATATTTTTTACTTGAAATATGGAAGAAATGTTGTCAGTAGATAATAGAAAATAAACAAAAATGTTCCTTTTGCTTGCATAGATATAAATAGTAAATTCAGATAAACTGCTAATTTTGGAGCAGCCTCTTAGTTTTTTCCCCAAAAGTATCTATTGATATTTTTTTATGTAATCTACTTTAAAAGAACGAAATGTACATAAAATAATTTATTGTACTATGTTTAATAAATATTCTCTAAAAAAAAAAATCATTTAAAATTAGTTGAAAATTGTGCAACCACTTACAAGGTTAATCTCAAAATGATTGGCGTGGCTTACATCAGTATACCACTAGTACTAAGATTCAAAAATTGTTTGCATTTATATATACAAAAAAAATAATACACAGTGAAAGACAGTGTTTGAAATTATTACTGACCTTATGTAATGGACTGGGTCATTCTGTACCAGATCCAGAAGCCACTGAAGTTCAATGGAACTCCTATCAACTGCCAATAAAAAGAATATAAAATACACATTTTAAAAGATGTTGACAAACTATAAACCTCTCTTTCACCAGCCACACAAATCACCCTGGAATCGTAGCAGAGTTTACGTCATGTTTTAAAAATAGAAAGAGGAATGACAAATTAACAAATATATTTATTAATCAAGCTTCACAATATGGTCTTTGAAGGGCCTCAGAGCCTACTGTAGCATGTTGAATAAAATGTGATTGTTTGATGTTCAATCTCTTAAAGCCACACTTGGCTACTTTTGCTCTCGGGGTCCCTCTACAGTTTGGAAAAAATAATGTCCTCAACTACTGTCGTAAGATCTGTCATCCTACAACAGGGGATGCCATCGCGCGTTAGAATTTTGTAGTTCTTTTTGTTCTCGAGTTACTACCCGAAACCCGAAGTTTAAAAGTACGATTAAAAACGATACAGACCCCATCAGGCTATGGCAGACGACGTGTCATTCAACCTATTGTAAGTCGATTTATCATCACAAGAGTCTTAAAAAATATATTATGAAGGTTGAAAAGTTACCTAGTGCTGTTTTAAAAGAAAAACATGGTTTAAATTCAAAGGACTTCTTTAAATGCCACAAATTTAAACTACTTTTTTAAAATCAGAAATTAATTTTAAAAAAGTCTGATGAAGATCCAAATAATAATGTTTTCATCAAAATAATCACTTCAGCCAACAATTCTCAACCAACGGTCTTCCCTATACCTTAAGGAGAGTAGGAAAAAAGAAAGCTGTGATACAATAACGCCTGAAGAATGGGAAACCATATGTCAAAGACAACGGGCAACTTCCCAATCCTCATACTATAGAGTATTTTTCACTATGCGTTTTTTTTTTTTACTCTAAAAGAGAAATGTTTTCTTTTAGGTAACTCGAGATGTTGGAGGCAACGTGGTTCTCTTGATTCTAATCATTACCACATATTTTGGGATTGTCCTAATATCAAATGTTTTTGGGAAGATATCCAAACTGTTTTAAAAAAGATTCAAGGCACTTACAATTGTTTTCAGCTTTGAGGTACTATATGAGGCAAGGCCTCAATGGTCTCCTGGGAAAGTGGAAGCAAATACTCCTTGTATCAAGAAAGAACGCTGTAACTACATGTTGGTACAAACCTAACCCCTCCATTAATACAGGGTTGGATTTAAAGGGTTACTTCAGCGATTAGCATATGGCTTTGTATCAGTAGAAAATTCAAATGATTCAACACCATTTTCCACATAAAACTTTAAATGGCAATTTGTCACTAACTATTTAAAACTATAAAAAAAAAAACATGCCTTTAAGGTTCCATGTATAAACTTTATTAGTTCCTTGTATACAACAAAGGTCTGAGCTAATGCTCTGTGTAGGAAATGTATTGCTGTATTGATGAAAATGATGGTGGATTCGATTTCATTGACAATGAAACCTACAGTGTGGGATGAATAGTTGCTATATAACCTTTACAATGCAGACTTTAAAGATAAATAAGACTAAATAGTTCCAGACCACGAAATGGTCCCAGTTTTAATAACCAGAAAGAAAAAGATGGAAAGAGAATGTGTGGTTAAATGACATTGTGTGTACCTCTTGTATAGTCTACTACAGCCTCCAGTGCAGCAATCCTCACATCCACAAAGTGGCCATACTGAGCATAGGTCTTGAACAGGCTGGGGTCACTGGGGATGTGGCCGTTCCTCTGTAGCATGCGAATGGCCCGCAAGCAACTACAGTACAGCATTAAGACAAAATATAAATACAGACACATTAATTGAGATATCTCGACATAAAAATGCAACGATATGTATCGATGTATGATATATAGAGTTGTTTTATACAGGGCTCAGTTCACTGTATTTACCAGGGATTAATTCACCCCCCTAAAAATGTTTCTTTTAAGTACTCACCCTCATGTCATTTCATTTAAATTCACAACATAAATGAATGCCAAAAAAATGCCAAAGGCATCGTAAAAATAACTAATCGAGTAGTCTAATTCTAATCCAAGTGTTCTGAAGAGACGTAATGGCTTTATATGATGAACAGATTTGCAATGATGCAATTTGATAGTAAACACAGATGCTCAAATGCTTGTGTTACGTGCGAAAACATGAGAATGATTAAATGCAGAATTTGGATTTAAAGTTTGTTAATAGTCAGTTTGACAGGATTTCTTGCAATTAGAACTGTGATTGATTTCACTGATTATCCGAAACACAAGCATAATTATAAATCACCTGATCACATTTCATTTTAGTAGTATAATTATTCAAGGCATTTTAGAATAAAAAAAAAAAAAGTTTAGTTTATTCTTACAGTGCCTTGCGAAAGTATTCGGCCCCCTTGAACTTTGCAACCTTTTGCCACATTTCAGGCTTCAAACAAAGATATAAAACTGTAATTTTTGAAGAATCAACAACAAGTGGATCTGAATGATCCAATGTTGACCTAAAAGACTAATGATGATAAATAGAATCCATCTGTGTGTAATCAAGTCTCCGTATAAATGCACCTGCACTGTAATAGTCTCAGAGGTCCGTTTAAAGTGCAGAGAGCATCATGAAGAACAAGGAACACACCAGGCAGGTCCGAGATACTGTTGTGGAGAGGTTTAAAGCCGGATTTGCCCATGATCACTCTGGATGAACTGCAGAGATCTTCAGCCGAGGTGGGAGACTCTGTCCATAGGACAACAATCAGTCGTATACTGCACAAATCTGGCCTTTATGGAAGAGTGGCAAGAAGAAGGCCATTTCTTAAAGATATCCATAAAAAGTGGTGTTTAAAGTTTGCCACAAGCCACCTGGGAGACACACCCAACATGTGGAAGAAGGTGCTCTGGTCAGATGAAACCAAAATTGAACTTTTTGGCAATAATGCAAAACGTTATGTTTGACGTAAAAGCAACACAGCTCATCACCCTGAACACACCATCCCCACTGTCAAACATGGTGGTGGCAGCATCATGGTTTGGGCCTGCTTTTCTTCAGCAGGGACAGGGAAGATGGTTAAAATTGATGGGAAGATGGATGGAGCCAAATACAGGACCATTCTAGAAGAAAACCTGATGAAGTCTGCAAAAGACCTGAGACTGGGACGGAGATTTGTCTTCCAACAAGACAATGATCCAAAACATAAAGCAAAATATACAATGGAATGGCTCAAAAATAAACATATGCAGGTGTTAGAATGGCCAAGTCAAAGTCCAGACCTGAATCCAATCGAGAATCTGTGGAAAGAACTGAAAACTGCTGTTCACAAACGCTCTCCATGCAAACTCACTGAGCTTGAGCTGTTCTGCAAGGAGGAATGGGCAAAAATTTCAGTCTCTCGATGTGCAAAACTGATAGAGACATACCCCAAGCGACTTACAGCTGTAATCGCAGCAAAAGGTGGCGCTACAAAGTATTAACTTAAGGGGGTCGAATCATTTTGCACACCAAATTTTTCAGTTTTTGATTTGTTAAAAAAGTTTGAAATATCCAATAAATTTAATTCCACTTCATGATTGTGTCCCACTTGTTGTTTATTCTTCACAAAAAAAATACAGTTTCATATCATTATGTTTGAAGCCTGAAATGTGGCAAAAGGTTGCAAAGTTCAAGGGGGCCGAATACTTTCGCAAGGCACTGTATATGTAAAGTGCATTAATAGCACAAGAGGCAAGACATAGCGAGTCTGTGTGCTCGCTCAGTTTAAGAGATTCAATGCATTTAAAAGAGCAAGTACTGCGAGGGAAAGGAAAAAAAATTACACTTACAGAGTTTCAGTGACATTACTACATATACTGTATTTAATGTTGAATATAATGTATAATAATGCAACTGGGGAATATTTCTGGGTCTTGATAATACAAAACTGTATTTTATTCATTATAAAAAAGTTAAACTAAATAAAACAACTATGTTAGCTTAAAATATCATGATGCACATGAATACCTTTACTGAAGTAATATTTATTAGGGTATCTGAGTACTTCATCCATCACTGCTCTATATGCAAACCTGTAATAATTAGGTAGGTAGCCTTATTTCTGAGATTTAGCCTAGGTTCTGAGATTTCATGTAAACCTAGAAAAATTTACGATTTATGGGGGGAATTATACATTTAAGCAGTTTTATTATAGTATTGGTTCTGAATTAGTTTTATTTTATATTATTTTCTGTTTTTTTTATTTATTATTAATTGCAGTTATACTATAAGTAAATCAATACTATTTAGTTATTATTTATTTAATTTTAGTTATTTTTAGTTAATGATTAACGTCTAAGTAACCTACTTTAGCAAATTGAGATACTATTGAGATAATTATTCAAACAAATATACAGATTTAATTGATATATCAATCATCATGTTTCTAATTACTGTCAGCTAGGAAAATGTTTAGAGGCTTTTAAATCTAAACTAAACATATTCAGCCAACACCAGTTTGTTTAATGCCCAGATATATTTTCAAGTTGTTCTTCCATTGCCGTTATCATTGTCAATCATCTCAATTTCGTGAGTCTCACAAAACTATAACTTAGCCAATTAACATTAAGTGTTTCTAATTAATAAATGGCTTAATTTTAGACATTTTTATTTGTGACAGATGATTCAATAATGTGGTCACAATATTGACATAATAAATGTGTAGCCTATAATTCACATTTTTTTGTTTATTTTACAGCAAGGAGAAAATAACATAATAGATATAAAGATTTAAAGGAATAGTTCACCCAAAAATAAAAATTGTGTTATAATTTACTCACTCTAAAGTTGTTCTAAACCTGTATACATTTTTTGTTCTGCTGAACACATGGGAAGATATTTGGAAGAATTCCTTTGTGTTCAGCAGAACAAAAATGTATACAGGTTTGGAACAACTTGAGGGTCAGTACATTTTCATTTTGGTTTGGTACTAAAATTACCTACTAAATTTCTCATTTTAGAAGATAAAATGATCCCTTTAATTTGAAAGAAATACAGGTATTAGTAGCCTACTGAATTATAAAGCATTTGCAGTCCATGAAAAAGTCCATTGATGGATGAGGTGTCCCTAGATTACTGTTCACTGCCTATGGTGTGGAAGTGTCTGTCGCTAACTTGCATTGCTGCGAGCACTGTGTCGGATATTACATTTTGTTGGTTTTGTGTGGTAGAAGGGGGTGTCTGTCTTACATTTTGCAACCTGGCTTGCTGTTACCATATTGTATTGAATGGCATACTAATTTGTGAGGTTTTGTATTTTAGTATTTATGGTTGATAACTCTCACTGTAACTTTTGCAGTACTCAAGAAGAGGACACGGTAAGCTAGACTGTGTTTTGTTTTCCCAACAAGGAAACGGTTGAGAAGGCCAAAGTTTAAGAGTTAGAGTTTGGTTCTGGAAAATAAAATGCATTAAAACAATCACTATTAATTAGGCCATTCTAAATTTCCACAAAACACATGTATGTGAAGGGAATACAAACCTGACTGTTATAGTGTTACGGTAGCTTGGCAGCAGCTTTTCCATGTTAAGGAAGCGTGTGATTTCCTCCAAGATAAGCCGAACATCTGCATTCAGGTTGTCCACTGTGCGCACCTCATTATTAATGCTGATGGCAGGAGTCAGTGAATTTGTCAGGGCATCAATCAGCTCAGCACGGTAGTAATTATCAGAAAACTGCAGTGGGAAAAACATAATTACTACTGCTCTGTGAAGTAATTTGTCAATATTTACAGCAATGCATAGAAAAACCATGAGCTTTCAGCATGATTTCAATTGGAACACTTGCATGGAGCCTTCTACTTTTCACTAAAATGCTCATGTACATTCTCAAATATGCTTTCTACATATCACTTTTCTTTGCCCTGTTACCTTGTTCTTTCGGTTGTCATTGTATTTTATGAGGTCCAGTATAAAGCTCAGGACCTCTTTGGGACAAAGGTTCTGAACATCTCTGAGCAGAGCCATGGCCACAGGCATAGTCTACAAGAAAAGAATAGTCAAGTGTACTATAGTATCATTCTAGCAATATACAGTATACAGCTGAGGAAAATATTGTTTCACAAGCACTGCATAGAGTAATAAGCATTAACAAAAAAAAAAGAAAAAAAAATGGCTCCTCATCTTTACAGTAAATTTTGCTCACTGACATAAATGAATGGGTTCTGGAATGACCTGCTCTCCATGATACATTTGGTTGAGGTTAAGAATTAGATGATACCTTTTGCAGGAAGTAGCTCTGGAAATTAATGAAGTTGTTGGTCTTGACGATATTTGGGCAGCTTTTGCAGCAGAACATGCGTGTAAAGAGAGACTTCATGGCTGGGGGCCCAGTCCAGGTGCTCATCATGGAATTAGCAATCTAACAAGGGACAACACAAGTATTTTTAAAGTAATTTCAAGTGGTACTGGAACTTAACAGCACAACAAGAAAACAATATAGTGCTAATAATGGGTGTTGACTGTTAACGTATTAACTGGCTTTGGGGGGGGTTAATCTTCTATACAGTACCTCAAGAGTAGTATTGCATCCTTCATATCTCCGAAAAGTCTTTAGTTTTATTATATTTATAAAAGAACGATAGGCTGTACAGAGTCTTTCCGGGGAAAAAAAACAAGCGGAGGAGGCATATCGTGTGGGCGGAGCTAAAGAATTACGAGCGCACACAGCTATTACATGAGAGCGTCTGAAAGCCGTGACATCCTCAAGCGTGGAGAAGATAATAGGGCTGAAACGATTCATCGAGTAACTCGAGTTAATCGAATCAAAAAAATCCTCGAGGCAAAATCATCTGCCTCGATGCTTCGCTTAGTCCCATTTTACTACACACAGATGTTGCAGAAAGACATTTTTTGTGTAAGGACTCGGAGTATGAGCGGATTGCGGTTATATCCGCGGTTCAGGTGCGTATAAACATCCCAAAAATAGCAGGTGGATGAGAGAAATCGTTAATATGTTGATTTTAATAAAGACGCGGAACTCTCATATCACGCTAAAAAGCAATGAATGCGTGTCGTTCTTTAACTTTCGTTTTCAGCTCACATCGAGATCAAAGACCGCAATGCGAGAGAGAGAGAGAGAGAGAGAGCGGGCGGGCATCAGCACTGGTAATATCATTTAATATCGCTGTTTTTAAATGAAGACAACTGTGTGTTGAGCTTCAGGATGCGACGCTGAACATTTAAGTTTCATTTGCGGCAGTACGCGTCAGCTGAGGAGATACGAGCAACTCCAAACACATGAACTCGATGGAGTTTGCAGCTTTGCACATGGATCACAGTCATTGTGATGTGTGTGAAATCTTTAATGAGACTTTATATATCCTACTTGATAATATCTTCGAAATGCACCATTAGATGTTCTCAATACTAGGCGCAACAAACATCAGAAGAAGCTGTAACGCGCGCGCACGCGCGTTTGTGATGAGCAGCGCTCGTGCTTTCAGAGCTGATCAGAGCTGCGTGCTTTCATTGATTTGTGTAATTTAAATATCACACTTTAATCACATTTATAGCTACTAACTTAAAACAAGCTGTGTTACAATGATGAATGATTAGCTCAAAAGATCAGCATGTGTGATGTACTTTAACTGAATTAAACATATCTCGCGTTTGATCACGCATAGCGGTTATTCCTCCGTGTAAGTAGACCCTGGTTTATGCAAATTTAATTTTGCCAAATAAGTTTTTTTGTTTTGTTTAGCAACCTTCTTCAGTGTAGCTAATATGTGACGATAGCATCGCGCTTAACACGGAGGATTTGAAGTTGTGACTGCCGGGTGCGGGTGGATGGTTTGCTTCTAACAGCTGATTCGGTGACGATAGAGCGGATCCGCTCATCTCTTGTTCCAAGTTAACCTGTCCAATATGTTTTGCTTCAGTAAAGGAGTTAATAAGACAGTAAATGCTTATGTCATGCCTGAGCTGAAGCTGAAACATGAAAGTTAAGTTGCACAACATAAATACAATGTTTAGTTATTTATATTATTTATAGAATATTTATAGAATATTAGAATATTTATATTATATAGAATTTATAGAATATTTATATTTATATTGGCATTATTTTTATTTATATTACTACTATTTAGATTTATTGGTTGTAGGTTTAGTTTTAGATTGAGCTATGTTTACCTTTTTAAAGTCATTTGAAATAGATTTTTATTTAATATGGCAATTGTATGCATTAAAATTGTTTAGTTTCACAGTTATTAATGTATGCAATTTCAGCAATAAAACTAAATTTTTCTAAAAAGAAAACAAATTAGATGTTAATTTTAAGATACCCGTCTTATTGTCTCTTATTGCTCTTTAATAAAGGAAAAGTAATTATTATCCGATTAATCGATTAATCGGTCGATTAAGTGGTAGATTAATCGATTACAAAAAGAATCGATAGCTGCAGCCCTAGAAGATAACATTACCCAAAATAAACCATGGCTATCAACCATATTCAACTAATACATAGTCCAACTATTGTATGCAACTGAACCTTAGCAGTAGCAAGCAAAACGGTTTTGCAAGTCAGACTAGTGTATATATAGAAAAACAATGGAGTAGCGCATTTGAATGACGAGGCACGCTTTGTGAGAACGTTCCCTAGGTTTATGTTTGGGTGGTTTTACAATAAACAAACAGACACATATCAGCTAAACAAATGTATTTAAACACACACCATACCATCGCATGCTCCATTGATCAATTAACTACACGATCGTGTTGTTTACTGATGTTACTTGCGTGACAATAGCCAACAACATAAATATTTGAAGCAGTTTTACTCACCGCCTGCTTCCAAAGCAGGACCGTGAACATTTATCGTTGGGACCGCTCTGTCAAAAAAACACTTCTTTAGTAACACTGTTGATTTCGTGAAGTCCTGTGACAGCAGTGACCATGGAGATCCACTTTTGCGACACGACTGAAGTGTGATGTTTGTTCAAATTGGTTCAAATGCAGCGCTGCCTTCCCGGAAGGATATGTGGGCGCGTTAAAGTCGCTTGACATCACCCATAGGAATACAGCGGAGTGCGGCGCGACAGAAGTGTTGTACGGACAAGTGGATCTGCTTGAGAGCAGTCAGTGTTTATGGGCGCGCATTTCCTCTCTTGCTCTGGTCGCTCGCGCATGCACCCTTCCGGGAGAAGAGCCCGTACGGCCCATACAAAGATATTCCGCTCTGTTGACGTCAAGTGGACCCATACTCGAAAGGGACAGATTAAAACAAGGGGAAATATGCATGTAAGTGACTCACGTTTTTATTTTTTTATTATTCCCTTATGGAAAAAATATGAGATTTTAATTTTAATGCCCTGAAAATAACCTAAATATAAAACTGAATGTCTGATCATGCTTTGATTAAAATTTGAGGACGATTCTCTCAAAAATGTAGCTTCTGTAAGCTTTTATGTCAAAAAAGACTGGGCGTCCCTTCAATAAAGTCCAATTATATTAGAACATTTGTGTAATAGTAAAGAGTAGTTTTTATTCAAATAAATCTGCAATAAACTGCTAATTATAATGCATTTGCAGGCCCTGATAACTAAAACAACTATTTACAGAATTTACAAGTGTTAAAAAACTAATTTAGTTGATAAAAACAGTCTCTAATTTAGTCTGCGCGTTGTGTATGGTAAGTGTGTGCGGAAGGCAGGCACTTACACTGGCAGGCGCTGGATACTAATGAATACCTTGAAGACGACGCTAAGTAAGCATGAGGTATTCACCAATGCTTCTTACGACATCTCTTACAGAAACTACGCAAATTATTGTCTTTTGATTCGTTACTACATCCATCAATCAAATCTATGCTGGCTATGCATTGGCTAGGCATTGACTGGCTTATCCAACTAAGGACCGGCGAGTTTGACTGACAGATGCATCACCCAGTGACGAGCTCCCTTTCTATTTATGTGTCCTAGTCAGCTTTTGATTGAAGGAGAGAGACCTAGGAGGGTTTAATATGACCAGAACAGTCCACAGTACAGGGGAGATTGTCAAAATAATGATTATAATCGCTATTTCATTGAAAATGGACATGATTGATTACTCTTAACGCAAAGCGCTTATGCAAACAACAGAGGATTTTTAGTTTTTTCCCCTTATTTTTCGTTGTTTTGGATTAAAAGTGGGATGCATTTTGAAGAGTGGACTCTTACACAGACATGTATGCTGTTGTTTCGTGGATTCGTCCGATCTGATCTGAACGTCAGGAGATGAAAGATGAGTACCGCGTTCATTATGCTAATGTTTAAATAGCCACTGCTTTAGCATTTAATTTAACCCTTTCCTCTCTGGTGTATTTATTGCAAAAACGAGTTCAGAACATGAATCTTGAGTGTTTTAGCTTTCAAATGATGCATAGTTTGTGATAGGTGATTGAACAGCTTGTATAAAACAAAAGTAATTATAAGAAGAGACACGCCCACTTGTGTCAGACTCCCCGCCCATGATCCGGTGCGGATTAGGAGGTTAACAGTGTAAAAAGCTCAGTATGCATGAAACAGCATTTCAGAATACCTTTCCTATTTAAATATATTTTAAAATATAATATGATCCTTCATAAATCATTCTAATATGCTCATGTGGTGCAAAAGAAACATTGTTTATCATCACAGTTATAATGCGGTTGTGTTGCTTAATACCTTAGCCAGACAGAAGCAGGCCTGCATGCGGACTTTATAAAAGCACTGGTCTTGTTCTAGGATATCCGTAAGAGCAAGTCGTGATGCAGGAGTGGGAAATTTTTCCAACGCTGAAATAGCCTCCTCCTGGGCCACTACATCCCTCTCGAACCGGAGTTGGTACTGCCACATGAAATCAGCCTGTTCAAACTCTACCTTCCGCAAGATGGACATGTCTGGATCAATTCGTATCCACAGCAGAGGAGAATCAGCACTGTGACATCAAAACAGAAGAAAATGGTTTGTTGCAGGTACAAGGCTGATATTGATCAAGCTCTCTTGCACTTGGACTAAATAGAATCTGAAGGTGCTTCATACAGCTTGGAAGAACCTTCAATTCGAAATTCTTACTAAGGATATTATTTGAAAAATAGAGGCTGGAACAAAAGATGGATAAAATGGTCGATTCCACATGGACCTATTTAACCAGTGCTTGAGTGCACTGTGCTGTTAATGTGGTTGTAACCACCTTCCCTCCTCATTCTCACCCTGTTCTGTTGAGAATGGCTGATCTCTCTAGCTCCCTGTGGCAGCCCTGCCTGCTCTGACATCTGAGAGACAACAACACTAGTCATCATAAATCACTCTCTCTCACATCTTCATATTATTACGCACAGACAATCAATGTGTCAGATGTATGAGCTACTAAATCACAAATGTTTGTGCTTTAAAGCAAGAATGTTATAAATTGTTTGTTTCACCAGTCATTTCATCATGGAAAAAAAAAACACATCAACATAAATAGGACAGTCATATAGAATTATGAGAAAGTGCCAAACGTAATAATCAGCCATGGCAGTTTTATTTAACATCACAGTCTGACATGACTTTTAAAGATCTGACACCCAGGGGTGGAAAGAGTACTGAAAAATAATGAATTAAAAATAATTAATTTCCACAAAAAAGTTGTGCGAGTTGTAACAAGTACTTGATCAAAAAATTTTAGATTTTAATTTGTTTTTTATTATTCCTTATAATATAATTATTATTCGTTATTTTACTTAGCCTATTTTTTCCCAACTAATAACTCAATCAATCAACCAATGTTTATTTATAGAGCACATTTAAACACAAACAAGGTTGACCAAAGTGCTGTACAAGGTTTAAAAGAAAACAAAGTAAAACAAGATAATAAAGAAGTAAAAGAACAAAAACATGCACACAAATAAACAATCAATAATAAACAAGGAGAGCCAAGATAGCAAACTAAGTAGTGTTAAAAGCCAATGAAAACAAATATGTCTTAAGATAAGATTTAAACGTATTGAGAGAAGGAGCGACTCTAAAGGGGGTCGCACACCGGACGCGGAGCTCGGCGGCGCGCCACGTCTTTAAAATTCGAACACATTGTTTCCAATGAGTGTACGCACACCGGTGGCGGCATTCGGCGCCTGTCCGCGGTGACTCAGGAAGTTGTTCTAAATCCTGCCGCGCCACAGAGCGCCAAGACACATTTGTTTTACATTCTGAGTTCAACAGCTTGAATAAAGTCTAAACATATTTTGGGGAAATGTATAATAAACGTAGCCTTTTAAAATCCTTTGAATGTGCGTGTCCGGTGTGCGATACCTGAGACGCTGCGCGGCGCGCCGCCGAGCTCCGCGTCCGGTGTGCGACCCCCTTAAGGGTGCGTTCACACTTGTCATGTTTGGTTCGATTAAAACGAACCCTGGTGCGGTTGCTCGGTTAGTGCGGTTCATTTGAACACATGTGAACGCTGCCATCCGAACCCTGGTGCGCACCAAACAAGCCGACCGAGGCCACTAAAAAGATGGGTCTCGGTCCGCTTCCAAATGAACTCTGGTGCGGTTCGATTGATATATGAACGCAACACGGACCAAAGACATGTAAACGAACCAAAAACAGGACGTAATGTCACAAGATGCGACACATAATTGCAGCTGATTTGACGACGCGGAAAGATCGGTGTATCCAAAATGAGTAGCCTAACTTTCAACGTTAGAGGGCAAACGTGGAGCAACGAGGAAGTGCCTAATAAATATTTGGTCAGACGAGCATGTTTCGAAAATGCTAGAAAAAACACACAAAAAGCATACCTGGCTCTTCTCATCAAAGTTCCTGTGTTGCCCATTATTAGCAGGTACAGACGACAGAACGGCCGTCTCTTTTCTGCACAACGGAGGAAATCCTGCTGCTGTTTTGAATGTTTTGAACATTTTATGAGCTCTTCATGAGTTCTCAGCGGGTAAAAATAATGCCATATGTACACGCATAAAATGATCGCATTTAATCCAGCACACAGCGTTGTTTTGAATGTTTTGAACATTTCATGAGCTCTTCATGAGTTCTCTGGTAAAAAATAATGCCATATGTACGCGCATAAAATGCCCGCGCGTGTAATCCGCACACAGCATTGTTTTGAATGTTCGGTAAGCGAGCTCCTACGTCATATAAGCCGACCAATCAGGTTGTTACCGTCTCCCTATGCCTTTGGTTCGGTAACTTTAGGTTCGCTGTTAAAAATGCCTGTGTAAACGCTAAGCGGACCAGGACTATTATGTTTTGTTTTTGTTTTTTGGTCCGGACCAAACGAACCAAACTAACCGAACTACAAGTGTGAACGCACCCTAATATAGGGAGGAAGGCTATTCCAGAGTTTGGGTCGAGCAGTAGCGAAGGCACGATTGCCACGATTTTTAAGTCTAACTCTAGGTACTGTCAGTAGGCCACGATCACGTGATCTCAAGTCTCGTGTCGGGCTATATGGAACTAATAGATCAGTAAGATAACGAGGGGCTAGATCATTGAGGGCTTTATAAACAAATAACAAAATTTTAAAGTAAATCCTATACTTGACAGGGAACAATGCAGAGACATTAAAATAGGTGTTACATGATCATATTTTCTTTTCCTGTCAACTGTCTAGCAGCAGTTTTTTTGACCCGCTGCAGACGAGAGATGAAGGCCTCAGAGATCCCATAGTACAGTGAGTTACAGTAGTCAAGCCGCAGTGTTGCAAAAGCATGGATAGCAATTTCAAAATTGCTCCTTGATAAAAAGGGTTTAACCTTTTTGAGAAGGCGCAGTTGATAAAAGCATGATTTAACAACAGCAATGATCTGCTTGTCAAATTTTAAGCTGGAGTCAAAAAGGATGCCCAAATTCTTGGCACACTGTAATATACGGGGTAAGAATTCCGAGATCAAAATCAAAGGTGCTGGTTTTATTGTCATTTAAAAGTGAGAAATTGCTTGAAAGCCATACCGTTAGTTCAATAAGGCAATCTAAAAGAGGCTGAAGAGAAAATGTGTTATAATGTGCTGTAAGGGAAGGTAGATTTGAGTATCATCGGCATAAAGATGAAAGGAGACACAATATTTTTCAAAAATAGAAGCCAAGGGAAGCAAATACAGGGAGAACAGCACAGGTCCAAGAATAGAACCCTGTGGGACACCCCAACCAAGAGGTATGTTGGAGAATGAATAACGCCCCAGGTGAATAGTGTAACATCTATTAGTCAGATAAGAACCAAACCACTTTAATACAGTACCACAAAGTCCTACACAAGACTCTAAATGTGACAGTAGTATGTTGTGGTCAACTAAGTCAAATGCAGCACTAAGATCCAGTAGGACCAGAGCCATTGATTTTCCTGAATCTGTTGTGTGATAGATATCATTTGAGACTCTTAAAAGAGCTGATTCAGTGCTATGTAGAGTTTTAAAACCTGACTGAAAAACTTAATTTATAGAATTGACAGACAAGAAAGATTGCAATTGGGCAAGCACAGCTTTTCCCATGATCTTTGAAATAAAAGGCAAGTTAGAGATGGACCAAAAATTAGAGAGAGAATTAGAGACAGAAAACATTCCGAAACTTTCACAGAGGGAAACGGAGGGCTCAGGAAACAGTTTAACAGGTGGATTTAACACAGAGTCAATAGTGGAAAAAAAGAACAAGATCTATTCTGATTTTTAGTAATCAGATCAGACAGATATTTGCATTTTGCAGCCTTGGCTGCCTTCTGGAACATAGTAAGAGAATTTCTCACAATTTCATAAGAAATCGTCAATTTGTCCTTTTTTCACTTGCGCTCGGCACGTCTGCAGGCCTGTCTGAGAGAGCGCGTTGTTTCGTTGTGCCAAGGAACAACTCATCTGGGCTTTCCAATAGTTTGCAGGTAAAGGGAAAAGTAGCTTCCTGCCACTTAAGAGATTTGTGCACTTTTAAGCACTTTTTATTTTAATGTATTTACAAAGAACGTTATCTTGCTCTCTGTTGGAAAAATAGTATTTTCCTTCAGGTGCATAGAACCACCAAAGATAAACTGGATAATTTTTTGAAGCATGAAATATATTTTGGTCCAAAAATAAAAAAACTACAACTTTATTCAGCATTGTCTTCTCTTCCAGGTCCGTTTTCAATTTGCGTTCGCAACTCCGCAGTGACGCTGCTGACGTGTTATCTGGTATGCCAGAGCTTCGTTTATAGTCTGAGGGAGACACACTGTAAACAAAACAACCTTCGCAAACATGACTAAGGATTTCAACACAGAGGAAGACTTGCATTTTTTTTGCTCAGCCATATTTATTTTATAGCCGAATAGACGGGCAGACAACACGTCTTTAGCGTCACTATGGAGTCACAAACGCGGATTGAAAACGGACCTGGAAGAGAAGACGACTGAATAAAGTCGTATATATTGTTATTTTTGGACCAAAATGTTTTTTCGATGCTTCAAAAAATTCTAACTAACCCACTGATGTCACATGGACGACTTTGATGATGTATTTACCTTTCTGGTCCTTTCTGGACATGGACATTATACCTTACATACATTTTTCTATGGAGGGACAGAAAGCTCTCAGACTAAATATAAAATATCTTAACCTGTGTTCTGAAGATGAACGGAGGTCTTATGTGTGTGGAACGACATGAAGGAGAGTAATTACTTTAAAGGGTTAGTTCACCCTTAAATTTAATTTCTTTCATTAATGACTCACCCCAATGTCGTTCCACAACCGCAAGACCTCCGTTAATCCTCGGATCACAGTTTAAGATATTTTAGATATAGTCCGAGGGCTTTCTGTCCTTTGAATGTATAAAGTGTATGCCCACTTGCTGTCCACTTCCAGGAGGTAATGAAAACATCATCAAAGTTGTCCAAATGTGACATCAGTTGGTTAGTTAGACTCTTTTGAAGGGTCGACAATACATTTTGGTCCAAAAATAACAAAAAATATGACCTTTATTCAGCAGTCATCGCTTCCGCGTTTGTTTTCAAACCTCAAATAAAGATCCAAACGGTCGTGAAACAGTAAATTGATTCGTGATTCGTATCCCCAATGTCACGTGATTTCAGCAGTTTGCCAGTTTGATGATTCATGGCCGTTTGAATCTTTATTTGAGGATCACGGTTGAGAAGACAAATTTTGCGGAAACGGGTGAAAAACATCCAAATATGTCAGATGCGGGAGTGGGTCGGGTCGGACAAGGGGGAAACACGGGTCTAACACGGATTTATAACAGTCACTTGCGAACGTAAAAATGTATGCATATTTTTAGGAACTGAGTCGCCGTGGACAGGTGCCAAATGTCGCCGCCGGTGTGCTTACACTCATTGAAAATAATGTGTTAAAACTTTAAAGACGTGGAATGCTGTATTTACTTTTGTATGACCTGGCAATAAATGTGTAGGCCTATATAATATTATATGCTAAACTGATTTTATTGCGGGTCAGGTGTGGATTTTATTTAGTGCTCCGTGTCGGAAAATGGGTCTGATGCGGTTTAACGCACGCGAGTACGGGCGAATGCCGGTTTATAAAATCGGACCCGTGCAGGACTCTGCAAATCATCATAAACTATTAAAATTAATGATGTACAAAACATTGCATTATTGTTTAAATTATTTAATATGTATATTATTATTTACTGCGTCTTTGGGGCTCAAAACAGCAAATGGTGGAGAGAATGCTGGAGCAGGTGCAAGCCATCAAACGTGTGTTTGCCGAAGAAAAAAGCCGTTGCACACTTCCCCAGCTAACATGGCAAGACATAACTGTTCTAGAATCTGTGAACAATGCGCTGAAGCCAGTAGCGGACTTCACAGACCGGTCTCTCTGGAGAAAATGACCATTTAGAAGGTGTGCTGGTGGAATCAGATGATTCCAAACTGACAGCCAACCTGAAGCATGTTACCTTTAATTTTACCTGCTTAAAGAAAACACTCTTCTTGAATGTATCAAACAAAACTCAAGTCTGGGTGCATTCCAAAACAGGAGTATTCCTCACAAATACACAAAATACTCAGGAGGTGGTCTGGGTCTCTTAACAGTCAAAATGAAATGGCTGTTGAAACCACATATGTAAATTTTACTCATCCCAACAATGCTAAAAAAATAAACATGTGAGAGCGTGTTATAGGCTATGTCATGTTATAGCCCGATATGACAGCGCTACTGCAGCACGCGTCGCCAGAGACTTAGAACCATCTCGGTAACACTTTCTTTTAAGGGTCCAGAATAATGCACTAGTTAAGCATTAATTAATGATTAGCTTGTTCACAATTAAGCATTAGTTAAGCACGAACAATTATTATATTAATTATTAATTAATTTAACATTAATTATGTATTAGTTAAACTAGTAATGAATTATATGCTTGTTCACAATTACGCACTAGTTAAGCGTGGGCACAATAGTAATTAATAATTAACTTAACATAATTGAAAGGGCATATTAGCCATTGTTTACAACTTAATATGCCATATATTATTTTTGTGTAGTGATGTAACTATATTTCTGTGCCATTCTGTTAAGTTAACTGAACAATAAGATAGTAGTTATGTTTATATAGTTTATATTACTGCTGATTTTGCCATAATAAATGTTATTACCATGTTAGAAATTACCATGTACCTGCGGGAAATGGCCATCGAAGGGGAAGCGGACCCACTGACGAAAAAAGATTTCCTTTCATGACAAGATTAGCACGGAAATATCTGTGCATATGTGCTACCAGTACTCCATCAGAGCGTGTCTTCAGCACAGCGTGGAGTGTAGTTACTCCAATCCGCAGCTTATTAAAACCAGACAAAGTGAAAATGCCGGTATTTTTGGCAAGAAACATTGAAATTTAAACATGGTCAATCTATGTAAATCCTGTATTTCGGACTGTGTGTTGTTCCCGTTTTCTTGTTCTTGATTTGTTGTTCTTCTGCCTTTCATTCTTTCATTTGATATTATGGCCAAGGAAAATTGCCTTAATGTATTAAAAATGGATCTATTAGTAGTAAGGCGTTAATGAACACTGAGCAAGCTAATGCTGCACAAAAATATCAATGATCATAAAGAATATAAAAACCTTCAGAAACTCATATGAGAGTTCAGCACACCGAGATTAATAAAAAAAAACAATCTCCAAGCATTTTTGTTTGTGATGAAAAGAAATGAGGATCGATAATAATAACAACAGCTTACCTCACTTAATGCATTGAAACAGGCAATGATAGTGAGCTAACACAAACTACATTGTATATTCCATTAAATATGAAACTATTTAAACTTAATGGCACATTGTTTTAAAAGGACATTTTCCCCTGACCTTTACTACATTTACTCAAATTATTAGGCTAATAATATAATTTGTAATGAACATTTTCAAATACATATTTAAATGATTGTCTTCATAACATTTTGCATGTAATCATATGCTGATTCAGCATTAAGGAGAGACAAGAATGAAGAAAAAATAAGTGTATATGCATGTGCATTCTGTAAGTAGAAATACGTTGCTATTGCTGAATCAATAGGAAATGGTTTACAAATGGTCAGGAAAAAAGCTGAAAAAAAAAAAGAAATAAAAATAAAGCTAACATAAGTGAACTAATGACAAATAGACTCTTGGTCTCTTGTTTGTGTAAGAACATACATTTTGTGTGTGGAACACTAAGACGTATTCAATAATTAGACAAATATGTTCAAAGACATCAATTCAACTAAAATGTACTAGCAATTCCTAAGTGTTTCCCATTTAAAAGCTAGAACATTCATTGATCTATATGGGATAGGACCAAAAGAATAAAAACAGCTTACTCCATGGCTGACAGGTCCATGTCAACTTCCTCTCCATTCATCAGAGGGATTTTCTTCTTCTTGTTCCTGGAAAGAGAGAATGTAAGAGTAGGCATGCATGTATGAATATATGTATGTGTATGTATGAGTATATGTATGTGCATGTGTGTGCCACACTGTAGATTTCAAAGTTAACACCAACAGTTAGGATTGGATAAGATTTGCATATTTAATGACCTTCTGCTCCCAGTTCACTTCACACGTTTTGAAAGCAGCAACTGGAATGATTCTCTCCATCACAGGGCTTGTACACATCTTTATCAAACAAACACAATGATTTATTTCTCATCAATGACGATTGATTGGAATATTATTTTTGTATTTTTTGGCAAGCCCGATCTGTGAGTATAATGTGCAAACACGTGCACCCTTCAAATATCACAAATATCAAGAGAGGGTGAATAACGTAGAACAAGAAATTAATGTTAGTTCACTATTTAAGATTCACTGGCCTTCCGACGGGCTTCCATTATGGTAGCCCGTCTGGAAAACACATAGCCCTGGGATGTTGGGTTATACGAGTCCTGGCCCATACATGTCAGTGTCTGATCCCAAATCGAATGAATCAACAAATTAATTATGTAAGGGATAACCACGGCTAGCCATGCATTAAAGGATTTAAATGCACGACGTAGAGGCGAAGAACCGCAGACACGAAGCGGAGGGTGGTAACCTCTAGGTCGTGCATTAAACACACTAATCCTAGCCGTGGATTATCCCGCTTATACCTTGGTTATTTGCCAAGTTAAAAACAAGTTAAAGCTGCAACTGATGTTTACAGTGGGTTTTTTTTTTTTTACACTGAGTGGCGTGCACAATCTCTTCTTTACAGTTTGAAAATCCCCTCGTTGCTTAAGCGCGAACATAGGCTAACTTAATGATTATTTAATGAATTTATAAAAATTATATGAATGACAGGCAAAACTGACAGTGACTTGGCAATCTTTATTTGAACTAATTATATAATTTATTTAAATTAATCATGTATTGTGAAATAAACCAGTCTAACCACTTTAGGCTACTATAGAGAAACTTTACATTTAATGCATTACATTACATAATAATAACAAAGAAAGAAAAAATAAAACAGTTGTAAATGTAGTTTTTGGTGATTGTTTTCGTGTAATTAGACGTGGAAATGGTAGTGGTGTTATTTCAGGTTTAGGCTTGGAGGTTCAATTATGTTTCACTTTGCTTGGTGAGGTTCTAGATCTCAGTATGTGGCAATGTCTGTATGTCACACAAAAAATACGTTTTACAGTAACGGACGGGACTGTGTTAATGTGTTATTAGTAGGGACCCATGATAGATTTATTTCGTGTTTTTCCTATAGAATGGGTGACGTAGCCTATTACAAAAATACTCCGTGGCACATGCCAATCAAATACAGAAGTACGTGACACAAATACATTTGAAAAAAATAATACTGACTTAAATTTTTTAATTGACATCTAAAATACAACAAAATTATGCTATTTATTTAGGAATTTATGTCACGTCACAGTAGGCGCTTGAGTAATCTGTCAGTCTACTGGAGGTGTCACGACCAGACTGTATAAAAACACACGACACGCGGCGACATAATCCGGAACTTGGTGTCATGTCTGTGTGTGTCGCGATAATGTCAGCCAATGAAGACCGCATGTGCCAATAGGTGTACATAGTCATAGATATGTATGCATATACATATCTATGCGCATAGTGACATGTGCCATTGGCTTCTGTCACTGTCACGTCATGTCATGTCACTTACTGCTAATACCATAGATGTGCAACATATATGTATACATATTGATACTGCCACTGTCAACAAGCGTAACTGTGTTACCATGGTTACCAATGTTTATAGTGGCGGATTAATTTCGAACTGTAATCAAACTGACTGGAAGTACCTGTGCATTTAACGGTTTTACTGCATACCTTCCAGCCAATCAGAATCGAGTATTTAAATGGACCATGGTATAATAACAAATGCTGAACAGTTAGTTCATACGTTCATGACCTCAAGGCTAGATTATTGCAATGCTCTACTGGGTGGTTGCCCTGCTCGCTTAATAAATAAACTGCAGCTGGTCCAAATCTTTCTTTCTAGAAAAGAAAGTTCTTACTAGAACCAAGAAGTATGAACATATTAGCTTGGTTCTGTCAACACTGCAATGACTCCCTCCCTATTAAACATTACATACATTTTAAAGTCTGAAAATTACTTACAAAGCACTAAATGGTTTAGCTCCCCAGTACTTGAGAGTATACTCCATCACGTCTATCGTGGTCTGAAAATTCTGGCCAGACACGTCTGTTTGGGCAGGTGTTTATACTAGACACATTCGCTGATGTGCTATTCTTTGGAAGGACACCCTTTAAGCCTTTTAGCTTCTTTTCCACTGGTCAGCGTGAGCACATACAGAGGCCAAAATCATGCACTCTTGTAAAACCTGCCCTAAACACGCCTTCACTGTACTGTCACACAATACAAAGGTACCCCAGCAAGAAGCAGATGAATGAAATAAATTGCTATACAAATACATCAGAAGCTGACATTTAATCTTTAGTTACAAACTTGGACACCACACATGGCTATTGACTGACCACGAACAGGTAATAACTTACTTGCATTTTTTATTCTTTAATGCCTTGCGTTCTTGCTGGATTTTTTGTTTTGTTTTGTTTGAACAAATACATTTTGGGCTAAAAGTTTGTTGTAACAAGATGCCTTGACAAGAATCCATGAGAAGACTTACTGTAAATGTACAGAGTACAATATTACTGAAAATTGATTAGTTATGCCTTAGACTACTGTGTTACAGCAAAAAGTAATAATTTACTGTAATGTATTATACTTGTAACGCGTTACTACTAAGCCTGCAGCATCCCTCTCAGAAACTGAAGCTTTCGTGCCTCGATCGCCCCCCCGGTGATCGGTCCCTGTATAGTTGCCCCTCTGTGTTTTCTAATGGATGCGAGGCAAACTAAACAATAAGATTACACTTCAAATATTTCCCCCCCAAAGTTAGTTTATGTCATTGAAGGCAGTTAACATCACTATGATTTCATTTCAAGTGTTTAGTTTTACTTAGTTATTTGATGCTATAAAAACGGGGGTGTGACGTCATGATTGACAGCTGAGATCGACATCATCTAATAATAATAATAATATAATATATTTTATTTGTAAAGCCCTTTTCATAGTTAAAAACAATCCCAAAGTGCTACACATAAAAAATAAAAAAAATAAAAAAATAAAAGTTGAATTAGCAAAAAGTAAAAAATGCTTGTTTAAAAAGAAAGGTTTTTAGTTCTTTCTTAAAAGAGTCTATGGCTTGAGGAGCCCTTAGGTTTTCTGGAAGGGAATTCCAAAGACGCGGTGCGGCTGAGCAGAAGGCTCGATCCCCCATAGTGCGGAGCTTAGTGACTGAATCATCATCTCTGACTGAAGTTGTCACTGAGGCACTAATAGACTTTTTTCTAGATTTTTGGGAGCAGATTGTCGCTTTAGCTTTAATTTCTAAATTTCCATAACTGTTTATTTCACACCAATATAATTAATTGTTCTGCATCTGTGAGAGTGTGGGCGGGCTTTTGATATCACAGCTGTACTTCCTGCTCTCTACTGCGCAACTCAGGTCCCAAAATCTCTACTGCGCAGACTCGGTCCCAAGATGTCAGTGCCATGAAGGCCGCCTGAAAGCTTCAACAGCAACGTTGAAACGGATGATGTCGCATCGTCCATATTTTTTTGACGGTCTATGGTTACTACCAACACTCGTGCCAAGCTTGTAGCATCATACTCAAAAAGACTTGAGGCTGTAATTGATGCTTCAACAAAGTATTGACCAAAGGCTGTGAATACCTATGTACATCTGATTTTTTTTTATATATATACATTTGCAATGATTTCAAACAAACTTCTTTCACGCTGTCATTATGGGGGAAATAATGAATTGAATCCATTTTGGAATAAGGCTGTAGCAAAACAAAATGTGGAAAAAGTGAAGGGCTGTGAATACTTTCCAGATGCTGTACTCTAATTATGTTAAGGCACAATATTTGTTCTGGAAGCAAGTCCTACCTTCTGCTTTTGGAGTGGCAGGGAATGTCATGTTTGAGACTGTTCTCCTCTATCTGCAATGTGTGGTTAAATGACCCATCCAATTCCTGCACTGTCACTTTAATGGGGCCCTGATGAAAATCAAAAGCCAGTGCATGATTATTGTTGGACCACTTTGAAGGCCATTTTTGAGCTTTCACTACCTGTATGAAACACTATCTTTTATCCATCTACATATTTTCTCACACAATTTTCCTTACAGTTTATTCCTTACACTCACCACATATTTCTGTGTCCCAGACGAAGTGTAGTCCTGACGGATCTCTAGTTCCAAAACATTTCTTTTCCTGTTGAAGGCAAAACTTCCAAAAAATTTTACCACTCCACTCTGGTCTCTGAGGTTGATGAGTCAACGGTAATAAATATATTAATGAACTACAATACTTAAGAACTTGAGCTATTTTTTTTAAAGAAAAGAGCAACCGTAACATTTGTGTTTTCACAAAGATGAATCTATCAGGAAAGATCATCAGCTGTTTTGCTTTTCGTTGATGTTGAAAATGATATCCTATCTACTGGGATAAGAGCGGCGTGCTACATCAAAAGCAAATAAAAGTCTTAATTAGTGAGCCAGGTATGGAAACTTGTTTCAGTCATAGAACAAAACTGTAGAACAAAAATAATTGTGACTTCTCACAATTCTGAGTTTTTCTCGCAATTGCACATCTCGCAATTCTTACATTTGTCTCAGAATTTCGAGTATATAGTTTATAGGAATTGTGAGTTAATATCTCATAACTTTGACTTTACATCTTCCAATTCTTTATAACTCTTAAAAGTCACATCTTTTAATAAGTGTATTCCATGGTTAAAATAAGCTTCCATCCCAGGGCATCTGCATGCTTTTTAAAACCTGAAAAGAAAAAAATATTGTTGCATGATTGAGGGTAGGGCAATGTCAATGGCAACATTATAACCATAAACTGTAATAAATAAATAAAAAATAAGTGTGAATTTAAAGGATACACCCATTGCTTGATGAGGGGTCCGATGTCCTTCCCTGACACGTTGGAAATGGATTTGAGGAATCCAGATGTGGATACCAGCATCTGGCTCCACATGTGAGACTGATATTTCTGGGATGAGGCTGTGCTGGCCAGACTCAAGAGCTTGTTAAACACCTGAAGAGAGATTTGGATTCCTTAGACCAGTTTATAATCAGCTATAAGGATTTTTGATAAAGAAAATGAGTTGCAAATCAATGCGTGTGGGTGGTCTGAAAGGAAATCAATGATTTGAGGGGAAACCATTTAAGATTTAACCATCATGAAATATACCCTGTTTATAGTAATATAGTGTTTCAGTTCCTATACCTGCAACATGAACTCCATGCTTATTCGGTTTTCAATGAGCCTCATCACCAGGTGGGCTTTGCATTGGAACATCCTGTAATATTCCCAGGACAACGTGTGGGGGTGTCTGATGGAAAAATGCAGGTGGGGTGTTGGACTGAAAGGAAAAAGACATATCTTACTCACACTGTGCAAAACAACAGCCTTTGTGCAAGTTTGGATGAGTGTGTGTCATTTATAAACAATGATAGAGGTAAGGTTATAACTTGTCTTTTTCTTTTCCTCCAGAGAAGGTGGGATGTAGAAGGACTCCACCCATCTTTAGCTCATACTCTACAATAGTGTCCAGCTCCTGTAGGTTAAAACAGACAAACAGTTTGGCATTTCAAAAGTTGACGTTTGGGCATATAAACATATACACACTTGACCAATTTGAAAAGCATTATCTCTCCTTTGTCAACCACTTTACTTTATACCTCCTTAATCCAGTGACGATACTCATTGACTCCAAATGTTTTTTTCAGGTAGAGGCCATAAATATATCCTGAAATTCCCTTCAAAACCCACTCATCAGACCTGCAATTCAAAATACACAAACACACACACACACTTTTATAATATCACACATATGAGTTTATATAGTTTATAGCAATTGTGAGTTAATATCTCATAACTCTTGACTTTGACTTTTTGCAATTCTGGCATTATAACATGTAATTGCGAGCTTAAATATTGCAAATCGTTTGTTTGAACCGGATCTTTTTAGTGAATCAATTCACTAAATCGGACTGAACCATTGGAAACTGTTTGCATCTCTAGTAAGCACTAATCCACACATTTATAAAGTTATTCATTTTTTGTGTCTGACTCTCCCCTGATTCGAAATAAACCAACATCCCGGAGTTATTCCGTAAACAGTACACTTAACCTTAACCTACTGTTAAGAGAGAACTGATGATGATAATGAGCAGCAGAGCCAATGATACAGTGAGCATGCATGCAGCGGAGGGAGCAACATTGTTGTGTTTAGTAATCGTAGGCTTTTGCAGTCAAAGCGGTTGATTTAGGAGTTTTTTTGGTTTCTCTGTGTGGTTCTGTTTGTTATTGCAGCTTGAGAGGTCTACATTTAAATGTCTAAAATTCATATGTAAAACATAAAATGTCTAAAATTAAAACAATCTTGTTGTTGCTCTGTACACATACTATACACTTTGATTAATTTTGTTAAGGTTCATTAGTAATGTTTTTTTTTTTTCATGGGTGCTCAGAAGTGTACAAATTTATTATATAATATGTATTTATTATATAATATAATATGTGGACTCCTTATTTTTGGTTATTTGGTTTCCTTTTGGAGTCTCCAATAATCCTTGAAGCTTGCTGAAAATACAGTTTTGTGAGAATCACCCTTCAATCTGATTGTTTACATTGGTTATAGCAAATTATGACAAAATGAATGTTTTTAATAAGATCAATGGTGACTAGTTAATTTCACATAAAGCATGATTAATCGTGATTAATCACACAACGCGTGTGATTAATTGTGATAAAAAATGAATCTATTGACAGCCCTAATTTAAATATTAATTTGCAATGTTGCAAGATTCATGTTGATGACTTTAGAGTGGACCTTTTTATCCTGCCAGTTTGATTTTCAGGACGACGTCCTGCCAGTATGATTTTATTTTTCTGTGAGATTTCATAGTTTTTTTGAAGGAGTGCTTGCAAGATCTGTTAAGGATTCACTGGGTTTTGCTAGTTGCCGGTGAGCCCCTCTCTTCTAAGGTCGCCCATCTGGCAAGGTAAATCCAAGACGAGAGAGCAATATATATATATATATATATATATATATATATATATACACACACACACACACACACACACACACACCCACACATACATAATACACACAAATACAAAGTTAGGCCCCATCCACATGAAGCCAGAGCTTTCCCAATCCAATTTTTTTTTCTCCTTGTTTTAAGAAATATCTGTGTACACACGAGAGCAATGAAAATGACTCAAAACAATGTAGCATACATGCCAGGCCAGCGTGTGGCACTGTTATTCTGTCACAGAACTACACTTAATACAGAGAAGAAGAGTTATGGCTAGAAGGGGTATAGCAGTGGTAGGAGGTTAGGGAAAATCTCACGATAAAATAACAATACATATATTTGCTATTTAACAGATGTGTTTTATTAACACCTTCAGCCACCCCAACCCCAACCCTAAACCTACCCTTACAATAATGCAAATACGGTAATTAAATGACGCAATATTGATGTGCGCATGCCCAGTGCCCATGGTTGTATCCCTTACCTCTTTCACCATGCTGGACGTAGTGTGAGGACAACATCGTTTCGCAAAATATATGGATTGGCTGTATACACGAAAACATAAGAGTGTCGTTTTCAGATTTATCCACTCTGGGACCCAGTTTCAGAAAATTTAGGATTCATGCTTCCAAAACACCGGATCCATGTAGAAGAAACCGCTGATACGGTACAGAATGTATACGTATACAGCTAAACGAGTCTCCCTCTGGATGGGGCCTTAGTTTACACAGAGGCCATATTTTGTTTTAATGTTTTAAAATCTGAGCTTAAGATCTGGTCATGCAAAGACATAAGCCAGTGTGTTTGAATGGATTTCATTAGCAATGCAAGAGACCATTCGCTCTAAAAACCTGCTGTCTTCAATTACAGGGTTAAACAGCATTAAACAACACCATTAATTGAAGGCAGGCGACTCTTCTCCATTTCAAAGCAACTTCAGTTCTCCAGCTGGGACTTGTACAAGCTCAAAACAATAATTAAATAAATACAGTCTGCTATAGAAAACTCCACATCTGATTTTGATTTCAGACGATTACCACACAAGGGGGTTTATTGTAAGAAGTAATCAAAGCTTTGGACAAAGAACTACAGCATCTGACAAAATGGACCTCACACTCTTTAAGGACACACACACACACATGTTAGAAAGCCAGCATGAGGGAAGAAATCATCTTTATGACGCAAAACAGAAAACCAGAGTGGGATCTTCAAACTTGAAAACAATGAAACAATGAAAAACAAAGAAGTAGAGCAAAACTAGAGCAGTGAAAAGGAAAAGGGAAACCAGGCCAAAATAGACTGTGATAGCTTCATAAATAATTTCTACATCAAATACATTTTTAACAGAACAAGAAGAGTCTTGCATATACCTACTTTTCAGATATTTTCAAGCAAGAGTACAGTATTTTTTTGTAACCCAATAGTGGGTTAAATGTCTTGCTCAAGGATAAGGGTAAGGTTCATACTTCATAGACCATGTTGAGTTTGAATATAAAGCCAGAAGGAAAAAATCCTGAATCAAAACCAAAAAATATTCAACAAGCACCAAATGTAAAACAAAATTGATTTGGCAAGAAGATTTGTTATATCCCCAGTTCATCCCCGGTGAGTAGTGGCTCTACAGTAGCTTTTAATTTTTCGTATTGTCTTAAGCCACCAAAATGAAATGAATATATGAGAACAAAATCGTAAGGTGTGTGTGGTGCAGTTTTAAAGGGAGACAGATATCTGGTTCCTTTTGTTGATGATTTTGCAAGTGACAAAATGGCATGGTGAGTTCATTAAAACTATTCGAGGAGAAACCTGCCAAATGATACCAGTGTCATAAGGATTATTTTGAAAATAAATAAATAAATACCTTTTTTTTTTTTTTAATCAAAGAAAGGCGTAACAAACAATTTTGCTGTCAATTCAAATTGTTATGTTCACTTCTCCATTCACTTGTGTGTTCCTGCAATTGCATGTAAAACTAGTAAGCTGACTTTTGTATTGTGTTGCAGTTAAAGTGATAATTCACCCAAAAATGACTAAATGATGACAATTTTCATTTTTGGGTGAACTATCCCTTTAATTTGCACACTTTGTTGTTTGTGTACTCTGGTGTCAAAACTGTTGTAATCCTTTTGCTAGCAGGTAGTGCTTTTTCTTTTCTTTCTTACATGCATTGACATTGTTTTAATTATACTTATCTGACCGTTATCAGTTTGTAGCAGTAAATGAAGAGATGTAACACCGTTACAAGTTCAATTTGGAGTACCCCAGGGCTCAGATCTAGGACTGTTGTTTTTCACCCTGTATATGCTACCACTGGGAGATATCATTAGAAAGCATGGTGTTAGTTTTCTCTGTTATGCTGACAATACTCAGCTCTATAATTCTTCATGCCCTGACGAAACTTACCAATTCACAAGATTAACGGAATCCATAGATGATATAAAAATTAGACTAGTAATTCCCTGCAATAGAATTCAGATTTTTTTTTTTTTAATTTGTATTATTATTGGACAAAAAAAACTACACAAATAGTAACCCAGACTACTGTCTAACACTTGATGACTGCTCTGTCAAGCCCTCATTGACAGTTAGGAACCTGGGTGTACTCTTTGATACCAATCTTTTATTTGAAAGCCACGTTTCTAACATCTGTAAAACTGCATTCTTCCATCTTAAAATATATATGTAAATTATGGCACGTGTCCAATGCAAAATTCTCAACAGTTGGTTCATGTGTTCATGACCTCAAGGCTAGATTATTGTAATGCTCTACTGGGTGGTTGCCCTGCCCGCTTAAAAAAAAAAAAAAATCCAGCTGGAATTAGGGATGGGTATCGTTAAGGTTTTAACGGTATTACTACTCTTACCGATACTGCTTATCGGTCCGGTACTTTAACGGTATTCTTATCGGTACTTTTTGAGATTTTATATATATATATATATATATATATATATATATATATATACACGAACAATTAACAAAAATACACAGCCTACACATGCAGTGCTTTCATTTTAGGAAGAATTCTAGTAATCAAATGTTAAATAACACTGTTCATCATAAATAGTCAAAATAATGCTTATTAAAGCTGAAGTTATTCATTCAAGAGCTGTGAGTGATTTGCTCTTTGCATTTGGTTGTTTAATTCGCAGTAATTCGTCAGCATGTTTATTTACACTGCTGCCTATTTAAGACAGATGTGCAGATCTAGGCGACTGATAATAGGCAGATGCACTACATTTTCTCCTGACTATATCCATAATAACTACATCCATTTTAGACACAAACTGTGTTGTGTTTAAGAGACTCCAAGTCGGTCATTTTGACACAGATGTTTTAGTACATTTGATCGTTTAGACGCGAATGTGAAACCGAAAGTGTAATTTGCTCGTCTCGTTGCGGCTGTTTCAGAGCGCGTGCCGACTTGGGAACAATCTCTTGCGCACATTTTTGTGCTTTTAATCGCTCTTTTTATTATTAAACGCATCCCACAATTTACCAACAGTAGCTAGACTGTATTTTACAACAATCAACGATCGTGCTGATTCTGTCATTACTTTTGAGTTTTAGGGAGAAATGGCGGCGTAGGCTACTGCTACAAAGGGAATTAAGTTGCGCTAGACATATATATTATTATTATTATAATCTTTGGAAGACAAAATCTAAATCTCTTGCGGCTCCCCACATTTATTAGTCTCTCTCTCTCTCGTCACGTGTATTTTCAAAAGTACAGACAGCAGAACCGATAACGTCCGAGCTTATCGATACTACGGTCTTTCAAAATTCACCCCCGGGGCCCGTTTAATACCGGTTTTCGGTACCCATCCCTAGCTGGAATTCTAAAATGCAGCAGCTCGAGTACTTACTAGAACCAGGAAGTATGCTATTAGTCCAGTTGTCAACACTGTACTAGCTCCCTATTAAACATTGTATACATTTTAAAATCTTACTAATTGCTTACAAAGCACTAAATAGTTTAGCTCCCCTTGAGCGAGCTTATACACATTATACGCCATCAGGTCTATTGCGAAAAATGAAGTCAATTAGATGCACTCACTTCCTGATGGCTGAGCGTACTGAGCAGGCTCAGACTGAGCTTGAAGACTTAGATATGACGTAAGCAACCTGTCTGACAGTTGTAGGTCTTCTAGTAGTTGTGAAAAGTGAAATTGAATCACATTGTTTAAATGTTTTGTCCTGTTGCGTTTGGCTCAATATGGGCTTCTCCCCATTCTCCCTGGACTTTATCGGACTTTATGTTTCCATGTCCCCCCAACTGTCTCATAGACAGTAAAAGAGTGTCTCCTCCTGTCTATACAGTAATTTCTCTACTGTACGACAGAGTCGCGTTGGTTATGACGCAATGGTTAGCCTATTTTTACAAAAACAGCTTCTACAGGGCGATAGTGTAAGATACAAGGTAATGGAGACTTTTATGCATTGTCGTGTTTCTTTATTAATAAACAATGGACAAATGGAGTCTTTAAACGCCTCAGATGTAAAGTTTTTCACTGTCAAAGTGATGCAAAAATGAATGGGAGTCAATGGGATGCTAGAAGCAGGTGATGGCTTGGTTAGCTATGGCCACTAGGGCTGTGTATTGGCAAGAATCTGGCAATACAATACGTATCACGATACAGGGGTTACGATACAATATATTGTAATATATTGCGATATTGTAAGAGAGGCAATATATTGCGATATTTCTTTTTTGTGCTTTTAAAAATATATAATTTAAAAGAATAAAGAACAACCATATGCCTAAAACACGAGACAGTATTTTATTTAATTAATAAAGTATAATTTATATCACTAATCCCTATTTTGTGCAATCTGAGTAAAGTAAAATGTAAAGTGACTGCAATATTCTTTATGTGTATAGCCTATGTTTTAAAGGTTCACACTTCACAGTATAGCAGTGGCTATTTAACAACAGAAAGTGCAGTCCATTTCATGACTAAATAACTTTGTTTTATATTTAATACAGTTAAGCTATTTTCTATAAAGCAGTCTATTGTATAAAGTGCCATATCAATACTGAACTGCAGAACTGCAGAGCTGGTGCATCCATATCCACATCGCTATGATCTTTCATTCTGCTGCCACCGCTGTCAGTTTTGGTGTGTGTTTGTTACTGAGAGGAAAACTTGCAGTACATTCTATCGAAATGCTTCTCAGCAGCGTGGGTGACGTCAGGATGTTAAGCGAGCTCTTAGTTTCAATGCGTTTCCCGATTATTAGATTTTAACTTTTTTGCAAACAAAATGATTCTTGTCGATTTCCTTAGTGGCTTCTTTTTAGCTGAAGCCAAAATGAGTCCACACTTCAGCTCTGTATACTGCACGAGCGGAATCATGCTATCGTCTTGAGAGCTGGGTTTGCTAATGCAAACACTAGCGATGCACACACTTTTACCTTGTGCTTCTCCGGCTCCGCGTCAGTTATACTTTCTTAGATAACACTGCCATCTAGCGGTTGAGTGTTATACATTCCGTGGTTTAAACCGAACACAAAGCCATGAATCTTGGATGTAAATAAAGTGGTGTAAAGTGTTTTTGAGAATCTATACAGTATCGCCAAACATAATATTGCGATATTCACATGTATCAATATTTTCTTACACCCCTAATGGGTGGAACGCTTTCCGAGTGCTAGATTACCCCCTTGATCATATGAGTCCATTAGCATCAGTGCTCAAAAAAAAAAAGACAAGACTTTCAATATTTTTCCCATTTAAAACTTGACACTTCTATAGTTACATCGTGTACGAAGACCGACGAAAAATTAAAAGTTAGACCTATTTTTTAGACCGTTATAGCTAAGAACTTCTTTCTCGTTTCTGCGTAGGAACTTTGCGGCCATCATGGGTGCAGTGGCGCAATGATATTACACAGCGCCTGAAAATAGGCAAACTTCTGTCAACATAACCAGCGTGACGATCTGCTTGCAGAGATCGCACCTTGGAGACCTTTGTGAGAGAAGCTTCAGAAGATATTTACTTTGGTGCAGATCCCGAACCTTATCCATTTTAACCGGAATAACAGTTACACTGAAGATGAGCTTTTAAAATGTGAAAGAGAAAGTGTGGCTGAACAGACTGGGGCAGAAGTCTGTTCTGTTCGTCTCGCGCCTTGTTTATATTTTCGCCTGTCTCCACGGCGCGAGCCTCCGCTGACTGCGCACGCTCCTCCCCAAACGGACGAGGCGTTTATACTTGACCTGCTCGCCTTTGTGCTATTCTTTGAAACGACACAGGGCGACTCGGAGTAATTGTTCTATAAACCAACAGGAAAAAGCATCATCATGCTCGGCTAGATTCGCTGAGAACTCGTTCATCTTCGAATGCGGAGCTGCGCGCGGAGTTACAAAAAATGTGTATTATGTTGTTGTATGTTGATATTTTTGCAAATGTTTCTTAAATAAATCAATGATATTTGTCCACTGGAACGATCACTTTAAATTGAAAACGGTTTACTTAAAGCAGTTATATTTTAAACAGATGGAATTAGAAATAAAGGCCTGCCCCTAATAAAAGCCTGCTTCAAATAAAAGCTGGTTCCCATCGGCAGTTCAAGTAAATAAAGGCCCCAGTCTTTATTTGAGGAATTACAGTACTAACGTTATATAGGCCCAAATGCATTTTACATTAACTGATATGATGCGACTAAAACTTTTTTTTTCTCCCATGTCATTCCAAAAATTATGCCATGCATGTTGGAAAGTTTATGTATCTCCACGAGAAAAAAAATTTTTAGCTTCAAGCTACAGGTTTAGCTTGCGTATTCGTTGCAGTGCCTTGAACGCAATGGTGCAATGCACCGCGACATTCATAGTGCGTTGCAGTAATTCTTATGTTTATATTTTTTTAGGGCTGTCAATCGATTAAAATATTTAAATCGCAATTTCTTATCAGTTCTAAATGTACCTTAAATTATTATGTTAATTTAAGTGTGCTGCAAATCACAATTCACATGAACAGTGTGAAGAACACGGACTTGGGGGCGCTCTTATTCAGAAAAGTAACCTGCATTTTCGTTTTAGCCGTTTGTGATGCATTTAGTTCAATAAAACACACGTAGGCCTGCTGTAAGCTGTGATGGTGTTAATGATTTACCTCAGACATGAGCGAGAGTGAACTTGCAGTGCATCACGCTCAGACTGCAGAGAATGTGCTTAGTGAAAAAATGACTAATTTCAACCTGGAGTCTAATAAAAGTTAAGCAGAAAATATGGTAGCTTATGTACCCTATAACTGCACTTTTTTTCAAAGTAATGTTACTAACCCTTTTATTTCCCTTTTAACGCATACTTGCATAGATTTTTATCTTTATCCTGGATATACATACATACATACATACATACATACATATATATATATATATATATATATATATGGGGGGGTGGGGTGGTCAAGGCGCCAAGACCTCCCCTGGCGCCGTCGCTGTCCCTGATTTCACAGCCTTTGTTGTTATTGTGAGTGAGTTACTCAACAAAAGTGCATTATTGTTACTAGCAACAGCATTATTTAAATTATATAAAGCTGTCCAATCCATTATAATTAATGTTTAAAGTAGTAACCAATAAAAAAATATTTTGCAATCCAACCACCACTGTGGCGGTAATACAAGGCAAAGTACATTGCCACTTTGAAAAAGTACCAATGGCGGGTGCTAACTTCCCACCCTGGGTCTCCCCATTCCTACCCACTTACCAGGACATCCTAGAGATGAAGCAGCCAAAAAACTGCTGGGCCAGAGCTTGAGCCAGAAAGCGCCTGGTCATCGGAGTCTGATCTATGATCATACCACTGTGCAGAAGGTTGGTACTAAGAGAAACAAAAACCACAGACACAAAATCAAACAGTGCATCAAATCACATTGTAGCTTCTATTAATAAAACCTTTGAAATTCATCTCACAAAAGAAAAATTTAAAAACGACACAAGTACATATAGAGCTAAAGCTGGGTTTTTATTGCTCCATTTAAAATATTTTGTCCCTCCAAAGATTTATTTGATAATTTAATAATGTTTTTTTGTTAGAAGTTAGTCAGAAGCCGCTTTAAAAATGGCAGTTTTTGTGTTAGCTCTGCATACTTGTCAACCATTTCATTATATTTATTATATCTTTATATAGTATATGAAAGGATTTAAAAGTGTGAATAACTTGCACTGAACAAAAACAAATTTTGACCAGTGTTAAGTGCTTATACTTTATTACACGACTCTGTAAAATACTTGATTCTGATTGGTCAATCCCACATTCTAGCGGTATGTTATTCCCAGATAACAACCGCCAAACTGAATAACACACTAATCACTCATCCAGATACTACGAGTTATCTTGACCGGTACTACTTATATGCTAGGATGACATGACACTCTGGTGCCATCGTGTGACTGAAACACACCACGGGTTACAATGAAAGAAGACTTCAAGGTGTTCACCCAAAAATGAAAATTAGCCCATGATTTACTCACCCCTCATGTCATCCTAGGTGTATATTCAGACATTCTTCTTTCAGACAAATTAAATTTGATTTATATTTAAAAAGTCCTGGCTAATCAAAGCTTTTTAAGTAGCTGTAGCTCTTTATTTTATGGACAGATTTATTTTTTTAATGGACTCTAAAAACAATGCCCCTCTGGGGCGTAAATAAAGGCCTTCTGATGCAAATCGATGAGTTTGTGTAAGAAAAATATTCATATTTCAAACTTTATAAATTTAAGTGTTGGCCGATTGCCTTCCATATTCAATGTATGGGAAAAGTGACGTAAGTATCTTGAATTGCAAAAAGGCACTTCAAACACTTTTTCCACAGAAGGCGATCGGCTGAAGCTTTAAGTTTTAAATATTAACGTGTTTCTTACACAAATGCATTGCTTTGCTTCAGAAGCCCCCAGAGCCGTAAGTTGCACATTATTTGACGGACAGCTGCATTTTTTATGGACTTAAAAAACAACTAACAACTACAACTAACTGCTATTATAATGCTTGGATTAGCCAGGACTTTTTAAATATAACTCAGATTTTATTAGTCTGAAAGAAGATTGTCATTTACACCTAGGATGACTTGAGGGTGAGTAAATCATAGGCTAATTTTCATTTTTTTTATTTTCAACATGTATGGTAAAAACTAGGGCTGGGCAAGTTAGCGTGTTATCGCGTTAACGCATTAATGCCAACAATTATTTTATTGTGCCTTAACTTAGTTAATAATTATTATATATTGAAAGCCCATTGCTCACTGCCTCTGAATACACATACAGATAAATCATTGGTCACAAGAGAATACAGGGCTGTCTGTAAGCCAATGGCTTGACATCTTTGTCTGGGACAAATAAAATATTAAAATAACCAGAAACGCAAAAATGATTCAGATTTTTTGTTGTTGTTTTTATTATATTCAATGTAAACAGCGATTGGTGAGTGTATCTCTGCCTCTGGTAACAAAGTTGCGTTGAGGCTTGCGTTGCCTGTCTCTTTGTGAGAGACATTCGTGGAAAAAATCTAAACAATTGAGCAGCAATATAAACTCACAGAAGAAACATACTGGTGTAAAACTGAATTTTTTATAGTTGTTGATATTTATGATTTATGATATTGTCAATAACACAAGTTGACTTTGCAATCGTGAATTGTGTAGCATGACTGGTATAGTTAAAAAACAAATAACCTAATTAATATTAAGTTACTTAAATTTTAGACCCAAACAACCTTTTTTGTTTTATTTCACCGACGAAAATAGTTCCAAAGGAAAGCAACACTCAGCTCGGTGTTTTGTTACTGAATGATTCAGCGTTTTGAATTAATCATTTGAATAAACGACTCGATGACTCACTTATTAAGACGATCACTTGCTGCCCCCTATTGGCGGTTATGTTTAAAAGTGTGATTGCATGTTTTTATTTAGAACTTCAATCTTAATCAAACATCAAAATAACAATTTATTGCAGCTGTATTTTTGCAGTTTAAATAATTTGATTTGATTTGTAACAGCCCTATAGTGTCTTTACTATTATAACTGAATTTATTAATCAACACCCTGGGGTGAATATCACAAATATGCAGATTTAAGTAGGCCTATGTAAAAGCTGATAGAAGACAATATATTACTTGAAAATCAATATATGTATACCTACTCTAGGTTGTTTTTTTTATACCCAACCAAACAAAATGTTAATGCCCTGGCAGTTGCAAATAGTTTTGGTTTTATATTCGATTTGATTAAATTTATGTTTAAGTTGATATTTACAAGAAACATTGTAACTGTTACTAACTCTAAACTGCTGTAAAAAAGCACCATATTTGTTTAAAGTGTTTGCAAACCCTATATTAATGTACTTTTGTTCATATAGCAGCACTTTTAAAATAAAAGTATGCAATACACTACTTTTGTATTCATTATTGAATTTTGCGCATACTGCGATTAATCGCAATTAATCACAGAAAATTGTGCGATTAAACGTGATTAAACATTTTAATCGTTGCCCAGCACTAGTAAAAACAAATCTTTTAAGCAATAGATAAAGGCGTAAAGCAGTTTAGAACTGTTTTTCGTCGCAGAAGCTTTACGTTAGAGCTAATAAAAGATTAAGACTTCATTGCACAGCATAGACCGTTTAATTGATTATAACGGGAATTTTCGCAAGAGTTCAGCTTTGTGAACCTAACGTTGAACAATAATAATTAGCAGCTTCAGTGATTATAATGGCAGTGATCTTTGCTTGCTTCCTGTAATCTATATAATGTATATTCTTTTGTATTATTATTTCATGAATAAATAGGAAAAATTATTACAACAAACTGTTTCTATGAATTTTTTTTTTTTTTGAATTGTCATCAGTACCGGGCTTGCAATTCACATGTATAGGGTAGTTTGTACCCTGTATGGATGACCATGTTTGTCCACCAAAGACCATTTTGATTCGTAATGTCATTTATAAACATACCTGAAAATACTCATTGATGCATATGATGAGATCTGCACATAAGCCTCATCCACAAAGACGGTCTTAAAGCATGCATATGGGTAGCGACAGGTGAGAATCTCCTCATAGAACTCAAAAATCTCATGTAGGTAGGACATGGTGTGCTTCAGGAGTGGCAGTAGCTGAGGCAAGCAAAAATGAGTCACCTGTGAAAGCACAATATTTTGATTTATAACAATTTAGTGAATAAAGCTAGCAACAATAATTACATTGAAAAACATTTACATGTGAAAAAAAAGTTAAATCTCTAAATCTGGGAAATCATGATGATATATATATATATATATATATTTCTTTTAGGATACTTTGATGAATAAAAAGTTTTAAAAAAAAAAACATTTAAAAGAAGCAAATGTTTTAAAAAATAGAAATCTTTTGTAACAACAATACACAATACTGGTAAGTAATTTGGGGTCAGTCATTTTTTTATTTTTTTAAACTAAATCAATTTTATTACAGGGAGTGCAGAATTATTAGGCAAAAGAGTATTTTGACCACATCATCCTCGTTATGCATGTTGTCTTACTCCAAGCTGTATAGGCCGGAAAGCCTACTACCAATTAAGCATATTAGGTGATGTGCATCTCTGTAATGAGAAGGTGTGTGGTCTAATGACATCAACACCCTATATCAGGTGTGCATAATTATTAGGCAACTTCCTTTCCTTTGGCAAAATGGGTCAAAAGAAGGACTTGACAGGCTCAGAAAAGTCAAAAATAGTGAGATATATTGCAGAGGGATGCAGCAGTCTTAAAATAGCCAAGCTTCTGAAGCGTGATCATCGAACAATCAAGCGTTTCATTCAAAATAGTCAACAGGGTCGCAAGAAGCGTGTGGAAAAACCAAGGCGCAAAATAACTGCCCGTGAACTGAGAAAAGTCAAGTGTGCAGCTGCCAAGATGCCACTTGCCACCAGTCTGGCCATATTTCAGAGCTGCAACATCACTGAAGTGCCCAAAAGCACAAGGTGTGCAATACTCAGAGACATGGCCAAGGTAAGAAAGGCAGAAAGTCGACCACCACTGAACAAGACACACAAGCTGAAACGTCAAGACTGGGCCAAGAAATATCTTAAGACTGATTTTTCTAAGGTTTTATGGACTGATGAAATGAGAGAGAGTCTTGAGTAGCCAGATGGATGGGCCCGTGGCTGGATTGGTACAGGGCAGAGAGCTCCAGTCCGACCCAGACGCCAGCAAGGTGGAGGTGGAGTACTGGTTTGGGTTGGTATCATCAAAGATGAGCTGGTGGGGCCTTTTCGGGTTGAGGATGGAGTCAAGCTCAACTCCCAGTCCTACTGCCAGTTTCTGGAAGACACCTTCTTCAAGCAGTGGTACAGGAAGAAGTCTGCATCCTTCAAGAAAAACATGATTTTCATGCAGGACAATGCTCCATCACATTCGTCCAAGTACTCCTAGGGATGGGACGAAATATCGTTTGACAAAATATCGCGATACAAAACGTGACGAAACGCATCGAGGTCGAAAAAAATGTATCGCGAAATAAAGATAGATGGCACTGCTGCATGATTTGCGTAGAATGAGGGTGGGGTGCAGCAGCAAACATTAATAGGGAAAGAAAAGGGTTGACATTAGCATTAATATTCTAAACCAAAAATGCAGTTATTGCCTACATAAACTACCATATTTTCTGTTTAACTTTTATTAGACTCCAGAAAGAAAATTAAGGGCGTTTTTTTCACTGAGCACATTCTCTGCAGTCTGAGCGCGATGCACCGCAGCTCACTCTCGCTCATGTCTGAGGTAAATCATTAACACCATCACCGCTTACAGTACACCTTTTTTATTGAACTAAATACATTACAATCGGCTAAAACGAATGCACAGGTTACTTTCCTGAACAAGCGCGCTCCCGAGTCCGTGTTCTTCACACTGTCCACGCGGAATCGCGGCCCAGTTCGGCGCGCACGCGCAAAATACCGGCAGTTCAACAGGAAATGCGGATCTCTTAAAGGGGCCGCACTATATTCCTACTCGTGTAATATGGACCTCCTCCAGGTATGGTGTGGTTCTGGTGCGCTCACTGGTACACATTAACAATTTTTCATACAAACTTTGCCCTGTTCTGAATTAAACTGCCAGTGTAAAAACTCCCTTTATATTCTTAAAATGAGAGAAATCACTAACAGTTACTTACTCATTATTTTTAAGTTTAGGCTTAAGAGAACAATTTCTTAGATAAACATATCTATGACCTTTGATATGTCTAGTCTTCATACTGTATTGATTATTATTGAATAAGTATGGTTTCACTAATAATAAATGTACATTTCCATAAAGAATGCATATTTGTCCATACCTATGTTGATTAGAGTATTAAAAACTTAATTTAAACTTAATTTAAGATACATTTACAATTGCTAAAAAGGTGCGATTTAAAATCGAGTTAACTCATGACAATCATGCAGTTAATTGCGATTCAATATTTTAATCGATTGACAGCCCTACAGTGCCCTCCACAATTATTGGCACCCCTGTTTAAGATTAGGTCGCGGACTTCTAAAAATTCTTCTTCTTTTTTTAAACAACATAGAACCAAAATGCAAAAAAAGAGAAAAATCCTACCTTTCGTTTAAGTACATTACTTTGGTGGTAAAAAAATCACAGATTTGAAAAAAATAAACATTGATATCGTATCGTGACATATCGTATTGTAACCCTGGCATATCGAGGTGCATCGTATCGTGAGTTTTGTGTATCGTCCCATCCCTAAGTACTCCACAGCGTGGCTGGCAAGAAAGGGTAAAAAAGAAGAAAATCTAATGATATGGCCTCCTTGTTCACCTGATCTGAACCCCATTGAGAACCTGTGGTCCATCATCAAATGTGGGATTTACAAGGAGGGAAAACAGTACACCTCTCTGAACAGTGTCTGGGAGGCTGTGGTTGCTGCTGCACGCAATGTTGATGGTGAACAGATCCAAACACTGACAGAATCCATGGATGGCAGGCTTTTGAGTGTCCTTGCAAAGAAAGGTGGCTATATTGGTCACTGATTTGTTTTTGTTTGGTTTTTGAATGTCAGAAATGTATATTTGTAAATGTTGAGATGTTATATTGGTTTCACTGGTAAAAATTAATAATTGAAATGGGTATAAATTTGTTTTTTGTTAAGCTGCCTAATAATTATGCACAGTAATAGTCACCTGCACACACAGATATCCCCCTAAAATAGCTAAAACTAAAAACTAAAACTTCCAAAAATATTCAGCTTTGATATTAATGAGTTTTTTGTGTTCATTGAGAACATGTTTGTTGTTCAATAATAAAATTAATCCTGAAAAATACAACTTGCCTAATAATTCTGAAATCCCTGTAGTTTTAAATTGATAAAAAGTTATAGTAAAAGAGGTTTATATTATTTTTAATTTATATTATTAGTTTTTATTTTGAATAAATGCAGTTATTTTGAACCTTTTATTCATCAAATATATTAGTTAGTAGAACTATTTCCAACATTCATAATAAATCAGAATATTAGAATGAATCATGTTATAGACTGGATGTAATGATCCTGAAAATTCAGCTTTGCATCACAGAAATAAATGATAAATAAATTGAAAACCAAATATTTTAAATTGTTATAATATATCACAATATACATTTTTTTTTCTGTATTTTTGATCAAATAAATGCAGGCATTGAACCCGGAATCGAACCCACACAAATATACATAGATGGATTACAGCAGTCAAAAGACAGAAAGATGTCAAACTTACCATCACTACCCCAACAGCTATATAAGAAAAAACCCTTGCAACAGGGTTTTTAATTTGATTTATTTTTTGCAATAAAAGTAATTTAATGCGATGGTAATATAATGTTAATAACGAGCATAATTTTGAAACTTTTCTTTGGCAATAAACTGAAGTTTTAAATTAAAGCACTAAAATTAAAAAACGAAAATAAAAACAGAAAGAAAAAAAAACATTTCACCTAAAATAAATACATTCTTTATTGTTTTCAAACTGATCAGGTGAAATGCTATAATCTTTTGCCCACAAAAATCTTTACCTTAGTCAAAACAAAGTAAATCTGTCGCAACCCAAACTCACAGTGCAGGTCGTGATGTGTATTGGCATTTATTGGGAATTACAAAATGTATTAACCATAAATCCATTTTTATTTTGATTAATTGTGCAGCCCTAGACCTATGGATGGAAAAGTTTGGACAAAAAAATAAAATAAAATAAACAATACCTTTACATGTAGAGCTACATTCAATGCAATTTGAGTTTAATATTTTTTAATAACCTACATTTACAAAAATTATATATATTTACAAATTTATTTCAAATATTAAATATGTTTTAATATTGTTTTATGAACTGTGCTCTTCACCCTGCTAGTCACATTTTCTTCATTTATCCAATGTTTGATCCAAATTTCTAAACTATGTACTAACTGACATTAGATTTCCTAACACAAACCTCATGCATGTAGGGGTCCACCAGAATCTCGAAGGGCCCAACAGCCAGGGAAATGTTGGGGGCCGCAGTGGGAATGGGCAGCATGTAGTGGAAGATCTTCTTTCGCATATCATGGGTGTACACGGTCTCCACTAGGTCCCCACAGGACACTGCAACCATGGAGGCATCCACTGTGAACTCCAGCTTCCATGTACACAGCTCAGAGTATGAGTCTACACATGGAAACCAGAACCTAGAGAAAATTAGGAAATATAATCAGTAGTACACTCAGACAGGTTAGTGTTTTATGCATATGGGGTGTGCGATATATATATTGTCTGCGTGATGTAGCATGTGTGCATTTAGAGTGCATGCTTTAATTGCGTTAAAATGAAAAATTCAAGATATGTGGCAAAAAAAAAAGAAAAAAGTATTTTGTATTTACATCATATGATACGAGCGCACATGCATGGTCAAAATCTTTCTGCGAGTCACTGTTCTCTCTGCAATCTCTGATTTAATATGCCTGTTGTTATTTTTTTATTTATTTTTTACATTAGAGCTCTTGACATTAGATACAGAACAACTCATTTGCTCCATATAGAGCTATACGGCCATCTAGTGGCAAGAGTCATGAAAAAAAAAAAAAAAAAAATTCACCGTTTTCTTCCATTTCAAATCAGGCAAAGTTTGCGGGGGATGGGGGAAAGGCAAAAACACCCACACCCCTTCAACCAAAACAAGCAAGTACAAACTTTTTAGTGTGTTTGTGTGTGCAACATGCAGCTGAAGCAGACTGTCCTGTTCCTTCTCTCCTAAATGAAAGCTTTTTGTAGAGCTGGTTATTTCTTTTTGAATTGTTTTATAAATGTTAATTCTTGAGGTTATGTTTGTTTGGGTTTAATTCTGAGATTTGTATGTGATTTACTGTTCTTATGTTCCAGTGTTCTTACTATTTTGATATTAAAACTGTTTAGTGTTGGATTATATTATATTATCTCATTATTTGAATCTCATTATTTAGTAAAACATTATATAAATGTGTTAACTGTATTTAAGAACATTTTTTTCTACTTTATTGTCTTTGTTCTTTAGAAACCATGAAACTCTACATCACATTCCACTCTATGTCTGACTCCATGAAACTATGGCCTGATTCACATGCTGATTTACAATAAATGAGTATGGATGGAGTACTGAATCGACTTATAATTCATGTGGGGAAGAATGATATTCAGAGAGAGCAATAAGAACTCATTAAGAGGGATTTCAATTAACTTTTTGAAACACTTGGAGAACTGAAAGTTCAGCCATTCATCAGTGGACCACTGCCAGCAAGAGGAACAAATAGGTTCTCACAGTTGCTTGGGCTTAATACATAGCTGCAACAAAAAACCTGCATCATGAAGGGAGTGAACTTCATCGACAACTTTAATCTCTTATGGATCATACTATTCTGTCCTCTAGATCTTACTGTTCTGTAATCTTACTGTTTACATCAAATGGCCTCCACACAAACAAACTTGGTGCAAGAGTCTATTTTTCCCTTCAACATCCTTCAGCTGTGTGTGCCAACGCACTCAACATGGATGGCACACACACATGTACAGAGTATGGACGACCACAGGATTTAATTTCAGGACCTGAATGGAGATGCAGTTGACACACCCCACAAGGACAATGTTAATACCACACAGCCACAACAACCACTGCTCACGGACACTCTCCCAGCTGAGGCCTGCCCACAGAGCTCACCATGGACAGACTGCGACGGATTTGAACTGTTCCAAGATTCAGTGACACAGATCATGGCACTGAACCGTAACATTTCACCCAGGACTGCGGAGTCCTATTACGCATTCTGACCATGAAGCTGGACGAAATGTCTAGGTCAATCCATGAACTGGACGAGAAACAGACCCCCTAATCAGACATGTTATTCCTCTCTCCAGCATCCCCACTTCTGAGCTTCTGAGAGAAAAAAAACAGACTATCGCACTCAATCACTGCAAGCCCCCAGATATCAGCCAAAAAGGGTCAAGACCCACAACCACCCAAGCCTGTGGGCCCCCTCCTCCTGAGAGTTCTTCGGTCACAATGCGGTCACACATCCTCCTTGTAGATGAACCAAAAACAACTGATTCCAGCCCTCAGTGATGTTTTGTGTCCCCGCTATGATAACAGTAACTTTATCACATGTTTACAGAACAAGTGGGAACCCAATGTGCCTGTCTCTTTCTGTATCCCTGTTATTTTACGTGACAGAAGTGTAAGGCCTTGTCAGAACGTATAGCAAAACCATCTAATCTGCTGCCTGTTACTTGTCAAACTTAGGTTAATGTGGGGGAAAAAAATAATACTGTTAAGTTAGCACATCCGTTCAATTAAGAAACAAATATTTTTAGTCAATGCCTTAATCAAAAACAACCTAGATTTTTTTGTTTCTAAATGAAAATTGGCTAGAAGAAAACTGCTGTGCAACAGTCCTCAATGAAACAGCCCCTCCTAACTTTACAATTATGAGTGTCTGCAGAGCGGTTAGGAGAGGTGGAGGTGTTGCTGCTCTTCTTAAAGATGTCTATCAATGTAAGCAATTATCATTTGGTGACTATTTGTCTCTCAAATCTCTCTATAAAGTATCTAAAATCAATAAAGTATATAAAGTAAAAATATATCTCGAATATTTGTCTCTTTATAGTCTAATAACAAAAAAACAAGTCAGGAATCTTGGTGTGATTTTGGAGTCAGACCTGAGTTTCAGTAGTCATGTCAAAGCAATAACTAAATCAGCATACTATCATCTGAAAAATATTGCAAGAATTAGATGCTTTGTCCCTAGGCATGACTAAGAGAAACCTGTTCATGCTTTCATCACCAGCAGGGTGGACTATTGTAATGGTCTTCTCACCGGCCTTCACAAAAAGACCATTAGACAGCTGCAGCTTGTACAAAAAGCTAAGATTCTGAGCAGAACCAGAAAATATGACCATATCACACCAGTGCTCAGGTCTTTACACTGGCTTCCAGTTACATATAGGATAGATTTTTAAAGTACTATTACTTTATAAAAAAAAATAAAAAAAATAAATGTTTATAAATCACTCAATGACCTAGGACCTCAATACATTGCAGATATGCTGATTAAATACAAACCAAACAGAACACTCAGATCATCAGGTTCAAGTCAGTTAGCAATACCAAAAGTTCACTTAAAGCAAGGAGAGTCTGCTTTTAGCTATTATGCCAGCCACAGTTGGGACCAAGTTCCTGAACAGATCAGATGTGCTACAACAGTAGTCACATTCAAATACAGACTCAAAACACATCTGTTTAGCTGTGCATTTACTGAATGAGCACTGTACCACTGTACGTCCGACTGATTCCACCTTATCTTACCTATGCATCATCTTTTTATAACCTTTTTATGACCGACTTGTAAAGTCCAGGAGACATTGCGAACCTGCTCTCTCTCTTCCATCTAAGATAGGGGTACCTGGATTTAGAATCAGGCAGATAGGTATCTATTTCTCACATTTTTTTATTTATTTCTCTTTACAACTGGTTTAATTGTCCTTGTTTTTATTTTAATTCTTACACATGGTATTCCAAGAGATGATAGGATATTAACATTTTTAGTATAAGAACATTTTAAGTAAAGTACAATTTTGTCAAACTGATACAAAAGACAATTTATTGATGAGCAAACAAATACATTTCAAGAGGGAGCATGCCCCAGGACCCTGCTTTACACCCCCCACCCGATGTTCAAACCAAATCTACACCCTTGCATGCATATGAATACCTGCAGCTTACCGTGTGGAATTCTGGTTGCCGAAGGAGAAAACATGAGCTGCTCTTTCTGCCATACTTCCTTCTACATCAGGTACTACAAAATGCAACCCTCCTTTCGGTTGATCCAATGAGAATTCAATGTACACCTTCATAACTTTCATCTCTGCATGCAAACATTGGGACAAACTAATTATTATTATGTATATTTTTCTGTGCCTTAATTTGCAATCATAAAAATGCCTTTTCTTGAGGCATTATTAAGGGACATAGTGAGCACTAGTGATGTCAAAATAGTGTAACAATATGAAAGAAAGGATCTGTCAGAGTCACAATATGAAAGGAATGGAAATCACAGTTTCCATTTCACTGGTTTCATTGTTGAAACCTCGGGTTACAAAAGCCATTGGAATTTTAAACAGACATAAAAACTTAAATTTCCAAGGTCCAAATTAAAACAAAATGATGCTTGATCTACTCACCATCTCCCTGTTTCCAGAGTTCAGAAGGAACTTTAATAGAAAGCTCCCCATTCCCAGCATCTGGATCCACAGCACTAACCGCTGCTGTGTAAGCACTGGAGAAATAGTTCAGGTTCCTCCTGTTAACCACAGTGATACAAAAGAAAACATGGACCAAGATGAAGACAAGTACACACTTAAAAACCAATATATTATTACAAATGAGAAATTAGATACTGACAGATATTCTCAGGTAAATATCACAAAGGTGATAATAGAAAATAAAATTGAAAAATAAATGATATTTTACAAAAAATAAAAAACTAATTTTGCACTGACACTGCCCCAAATTCCACTTCTTGAAATACAATAATGAAAATCATATTAAAACAAGCATAAAGGCAGTACAACAAATAATATGATGCACAGATTCTATAGCATTTCAATTATTATTTTTCACCTTACAGCAGTAAGAACTGGGGAAAGAAATATCCTAAATATCCTTAAAAAATTATGCAATGACAAGCATGATACTATGGAAGCCTGTTTCCACCACAGCTGAAAAAAAAAATATACGTTGCTCTAAACAATCCTGGGTGGAGCAACTTCTTGTTGACGTTTGAAGTGTTGTCAAACAAAACAGAGGCCAGCTAGATTGTTTTTGATATGGTCGTGTCTCGGCCATATCAAAATAATAATTCAAACTTCCCTCTTTATGCTTCTCTCTTCTACACACACCCCTTCATGTACACACGCACTAACCCTAAACCTCCACCTCAAAATCATCCTTGTCGGTTATCGGCTGGAGCACTGTTTGTTATGTTTCTTTGTCGAGACTGCCCAAGTTTGTTTTTGTTGCTATTTGTGGAGCTTGTGCTGACTACAGAGACCACATTTTTTCAGTGTGTTCAGGGGACAGGCAGCTATTGGATAGTGACATGTTTGCTTTATGTGACAAAAAATGTTTGGCCTAGAAAATGTGTGATATTTTTTATAGCACCTTTAAGGCAAAATGAGGTTGTGATTAGGGAGCAGTTTTCATTCAACAGTAAATATAGCTTATACTGCTGTAAAAATGATAATGTATTTTTCAATAAATGGCACATATGACAAATTCAACTAGAGTAGCCTATTTAATCAATATCAGAATCAAAAGGAGCTTGCAGACACACGGAATTTGTTTTGGTGACAGAAGAAGCTTAAGTGACAACAGTACACAGATAGTAAAATAAAAAAATAAGAATAAAAATTAATAAAATAGCGCATATAATGCTTGCTGCCCGCCTCGCTTGATGGCGTTAAAAGGTGCAAATGTGCAAATTGTACATGCGTGGATTAAGTCATAATTATGAGAAAGTTACTTATTATTATGAGATGTTAAGTAATTATCACGAGAAAGTCTTATTATTAGTCAAGTCAACTTTTTTGTAATAGCACTTTTTAAGTCCTAATAATAATGAGAAACCAAGTCATTATTACGAGAAAGTTTCTCATTATTACGAGATGTTAAGTCATTATTACGAGAAAGTGTCTCATTATTAGTCAAATCAACTTTATTTATATAGCACTTTTTAAGTCCTAATAATAATGAAAAACTAAGTCATTATTACGAGAAAGTTTCTCATTATTATAAGATGTAAAGTCATAATTACGAGAAATTCTCTCATTATTATGAGAAAGCTGCTCATTCTTATGACTTAAAGAATCATATTTTTTTACTCAACTGTGGCTAAACAGGCTTCCATGTGATAATGCAAAACGTTGTCCTAAAAAATGCTTTATTTTAAAATGCAAAACATAATTTCTTTCTTTCTTTATTGGGGGGTTTGGGATGAAATCTTTACACAATTAATATTAATGCAATTTATTTTACTTCTTTCCACACAATACCAGGCTGGGAGAATCCTCTCATCTCATTTCATAGTATCTAGTGTGAGCGTGTGTGTGTGTGTGTGTGTGTTCTTTCTTCTAAATAATGAGTTCATAAATAAAGCCCAGCTTACTGCTTGGATTCATGATGGCAGACCTCCAGTGTGGGGTCATTGTAAATGAATGGAGCCTCAAGATCATTCACTCTCACTCTGTAGATACGGCACTGTTTGCTGTTCAGTTTAATGCGGTTCAGGTTCATCACTGTTGGAAAGATGGTCAGCTCCACATAACCCTAGTCAGAGAAAAAATAAAATTAAGAGCTTTAAAAAAAGAAATGTATCGAGAAATGAGTGCAATAGACCTATATCACCAAGCAGAATAGCTTTAACTCACTGTACAACAAGAAAGGATTTCTTTAACACTCAACTATTTTTCATTTATAGGCTATATGCCATATATATATAAAGTTATCATAAAGTATTTAAATTAATGTACATGTATGAGATTATTGGCTAATGCAAAAAAAGCTGCATTAAATCTAAAGGTTAAAGGTTCATGACATATCTAATATTGGACTGTAGAGTCTAACGTTAATCTGTTTAGTATTTGTTAAATGTTAAAAGGAAAATGATTTTAAAGCCTTGTCTAGGTTTGAAACCTACTGCATACTGTCTACTTCACATTTTCTGCTTCAGGCTCACATTATTCAAAAACAAATGAATACTCACAATGACAGACTTCCTCTGAAAATTGATGTTGTTGATGCAGACAACCTGATGGGTTGTAAAGAGATAAACAAACAGTAAAGAATTAAATTCGTGCGGCATAAAGATACGATGTTAATTTATACTCCTGATTTGACATGTAAACAACTGCAATCATAGTCATGGATGCGGTGAAAAAGAGTGCATCGTTGATACTTATAGTTTATATGGTCGTGGGCTCTCAAAGCCCTTGTCTTTCTTGCGGTTCATGCTGCTCTTCGGTTTATTCACTCAAACCCTCTCAGCAGATGATATGCGGTGTTTTGTTCAGTTGCGTTAACAACTTAATTTCTACTTGCTTTAAATACAAATTCTTTCTTGCTCAAACATCGCTGCAGTCCATCTCGTCATGTTTGAATTTGTAAAATGAATGTGAAGAGTTAAAAATCAACAACATCCTTCTCTATTTTGCAGATAAGCAACAAAACTATTTCCTTCAGAATGTTTTCAGCCATGTTGCAACCTTCGCCCTCCCGCGCTAAGGGTTCCCGGATGAAGGTTTGTCTGTTCGTCTGTTTCGTCCGTCCTCAAGGGGGCGTAAGAGGAGGCAAATTGTGGTGGGTGGTGGCAACCAACATTTAAGGTGCATTACCGCCACATACTGTACTGGAGTATCCCCCTCAGAAAAAGTCGTACATTTTGACATTCAATGCTGAGAAACTGCTGATAAAAGACATTGTTTTATATATATATATATATATATATATATATATATATATATATATATATATATATATATATATATATATATATTAAACAATGTCTTTTATCAGCAGTTTTATCAGCAGTTTAAATTTTTATTTGACAAATTCTTATTTATAACTCAGGGAGCAAAAATGGCAGAAGGCTAATTCTTTTTTTGGTGATGTTCCCATATGTGTTCTGCATCTGCAATTTTGTGTTGATAACAAAGTAATCAAAAGTTACAGCATTGTGAAACAAATTTAGCATTTTTGTTCGATCCTTGACATTATATAAAAGTCAAGGAGAGTCAAACTGTATCATTTTTTAGCAAACTTTTTATTTTTTTAGAAAATATAAATTTTGATTACATTTGGACAATATAATGCTGAGAATCTGATGATAAAAGACAAAAGTATTATTATTGTTTTAATAATTTTATAAATATTTTTTATTTGGCATGCAATAACTCTATCATATATCTTTTTTGGTGATGTTATGGATCAAATTTTGTGGTGATATCATAAAGTAATCATTTTAAAAAAAAGTTACATTTATAGATTATAGAGCTTTTCTGGGTACTCAACGTGCTTTACAGGTCCTTCTCAAAAAATTACCATATTGTGATAAAGTTCATTATTTTCCATAATGTAATGATAAAAATTAAACTTTCATATATTTTAGATTCATTGCACACCAACTGAAATATGTCAGGCCTTTTATTGTTTTAATACTGATGAAATCACTGATCTCAAAAAATTAGCATATCATGAAAAGGATCTCTAAACGAGCTATTAACCAAATCATCTGAATCAACTAATTAACTCTAAAAACCTGCAAAAGATTCCTGGGGCTTTTAAAAATTCCCAGCCTGGTTCATTACTCAAAACCGCAATCATGGGTAAGACTGCCGACCTGACTGCTGTCTAGAGGGCCATCATTGACACCCTCAAGCGAGAGGGTAAGACACAGAAAGAGATTTCTGAACGAATAGGCTGTTCCCAGAGTGCTGTATCAAGGCACCTCAGTGGGAAGTCTGTGGGAAGGAAAAAGTGTGGCAAAAAACACTGCACAACGAGAAGAGGTGGCCGGACCCTGAGGACAGGGGCGTAGCACCAAATTTTGGGCCCTGGGTACAAACCATCTTGCTGGGCCCCCGTACCATGTATGTGTATGTATAGAAAACGGACTTCCACCTGAATAATGTGACGGCAGAGAGGAGACGTAGGCAGCGCCTGAAAACCTAGGCTGCTGATTTGTTGCCTTGCTGCCTCATCAGACAATGACTTGTAAGGCAGCGTTTTGTGCATGAAGACCTCTCATGAAACTAATTTCGGGCAGACTTCTAAGGCAGTGTAACAATTTAATGATCTACAGCAAAAGAGAGCGAGCTTTGGTGAGAACTAAACACATATTTAATACTACAGTAGTGATTTCTCGCTAGAAATGACTTTATGTTGGTAAAAATCATACATTTACACACAAACTGACCCGCAAACGCAACTTCTGGACGCCATCTTTTTTCCCCAGCTCAACGGTCATTAAATGGAAAGCACAGGATTATGGGATATCAAAGGCAGCAAAGGACACATGTACCCTGCCTTCAAAAATCGATCAGATGAACGTATCTCAAGAGATAGGAAGGGAAGCAAACATTAGATTCGAATGCAGCTTGATGCCTTCCTGCCTTCAAATGTGTCCTCCGAAGGCAGCATTTTCCAGGTTTCGGACACAGCCAGAGTGATGAAGCCAATCAGGAGAGGGGGATGATTAGGAGGCCATGATGAACAGCAGCCAATGGACAAATTTGGGATTTTTAAGCACTACACAGTTTTAAAATTACACACAATTGATTGCTGCAAAACTTTTTTGCCAGGGACAATAACTTTCCATTTGAATCCCTGTAGTAACCTTAGTGTTATGGTACAGGGAGACAAGATGGTAAATCACAACAGTTTATTTGAGCAACCAGTAGAGTTTACTGAATGAAGACAGAGTGCTGAGAAGAGATGATGGCTATTGGAGACTCGCGAAGATCAATGGGGAGTTCCACACAACGAAGGAGAGACACGATGGAGCTCTTGGGAGACTTGGAAGAAGGCGTTGGAGATTCGAACTGGAGTCAATGGAGTCCCTTGGTTTGACAGCAGGAGAATGTACCTAGTGCAAACGAGACCGGACAGTGACTGAAGGTGTGTGTGTGCTTTTGTGCTGGTGGTGATTGTGATGGTGATAGACTCCAGGTGCGGGTGATTAGTATTCAGGTGAGAGTGTGCGGTGAAGCTGTGACGTGGGAGCCTAACAATGAGCCGATGACCATTTTTTATTTTTGCACGGCCAGTTTGGCAGGTCTAGTAAATGAGTTCTGCCTTCCAAAAAAGAGCCAATCAGCAAACCTGCCGTTTATAAAAGTTATTGCTTTTGTAGCTCCACTGAAGAAAATAAACCCTGTGAAATTTATGATAAAAAAGTCAGTAAAATAACATAGTCAACAAAGTCAACAAAATAAGATTAAAAAAAAAACACATACTGGTAATTTCTGCCAGGACATTATGCATTTATTTTATAGAAATGTATCTTAACCCTACAACTCAATACAATGTTCATTCAAAATACAAGAAAAAATTCATCACCTGTAAAAAAAAAAAAAAAAATTCTTATTCACTTCCTTCATTTTATTTGACTTTTTTACAGTCCAGTATTTGACTGTAAAAATTACAGTAGCAACCTTTTATGTTTTTCGGGACCTTAATTAATAATTACTATGATAACTACCATAATAATACAGGTGGTAAAAAAGAAAACCACATTATGTTTCAAAGTTCACCACGATAGATTTCCACAAGCTGAAGCACATATAAAGAAGCTGCATTGTGGCATACACACACACACACACAAAAACACCATCATGGTTACACACACAACTGTAAAATAATTTGCTAAACACCCATTAGATGTAACATAAACCCCACATGTACATAACTGATAACAAAAACAAAGGGTAAAAAAAGCTAATGAAATAACATACTGTATCTGTCATGCAGGGAACTTTGGGAATTACATTTACAGAAACAACAGAAACAGAAAAAAAAGAATGCAACTGACTTTCAGCCACATAAAATAAACTAACTTTAAAAAAAAAAAAAAACATTAAATCTCTCAAGATCTCAGCAGAGGAGCAAAAGCAGCATTACAAATAATTTTTATATGTATCATAATCAATCATGTGAAATTAATTAAACATTCTATAATCAAAGATAAGACTCGACTTCCTAATAATAAAACCCAAATGAAACAAACACGGATAATGGTGATATTAAACTTTATTATTTTCAATAAAACATCAACATCTTAACAATTTTTGTACACAAGTGTTACAGTGCATATACAACTTCAAATTTCAGTTAACACTTTCGAATAATGGCCCGTCATTAATAAATAACCATGCAGGAAGTAATACAGGCCTACTGCATTAACACTTCAGCTACTACAAATAACTATAGAAAAAAAACTTAACTAATCAGTATCAAATTAAGAGCTAGGGTAGTTTCTTATTCAATAACTACTGAATAGGATTGGCATCATTTAAGAACTAACTAATATGTAACTATGAAAAATTAATTAAAAAAAAACCTCATTAATCACTAATTAACAAAACATTAACTACACTGTAAAAAAATATATGTTCAATAAGTTATGACAACATATGTTTTTACATTGTTTTAACTCATCAAAATAAGTTAAGCAATGTTAAACTTGTTTTTATTAGTTATACAAGATGTAACTCATTTTTTAAAGTCAGTTTAACATAATTTAAGTTGAAATAACTTAAACATCCAAGTCGATTCTACTGCAAAAGTTCAAAATTTGCCTTTTTTTTACAGTGTAGTCTGCAGGGTCTACTAGTGACTTGGGGTCTCATTTATAAAGTGTCCGTACGCACAAAACAGGGCTGGAAACGTACGTATGCCAGTTCCCACGCAAAGGTTGTGATCTATAAAAAAAACAAATTGGTTGGGAGAATGTGGGCACTTTTAAGCAAACATTGAGCTGTGCGTACGCACATTCTGGAGACAAGGGAATTGGCGACACAGATGGTGAAGTCGTGAACTGAAGTTAGATTGTAGAAAATAAATGTGAGAAGAACGATTATTAGAATTAATTAATGACATTTAATTTTCACTCCATTTCATACTTTATTTCCACGTTGTCATTAAGATTAAATCCAACAGTGTTATTTGTACTGATTGTTTTAGGCTATATGCATCTAGTAAAATCCAAACGTAATTCAAAATGTATTAAAATAATATATCGCTGCCTTACAGTCACATCGTCTACAACGGAAGCGCAGGAGGAAATGGCGTGACTGTATGTGATACAGAATAGCATGAAATACCATTTTATTAGAGAACTGCACAACATATATCTAATATCTAATAATATAAAAGTATTTTATACAATTTTGTTTTTATTGATATTTTGATATATTTATTCTACAACATACAAATATTGAATGATTTTCAGCAATGTAATGTATAAGGCACAAATGGTATTTATAGTCCATATCTAATATTTTTCAAATGTCTTTTACCTTTGACAGTGTTAAACATGGTGTCACGTGGATCGGAATATGCATGCAAATGATATGCAGACAAGGTCATGCATAGTAAAACTAGGCATTGTAAGGCGTTGCTCCATATATGGGGATTTCGGGGAGGAGACTGGGTGGAGATGCACGTATAGGCACAATCTGCTGATGGCTGTGATTTATAAAGGGATTTTTGTGCAGGTTCTAGCGTAAGCATGGTTTTATAAATCAGAATTTTTTTGTGCGTACGCAAAATCTAGCTTTTCTACGTACGTACACTTTTAGGATGAAATCTACGCAAAGTTTTATAAATGAGACCCCTGGACCATTATTCAAAAAAGAAAAAAAAAGTTTCAATTTAAAATAATATATATAATCTTTTAACATTTTATTGCTAACTTTTAAATTGGTTGATAAAATGCTTCTATATTTGTGAAAATATCCAACAATTTACCATGGTTGAGTCACACACAGACTTCAACATTCAGTATGCAAAACACAACAATGGTAACATTTTTTTTTTACACTTAATAAGACCATTACAAGTTAATTTGCTGTCATTATTGGAGTTATACTGACAAAATACAGCAAATAAAATGGTAAAATAAAGCCAAAAATAATAAAATGGAGTTACGATTGCCCTGAGATTAATTTATTCGTGCTGCAATGCATTCTAGGAGTACACTTCCTCAGCTCCCAGATAGAATTATGTCGACACAACTTCAATGGTTTAAGTAAGAACAACTTGATGCAATTAAGCTTACTTAATTGAGTGTTAAGTGCATTCATGCTAGGTGAAATACTAAAAATATGTTTACTTTACTTGAAGAAAACGTGGAAACCGATTAAATAAGTGTTGAATGGAGTTCAGTTGTTGCTTTTTGTCTTCACTTTTTTTTCAGCTTACTTGAGAATTTTAAGGCAATCTGTTTTCTAATATTTTCCTAGTAATGTGGGCACTAATAACAAATTAACACAACTAATAATTTTGAGCTAAGTATACTTAACAAGTTTTCTGTACAAATTTTGTTAAGTTTTGCCAACAAAAAAAGAATACACTATTTTACTTGAACATTTTAAGGCAATCGGTTTCCTCATTTTTTCTAAGTAAAGTCAACTAATTACATTTTACAGTGTAATTATTGATTACCTAAGGAAATATCTCCTTAATGTTATATTACTTACTGATTAGTAAAGCTTGTTTTTATATTAGTAGCTGAAGTGTTAATGCAGTACTACTCATTAGTCCTGTATTACTTCCTGCATAATTACATATTAATGACTAGGGTTGGGCATCGTTTTGATTTGAACGATTCCGATTCCGATTCTTACTTTCGATTCCGGTTCTTTTCGATTCTCGATTCCGATTCTTTGAGGGGTGGAGTCAAAACATGTCACATCGATATTCAATGCTATTTTCAATACCACGGGGGGAAAATGCTGCATATACTGTCAATTAGATATTTTTTATATAATTTTTTTTTTGTCTGTCTTTTGAAAGTCTATGCAATCAAACATTTCTTCTGAAGAGATCACTTTATATGATAAAGCTTTTAAGCTTTTTCTCATATATAAACATTGCTCAATTACTATTAAAATTATCTCACAAATATTTGTTAACTCAATGTATTTTTTACAACGGGGTAATTGTGTTGCAATAGTTTACACACAGCACAAGTAAGCTTGATTTTGAATGTTAAATTGAATAAACAAAGATACATATTACACAAAATAGCACAAATAAATAAAATAAAATAGAATAAAAGATATAAATGAAATAGACAGCTTTATTTTTTCAGGTAGGTCTAACATTCAGGTAAGAAACTGAATAAAAAAACGCAAAGTGGCTAAATAAATTTAAAATAACATTGGATAATGTTTTTTGCAAAAAATTAAATAGTTTCATATAAAACCATTAAAGTGTTACACGTTGATCAAGAGCAGTGTGATCGTTTGTCTTTTTGTAGTTTGACTCTGAATAACAAATGACTGCTGTCCCTTTAAGAACTGCCGCACTCATGGATCCTGAACAATGTTTCTGTTACTCATTCTTCATTTCTTCCTGAATTGTTTAAGACTGTGTTTACATACTGTTCAAAATGTGCACTGAGAATTTGTTTGAGTGTATTTGACCAATAATAAGCTGGAAAAAGAAGCACATATTTGCACTTGTATGTCAGAGGGGGCTTTATTACGGTGTGTGTGCGCGCGCTTCAGATGTGAGCCTGAAATCTGCGGGGATTCGTAGAATTATGTGCAATCCCGCGCGAAATTCAGACCGATCACACACACTAACACTAACACGCTGTCTTAAGGAAAAGTCCAGCAGAACGTGCGTCCGTCGTGTTCAGAGGTTAACCGGCTGAATGAGAATATATGCGGCTGCGCGTCAACTCGCTGTCGGTCAGAGAAGGAGAGGAGAGGAGAGCAGCTGGGATCGATTGTGTAGGCTGAGCAGGCTATCGTATCTTTTCAGATATTTCAGTATCGATATTTTTTGACAACACTAGTTGCACTGTGCCGACCCAGGCTTTTAAAAGTGAAATAAATCCACACTTCAAAGCCGCTTACCGGGCTTCCATGACTAAAAGAACAAGCGGGCGCGCAAGCACCGGAAATCAGGTGGCCATGGAAACCAAAACTTGCGCACTTGGAACCGAAGATCGGAACCGAAAATACATTTTCTAAACAATTCCAATGGAATCGTTCTTTTTTAAACGGTTCCAAGTTAGAACCGGTTCTCGATGCCCAACCCTATTAATGACAGACCATTATTCTAAAATGTTACCAAATTTCCTCTTTGACAGTCTTTATCAAATTTATACGTTTGTAGTGGTCTTCTCATCATTGGTGTTGTGTGAATAAAATGTGGCCTGAACAAGGGAGCTCACTAATTGCGGTCTACTGCAGGATGTGCAGTACAGGAGTCTGAAAAGGTGCCTCCTAAAATGTTTTCTCACAAACACATAGATAATGGGATTCAGGGAGCTGTGTGAGTAAGCCAAAGCTTCTGTGATCTGCAGACTCAGACTGATTGTCTTACTGGTGCCACAGGACGGTGTTATGAGTTCATTCAGCTCTAAGGCTTTCATAAAAGCTGCAACATTGAATGGAACCCAACAGCAGAAAAAGACCACCATCACCATGATGACAAGACGTATGGCCTGCCTCCTGGATGAGCCAGCTGTCCTGAGTCTCTTCAGAATCATTGAGTAACAAAATCCAATTACAATAAGTGGGAGAATTAAACCCATGACATTAATTTTCAAGATACCAAAAGTCCTCAAAAAAAGGTTATACTTTTGATCATTTCTTGGATAAGATGTGCAATATTTCTGTTCATTATAATCTGTGGTTTTCAGATGCATCAACTCAGGAAAGGATGCAGAAACAGCAACAATCCATATGACCACACTGGCTAAAATCCCATATGTCCTTGTTTGGACTCTCAAGGCAAACACAGCATGAACTACAGCTAAGTATTGATCAACACTCATCAGTACAATAAAGAATATTCCACTGTAGAATCCGATGTAGTAGACACTGAGGACCATAGTGCACATAAAACCTCCAAAGACCCACTGATCTCTGGCATAGTGTGCCAGGAAGGGAAGAGAGGACACCAGCAGCAGGTCAGCTATAGCCAGGTTCAGGAGACAGATGTCAGTCATGCTTCTCAGCTTCACACCCATCAAGACCACCCAGACAACCAGTATGTTACCCAGAAAGCCCACCACAAAGAAAAGGGAATATAACACTGGAAGAATGCTGGCTCCATGTTCTCCATAAACACAGGAAAACGCAGATGAATCAACATTTCCAGCATAGTAGTCATCATAGTCATATGGCACATCAGTATCTGGCTCATCATCCAATACGCCATTCTTACTATAATTTAAGCAGAAAAAAACAAAACTGAAAGGAAACAGAACTTCACTTTCGACAGAAAGTCATAATCTTAAATGCTGTAATGTTCCTAGTATTTATGTGTTATAACCTCACCTGGATAAAGTATGATGATACAGGTGAAGAGGACCATTGGTTACCGTTAATATCCATGGATGGAGTGCAAGGGTCCTGTTCATGATAAATGGCTGCTATCCAAAAACAAAGGCAAAGAAAATTGATCACTGTAATCACAAAATAAAATTAAAAACAGAATCCAAACCGGGTGGCAGCCACTTTTCAGTTGATTGCAGCAGATAAACATTTGACAAAAAAAAAAAAAAAAAAAAAAAAACACAACCGTGTTTAATACTTCCTCTAAATTAAGAAATGATCTTAGTTTCACAACAGTTTCACACAGTCTATAAACTCTGTAGAGAAAGGAATATGGTTTATAACTACAGATGTTCTAATGGTCTGAGTTTGTATGATTAACTAGAGTAATAAATGAAAAATTATTATATTATATTATATTTGTTCTAATATTTTTATAAAATATTTTTTTTTGTTTAAGACATTGGTTTATGACATTTAAAGGAAGGAAAGAGGAACCCAGCTAGTTTCACTTAGAGAAACATATGATTTGTTTCCACCATCTATATATATGTATCAGTAAAACTGAAGAGGAACTAACAAGTCTGTTATTTTTGTTGCGACTAAGGCAAATCAGACACATAATCGCCTGTTACATTTAACAAATATGTTTTAAATTATTTGGGCTTAGTATCTGTCACAGACACACCAGGCTCCCACGTAAAGACACCCCACGATCACTCTCACCTGAATACTGATCACGCACACCTGCAACCCATCATCACCCCATCACTCACAGTACAAGAGTCACGCTCACACACACAGTTGTCCGGTCTCGTTTGCACAAGGTACTAACCTGCTCTGCTTACCTTAAGGACTCCCTCGAAGTGTATTCCCTGTCTCCAAGTCTGCCTCCTAGTCTCCAGCGATCTCCATTGTCCAGTGTGTGTGTGTTCCGTGTTCTCCATCGTTCCCTCCTGAGTCTACCCATCCTGACTTTCACAGAAGAAGCCCAGTCACCGTCACCTCACTTCACTCTATCACAGTTTACTCTACTGGTGTCCATAAAATAAACACCGTTAACCATCTCTTGTCTCTGTCTGTCTGTACCGTAACAGAAGACCGGACCAAGACAGCGGGCACCAGTATGAGCCACCCGGACCCCTTCCAAGAGCTGGTGGATGCCGTACGCTGAGAACTCACCGCCGATTCAACATCACCGGCACCGGCAGGCACATCCACCAGCACCACTCCTTCATCCCCTGTTTTCGCCAGTCCCATGGCCAAACCGGCGCCCTTCTCTGGATCGGCGGAGGACTGCAACGGATTTCTACTGCAGTGCTCATTGGTCCTGGATATGCAACCGCACCTTTATCCCACGGATCGCGCCCGAGTGGCATTCATCGTCTCCCAACTGAGCGGTAAGGCCCTGCACTGGGCGGAAACATTGTACTCTCAAGATAATCCCATCGTACAATCATTGTCAAGTTTCCTCTCTCACTTCAAAGATGTATTCGGAAAACCTGCCTGGGACGCTTCCATGGGTGAGAAACTATATCATCTAAAACAAAATGTCATGTCAGTTAATGAGTATGCTTTACAGTTCAGATCCCTGGCCGCCGCCAGCGGGTGGAATGAACAGGCGCTTCTCACCACCATCACCAAGGTTTGGATCCACGCGTGTGGTTGCATCTCGCTGCATACGAGGATACCATCGGGCTTGAACGCTTCATCCAACTCTCCATCCGCTTCGCCACTCGTATGCAGGCGTGTCTAGAAGAACACCTGGACCAGTTCCCGAGCCTGCCGTCCCTCTGCCGACCAGCATCCGTCAGCCCTCCAGAACCAGTCAACGAACCCATGCAACTCGAAAATGCGAGGCTGACCCCAGCGGAACGGAGGAGACGGATTGGACAGGGGCTATGTTTATATTGTGCGGCTTCCGACTTCATCGCCAAATGTCCCACGCGTCCACCTCGTCCTTTGGTGAGTGTGATCTACCCTTCCTCTTACAAGAGTCAACCGTTAACCACCGTTGTGAACCTTATTACTGCCGATGTCTCCCTGCCAGTCTATGCCCTCCTCGACTCCGGTTCTGCTGGGAACTTCATATCCGGCGCCCTCTGCCGTCAGCTCTGCCTCCAGACGACTCGCACTCCTTCCACCTACCAAGTTGAATCGATAACGGGCAAGCCCCTCAGTCGGCGAAAGGTCAATCTCCTCGCCGGGCCCCTACAGCTCCAAACCGGCATTCTCCACGTGGAAGAGATACATCTACTGGTTCTTGAGGATTCCACCGCTGACGTGATCCTAGGGCTTCCATGGCTGGAGCAGCATAACCCCGTCATATCCTAGAAGTCCGGTGAGGTCCTAAAGTGGGGCGATCAATGCTTCTCCAGCTGTCTGTCTGCACTGCCTGTTCCTCCCATGTCTTCTTCTAGGAAGATTCCCGTCTGTGCTACTTCCATCGAGAGCCCCATCGATCAGCGTTCAGTCAAGATTCCCTCCTGCTTTACCGACGTGTTCTGCCCTCACCGGGCTTCCAAGCTGCCTCCCCATCGGCCATGGGACTGTGCCATCGATCTGCTTCTGGGCAAGCCAGTGCCCAAGGGGAAGATCTATCCCCTATCCCTGCCGGAGTAGAAGGCCATGGAAGACTACATCCGGGAGGCACTCGACCAGGGCTATATCCGACCATCGACGTCCCCTGCTGCATCAAGTTTCTTCATTGTGGCCAAAAAGGACGGAGGCTTGCGGCCCTGCATCGACTACAGAGCACTCAACAAAATCACAGTCAAGTTCTGTTATCCCCTTCCTCTTGTCCCAACGGTGCTGGAACATCTCCGTGGTGCCACTGTGTTCACCAAGTTGGACCTCCGCAGCGCCTACAACCTCATCCGGATACGTGAGGGGGACGAGTGGAAGACAGCTTTCGTGACCCCTACTGGCCACTATGAGTACATTGTCATGCCCTACGGACTCGCCAACGCCCCCTCCGTATTGCAGGATTTCATTCATGAGGTGCTCCGGGAGTTTCTCCACAAGTCGGTCCTGGTATATATAGATGACATCCTGATCTACTCCCGGAGCCTGGCCGAACATCGCCACCACGCTGCAGAGGTCCTGCAACGCCAGAGGGAATTCCAGCTCTTCCTGAAAGCAGAGAAGTGTTCCTTCCACCAGCCCTCAGTGCAGTTCCTTGGCTATAACATCGACCGCAGTGGCATCTGGATGGACGAGGGGAAGGTGGACGCCATCAAGGCCTGGTCACTCCCTTCCACAATCAAAGAACTCCAACATTTCCTGGGGTTTGCAAATTTCTACCTCCACTTCTACCAGCCCAAGTCTCTGTCCTGGACTCCAGCGGCCACACAAGCCTTCGAAGAGCTCAAGGATGCCTTCTGCACCGCTCCCCTCCTGGTGCATCCGGATCCCGATCTCCCCTTCGTCGTAGAAGTCGATGCCTCCACCACTGGAGCGGGAGCGGTCCTCTCCCAGCAGCAGGGGACGCCCAGCCGCCTCCATCCATGTGCCTTCTTCTCCCGGAAGTTCAACCCGGCGGAGGTCAACTATGACATCGGCAATCGGGAACTCTTCGCATTCAAACTCGCCCTGGAAGAGTGGAGGCATTGGTTGGAGGGAGCAAAACATCCATTCCTGGTTCTAAATGACCACAAGAATCTCAAGTACTTAAGAGACACCAAGAGACTAAACCCACGCCAGGCCAGGTGGGCGCTCTTTTTCACGAGGTTCAACTTCCAGATCTCCTACCGCCCTGGGTCCAAGAATGTGAAGGCCAACGCCCTCTCTCGCCTTCATGCCCAAGAAGAGTCCCCAGAGAAATCCGAACCTGTTCTACCAGAGAAGATCTTCGTGAACCCCATTACCTGGTCTGAAGAGACCCTTCCCTTCTCCAATGCCTCTGCCACCGCTCCGCCGGATTGCCAATCAGGCCATCACTACATTCCACGGGCACAGCGCACACCACTTATTCACTCCGCTCATTCATCACTGGGCACTGGCCACCCAGGGATCAATGAAACCCTCTCGCTGCTACGAGACCGCTTCTGGTGACCCAACATGGCAGCCGACGTCAGAAGGTACACGAGAGGGTGCCGGGAGTGTGCCATTAGCAAGAGTCCCCGGCATCTCCCTGCTGGCAAGCTCCTTCGGCTGCCCGTTCCTAATCGGTCATGGTCACACCTAGGAGTAGATTTCATAACGGATCTGCCTTCGTCTGACAGCTTCACTTGCATCCTGGTGGTAGTGGATAGATTCTCCAAGTCCTGTCGACTCATCCCCCTGAAAGGTCTGCCCACTGCACTAGAAACAGCTGAAATAATGTTTAATGTGATTTTCAGATACTATGGAATCCCAGAGGATATCGTGTCAGACCGAGGACCACAATTCATTTCCCGGGTATGGAAAGCCTTCCTGTCACTCCTAAGTCTCTCGTCTGGATACCATCTGCAGACGAACGGGCAGACGGAAAGGAAGATCCAGGAGATCGGAAGATTCCTCCGTACCTTCTGTCACAGCCACCAGAACTCCTGGAACCAGTTCCTAGGATGGGCAGAGTACGCCCAGATCTCCCTGCGACAACTCACCACCGGACTCACGCCCTTCCAGAGCGTGCTGGGATACCAGCCCCCCTTGGTCCCATGGTCGGGGGAACCATCGGACGTCCCAGCGGTCGATTACTGGTTCCGGGAGAGCGAGAGGGTCTGGGACTCCCCACATCACCATCTTCAACGAGCTCTCCGCAGACGTAAGATGACAGCTTACCTTCGCCGAGCTACCACTCCCACCTTCCAGCCAGGACAGAAGGTCTGGCTGTCCACATGAGACATCCGCTTACTCAGATTTAGCTCAGTCCCATATTCATTGGTCCCTACAAGATAGTGAAGCAGATCAACCCCGTCACGTACCAGCTCCAACTTCCACCCTGTGTCCTCTTCCTTACCCCACACACGATCCTCTACAATAACTCTATATATCTATTTAACTATATAGATCAGTGATTAGGACACTTCCATAGGAACTGAGGAATGCAAAGCGCATCACGGAGCGACCAATAATTCCAGCATTAAACACCATTAATTTCAGTGTAGGCTAGCTCAAGTGCACTCGCTGGGAAATTGATTAAATTAATGTATATTTTGAAATTTTATGGCATTATTGGCCTCTCTGGAATATTGACAGAAGATGTATTTTATGATTCATGTTAGAGTTGATGTATATATTGTTATATAATAGATAATCAGACTCTACTGCAGTTAGATAACGTGAGATCACTGCTAAAGCTATATCCAGATGCTATCTGTCATTTCAACAGTTTTTAGATTCTCTGAGATCATTCTGTCAAATGCGCTTATATTCATTCAAGGAATAACGTATCTATTGCCTGTAAAGCGTTGAATAAATAGGTTGCCCTGTTTTTTTAACCACCATTTAAAACTCCTTTCTTGGGTAAATTATAGCCTATTCTAGCATCATTCCTTTATATTCACCTGTTATGTAGGCTTCGAATATCAAAATAACATAATTTAGGACGTTAACAACATTAAAATTAAAAATAAAACTATGCCAGTAGATGGCGGAAGAGTAACACTTATTGGCTCATTAGCCTTTTTTTCTATTTTGAATACATTTTTATAGTTGGGGGGGGGGGTGAAATGCTATTTTCATTTTGTTTATTTTTATTTGATTAAAAAGTTGTTGAATGTTTGCCGGTTCCCGCCTCCTTCCTTCCCCTCCACAAACCCTGTTACATTGGTGCCGGGAGGAAGGAGAGGCATGCTGTCGGAGAGCCCTCGCGGCTGAGGGGGATCGCGGTGCTGAGGAGTTCGGGCAGCGCGGATGAGAAAAGACAGCAAGTGGCTGCCGAGGCGATGGTGCTGGAGCAAGTGAAGAGGGACGGAGAGACCGGTGGGACTGCCGCTACAGTATCAGTAACCTAATGTTCTCTTTCAAACATTCGTTCGATATCTCACTATATGGGATATCGACAACTCCCAAATTGCCGATATGCTGACCAAGCAGACTGTAAGAAGGTTATAAGATTCCCTGAATAATAGCTCATGATGGAGGTGAAAACAGAGTCATGTGAATTTGCCCATTAAAAAACTGCATAAAACCCTAACTACTCACAGATTCCACAGGTCCACAGATTCAAACACTTTGGGTAGAAATGCAGGGTTAGTTCTAAAGGCGACCTTTTGACCACCCATAGCGAACATCATACATGAAGAGTGAACTGATATAAAAAACTGGATGAATATAAATTTTCTGAAACTTAATTTAGAAAACATATTAATTCTTGGACGAAAAAACTCAAGTAGTAACCTAAAATACTGTCTAAAACTTGATGACTGCTCTGTCAAGCCCTCGTCGTCAATAAGGAACCTGGGTGTGCTCTATGATACAAATCTTCAAAACGCAGCAGCTCGAGTTCTTACTACATTCAGGCTGCTCGAGTTCTTAGTACAGCGGGGCTTAATCGCAGTCACGCCAGCTGACGGTAACGTCACATGCATTCCCTCTATTATGCCGTTTGTTATATAATAATAATAATACATTTTATTTATAAAGCACTTTACATTTTAAAGAAAAGCTCAAAGTGCTACAAAGAGAGGAAAATAAATAAATAAAATAAAAATAACAATAATTAATTAATTTAAACATTGAAAGACTTTCTAAATGGGTAAGTTTTTAGATCCATTTTTAAAAATATCAGTTGTTTGTGGAGCCCTTAGATGTTCAGGGAGGGCATTCCACAGGCGTGGAGCAGCGGCACAGAAGGCTCTGTCCCCAATGGTGCAGCTCTTAATCCAAGGGGGATTGAGTCGATGTGTGTTTGTGGAGCAAAGAGAACGTGCTGAGATTTGTGGAGTAATGAGTTCTTTAAGGTAGGTGGGAGCATTGCCATGGATGCACTGATATGTGAGCAGGGAAACTTTATACTTGATCCGAGCTGAAATAGGAAGCCAATGTCGAGACTGAAGAATTGGTGCAATGTGTTCATATTTACGCACTCATCAGGATCCTAGCGGGACTGTTTTGTATGTGCTGGAGTTTCTGGATGCTCTTGCTAGGAATCCCAAAGAGAAGAGCGTTACAATAATCCAGTCTTGAGGAGAAAAAAGCATGAACAAGTTTCTCAGCATCATGAAGGGTGAGTGAAGGATGGAGTCTGGCTATATTCCTGAGGTGACAAAAGGATGTTTTGCAAAGATATTTAATGTGGGCCTCAAAGGTTATGTGTGGATCAAACGTAACACAGAGATTGGTGACTATGGATGACAGAGGAATGTCCTGGCCAGAAAATGTAATACAGGTTATGGTGGATGATCTGATCTGATGAGGGGAACCAATGAGGATGCCTTTTGTCTTAGAGCTGTTCAGCTGGAGAAAGTTGTAGTTCACCCACATCCTTATCTCTTTCAGACAGGCAGAAAGTGTTGATAATGATGATGATGATGATGACGATAATGATGAATGAGTGTCAATTTTCAGATATAATTGTGTATCATTAGCGTAGCAATGAAATGCAAGTCATTTGTAACCTTCACTAAAGCCCCTTTCACACTGCGATTCTGGCAAATACACGGATAATGCGACCCGGCATTTGTTCCCAGGCCGCTAGATTTGGTCCATTCACACTGCCAGCGAAATACCGTAATATGTGCACTTTCACACACAACGCTTAACGGTCCCGGGTCGAGTTGACACGTGACATCCTGATGTGACGTATAATGGCGAGCGATCTCAGCTTCAGCGCAGATAGTAAGGAGCTCTGTGGTTTCGACTTGTGTCCAGTTTGCGCACATTTCTGCTTGTTTAATTTTAGTTTCTTTTGTATACGAACACTCTCTGCGTTTAAAACACCAACTAGCTCTTCTGGAACTGCAGTGTTGTATTATTGAAAAAACAAGCTCTAGGAGTCTCACGATAACTACGTACACGTTGCGGCATTAGTTTTGGCTTTTGTTCACACAGCGCTCGTCCCGGGTCGAATACCGCAATATTACTAGGTCCCCGACCCGGGTCGAATTCGGTAATCAATCCCGGGACGTGGTTGCTTTCACACAGAAGGCGACCCGGCAATGTTCCGGGAATATTGCGGGTCCGACATGCAGTGTGAAAGGGGCTTAAGGCTGTTTCTGTGCTGTGGCCAGAACGGAAGCCCGATTGGAATTTTCCGAAAATGTTGTTGTCGTTGAGATGGTCCTTGAGGTGCCTGGCAACTACCTTCTCCAAAACCTTTGAAATAAATGGCAAGTTGGATATAGGCCTATAATTAGCAAGAGTTTGAGGATCGAAGGAGGTTTTCTTGATTAACGGTCTAATTATGGCCGTTTTTTAGGACAGACAGTACCTGACCAGACTGAAGGGATTGGGTTATTATCATGGTGATGAGGGAAGTGATGGCAGCAATATTTTCTTTCACCAGAGCTGTAGGATAGGGGTCAAAGGCGCAGGTGAAGGAACTCATCCGACTGATGGTTGCCTCAACCTCAAGTTGAGTAACTTCTGGGAAGCAGCAGAATAGCCTTGAGATACCAAACTGTGGATTGGCAGTTGGGACAGACGTTGAGGAGAAAACGGAGAGGGATGAACGAATTTGAATAATTTTTGTTTTGAAGAAGGTCGTGACATTTTTACATTGTTCTTCTGTTGACCCAATGAGTGGAGCAATTTGAGGTTTTAGGAGATGATTTATAGTGGAGAACAGTAGTTTAGAATTGCCAGGACTATCTTGAATAATATTTGAATAATACCGTGACCGTGCTTCTTTGATGGACTTTAAATACGCTTTTTGGTGATCCCGGTAGGCCAGCTTGTGAACAGTTAGTTCTGAGTTTTTATACCGTCGTTCAAGTGCACGTCCAGTTGCCTTTATTTTCTGCAAGTCACTTGTGAACCAGGGAACTGAGTGGGAAAACTTGAATGTTATGACTTTAATGGGTGCATGGAAATCCAAAATGCTCCTCAGTGTCTTATTGTAAAATTCCACAGACTCAGTAACTGATGGGATATTGGCAGAATCGAGTTGTTGAAGGCTTAAGCTCAGGTTTATTTGATTAATATTTTTCAGGTTTCTGAAACATATTTCACGTTTGGCCTTGATGTAGAAAGACAAAAAAGACAGCTCCATGGAAATGACCTTATGGTCAGATACACCCAGATCATACACAAATGGTGCACTTAGAGAGGCAGACTTAATAATGACCAGGTCAAGAATATTCCCCTTGATATGTGTGGGAACATCAACATGTTGCCTGAGGTTTAAAGGTGTACTTCAGCACTGGGAAGATGCATCTGTATTTAAACTGGGTCATCAATGTAGAAGAAATGTGAAATTATTTTAGAATTCGGTGCTTTCTACACTGAGAAAAGACAGAAAATGTATTTTTGTCTCATGGGGATGAAAGACTACAATTCCCAGAATGCTTCGCTGCCCTGTGAGGCCATTCCCAAAGCCACTTACTTGATTACTGTGACTGAGTTGGAGAAGACACTACAATTAAAAACTGAATGTGTCTGTTCAATATAACGAGTGAGTCACCGCGCGAGTCTCACAGCACTGAGCACTAACTGTAGGAGTGAGATAAATGAGCTGATGAGCTCTCATGATGAGAGCATAGGTAATCGCGATTACATTCGCGGCATAGATTCACAAGTTCAGTCTGTTTCAGTTCTTGCCTTTGCAAGCTTAAAATTCATAGAAATTAATTTGAGAAGTTAAAAGACTTACATTTCTCACCATAGCTCCGTTTAAATAAGTGCCTGTAGCTGAGAGCTGAGCTCTGAGTGTGATCTCCATCCCCCATGCGTGGGTTCAAAACATGCGGAAATGGCTCCCTCTGCTGGTTGTAGTCTTTAGCCTTTGGCCAAACATTCCTATATGATGCAAATATCGTCAATTTGCATCATAGGAGGAATTTTTCCAGAAATAAAATGTATAAATCTCTTATGCCAAGGGGATATAAGGGGGAAAGCACAATCATTTGAATATACTTCAGAGTTTCTAATGATACAAAGCCATATGCTAATCGCTGAAGTAACCCTTTAAGCAGTCCAATGACTGCAGTAATTCTGTAGCAAAATGGCATGAAGGATTATTGACATGAATGTTAAAATCTCCAAGTATTATTATATTGGAAAAGGTTGCACAGAAAGTTAAAAGAAGATTGTACAGCTCTGAAATGAAGCATGAATTTGATTTGGGTGGCGGGTAGATTAGTTCAAACATTCAAATGAAGACAGTTCAGGGAGGGCCAGAGGGAATAGATCCAAATCACTGTGGTAGAAATCAGCCAGGCCACCAAATCATTGTCTGCTTCTAGGATGAATAAAGCAATAGTTGTTTTTCTGAAAGAAGTTGAAATTGTCAATCACTTAGTGGAGTGTGGTTTGATTGTTAAAGATATTTTTATTCCTGTATTACCCTTGTCTAACCTATCGAAAAAGGTGATGTTGTCAAACGTACCACCGTTTATTTCTGATAAAGTGCTTGAGGGCATTTTAGCTATGGAAAATTGGTTGGGCCTATTAAGAAGATTCCTCTGGGTTTGAAAACCCCTGAGTTGAAACACGTCATGTCATTTAGACATCAGGCTGTTATGATACTGAGTGCTGAATTTGCAACGTTGGATGTGGAAGCTGATTGGACAAATGAGTGGTCAGGTAGCATTGTCCTTTGTCAGGGCACAAATTTGAGTGCTGGGGTTGCATTTTTATTTTCAAAAGATGTGAAAAATAATCCAGACTTTCTATTGGAAGTGAAACTACTGACCAGCGAGAAATTATAGCTTTGGCTATTTCTTTTTACGAGAACCTCTATCAGTCAGAACACTGTGAGGAAGGAGCAGAACTTCTTTCAGATCTTCCACAGTTGTCAGTGATGGAGAGAAATGAACTGGAGGGCTTTCTGAGTTTCTCTGAGCTGTCCAGTGCTGTGCTGGAGCTGAACAGTGGGAAAGCTCCTGGACTGGAGCACCACAATCCTCTCAGTATCGATCAAAACAAGTTTCACAGTCTCAAAACGCTGAATTAGTTTTAGTGCAAGTTTTTACACGAATCGTCCCACTATCTTCAAATCCTCTCATCATGACAAACAGCACATACATGATTTAAATAAAGATTTATCCTATCGTGAAGTAGTCAGATATTTGTTTTTCATTAGACTTTGTTATGTCCCCTAATTAGCCTATTTATTTAACATTCCAATACAAAAAGTAACAAAAAATATTATTTTATAAATAATATTTTATATAAATCTGATTAAAGGGGGGGTGAAACACTCAGTTTCAGTCAATCTCATGTCAATCTTGAGTACCTATAGAGTAATATTGCATCCTTCATATCTCCGAAAAGTCTTTAGTTTTATTATACTTATAAAAGAAAGATAGGCTGTACCGAGTCTTTCCAAAAAAAAAAAATGAGCGTGTGGGCGGAGCTAAAGAATGACAAGCGCGCATAGAGCGGTGACATCCTCAAGCATGGAGAAGAAAACAGGCTTGTTCGACTTCACCCAGCGATGCGCAGACCGATCGGCGGCAGACTTGAAGCACTGCATACCGGTTAGAAATTTTGTCCGATTTGAGGCAGCTATGACGGCACATGACTGTGACGTATGTCAACAAAGTACCGTGAGAGCGATTCGAGACAAGCCGGCTGATGCAGCCAGTGCAGAATCTCAACGGGGACTGCACGGGGCTGCTCGAGCTCTGATGACGACACAGCTGAGCCACGATTGGCCGGATTCACCGCATGACAGCGATCACGTGTGTTTCGTGTTTATTCTAAAACCTTATGTTACGCTAATGCTCACAAATCATTTATTTATAACAGTAAAACCTATTTTCATGTCGTCGCGATGTTATATTGTCATGTTTTTCAAACTAAAACTGATAAAAACCATTGACAATTCATTGATAGTATAGGTTTATTTGTTGAACTTTAATCTTGTCCAAATAGACACTTTATTAAGCAGTACATAAAGTGTTGAATGAAAATGTCATTTGAAACATCTGTGTATTTGAGAAATATTGCATTTATTTAACTTCAGCTGTGATAAAGTTTGCAAACGCAGCGCAAGCGTCACCACGGGAAGCAGAGTGTCCGACTTCATGTCTCCGTTTGCAGCTCCTTTACACCTGCACACGGCAACTCTCCGATCGCATGCATCCAGCCGCAGCCAATGTCGAACACACCTATAGTTACTCTAATAAACCATGGCTATCAATCAGATTCAGCTAATACATATATGATCCAGAATCAGATCCGACGGCTGAAATAAATTGAACAGGAGAATTTAACAACAGCAGGACATCCGTCTCTGTGGTATGCACTGTATTTAGTGACCTGTCAACATTTGTGTGGGTTTACTTGTGGTATATGATGATTTGGTTTATGGACTATTGTATGCGACTAAACATTAGCAGTAGCAAGCAAAACAATTTTGCACATCAGACTAGTGTAAGGTTATACATATAACAACAATGGAGTAACCGTTAGTGCATTTGAATGAAGAAGCACGTTTTGTGAGAACGTCACCTAGGTTTATGTTTGGGTGGTTTTACAATAAACAAACCGTAAAACTATACAATAAATGGTTTTACAATAAACAAACTGTAAAACTGTCTAATATAGGTGTATATTAGTCAGCTAAACAAATGTATTTAAATACCCCATAGATCGCTGGAGCGTGGACGTGGTCTGGAGCCAGAGCGGGCTCATGGGCTGGAGCCTGGACTTGGGCTGGAGCCGGAGTGGGCTCATGGGCTGGGGCCTTGACTTTGGATGGAGCCGGAGCGGGCTCATGGGCTGGAGCTGGAGCAGGCTCATGGGCTGGGACCTTGACTTGGGCTGGAGCCAGAGCAGGCTCATGGGCTTGGGCCTTGACTTGGGCTGGAGCCGGAGCGGGCTCATGGGCTGGAGACTGGACTTGGGCTGGAGCTGGAGTGGGCTCATGGGCTGGAGCCTGGACTTGGACTGGAGTCGGAGCGGGCTCATGGGCTGGAGCCTGGACTTGGGCTGGAGCCGGAGCAGGCTCATGGGCTGGGACCTTGACTTGGGCTGGAGCCGGAGCGGGCTCATGGGCTGGAGCATGGACGTGGCCTGGAGCATGGACATGGTCGGCTGTGGGACTGTGAGGCTCCTCCTCCACAGTCCCCACAGTAAACGAGGACCCATTCACCATGAAGGCCTGGTCGATGTACTGGGCCAGGGAGAGATTAATTTCCCCCCTGGCAGTTCTGTGCACAAGGGCTCATTTCATCCATGTCTAAAAATGTCTTTTAGGACAACGTCATTAAAATCCACCTTATGGCACAGAAAACAGAAATCCTGGATGTAGTCCTTGATGGCCCGGTCGTCTTGACGTAGACGCAAGAGTATTCCGTTATTCTGTAACGGAGGATCCACTGAAGAGGCGAGGTTGAGAACCCAAGTGCAGTTCTTTTATTGCAAACAGTCAAAAACATCAAACAAAGACTTGACTAAACTTGAGTTGACTTGACTTAACAAAACAAAGACTCACCGACAGTACAATTACACATATAATAACTGACCAAGACAAAATTTAAGTTTTTTTGCTTTTAGTATGACTGTGTTAGCCTTAAAATTATGAATAAGCTGGTATGTTCCAAAACTATGACAAAATTTGCATTTAGGAGATATAAGCATTCAAAATTTACATTCTCCCACTTCCGCTAAAGCGAATCTCAGATTATGGTGACATCATCGCAGACTTCACTTTCTCGTCAAATCTTCTGTCCAATCAGAATGTGCTCTAAAATCTATAGCCCGTCCCCTACACTGCTGAACCTGAAATCGGTCAGTTGTTAACACACATTTACTAATTTCTACATGGTGAAAGGCACATAGCACACTATATATGTGATAGGAAACGATTCAGTGTAAATATGCTTTCATTTGAGGCGAATAAAATCTGTTTTCACATTAGTTTCACGCACTGCCTCAGCGCACACACCCCAACGCTCTGGTCTAAATTTAGACTACAGACACGATAGCGCAGTGTGAATCATATGCGCGAGTCGGCGCAGACAACAAACATCTCGACCCATTTGAATTCTGCACAGAATGCTGCATTTCAAAGCGATATGGAGGAGATTATGATGGTAAACAGTGTTAGAGGAAATTGGCTTTATCAAACAGAGAGAGAAGGTCCGCTCTTGTGCTCTAGTCAAACTGTATATTTACAAAACGCTATTGGCTGTTTCAAAAAAGGGGAGGAGCTGCTAACAGCTGGAGCTGTTTCAGGAGAAATCACGTCAACACATTGAATAATGCGGCGCGTTTCAAGGCACTTCAGTGGACCTTTAAATACACAAGGGTTAATGACAAGACAAGGGACACCTGTGAACAATGATACACCCATAAACCAATGACAGCATAGCTGTGTCTCATTTCGTTAAATTTCGAAGGCTGCGTCCTCCGGAGGACACGTCCCCTGTGTAGGATGCAGTATACGAAGTGTCCTCAATCAGAATTAAACGAGACGTCCTTCGTAGGACCAAGCCTGCAGTCTCCCTCTCAGATACTGAAGCCCCCCCCCCCCCCCCCGGTGACCGGTCACAGTATAGTCGCCACTCTTTGTTTTATAATGGACGCAAGGCAAACTAAACAATAAAATAACACTTCAAATATTTTTTCCCCAAAGTTAGTTTGTCATTGAAGGCAGTTATCATCACGATGATTTCATTTCAAGTGTTCGTTTTTAAAATAAGTTTAGTTTTAGTTAGTTATTTGATGCTTTAAAAACGGGGAGTGTGACGTCATGATTGACAGCTGAGATCAACGTCTTCTCTGAGTGAAGTTGTCACTGAGGCACTAACAGACTTTTTTCGGGATTTTTGGGGGCAGATTTCTACATTTGCATAACTGTTTTTTTCACACCAACATAATTAATTGTTCTGCATCTGCGAGAGTGTGGGCGGGCTTTTGATATCGCAGCTGTACTTCCTGCTCTACTTCCTGCGCTCTGCTGCGCAACTCCGGTCCCGAAATCGCTACTGCGCAGACTCGGTCACAATTAGATGTCAGCACCATGCAAGGCCACCTGAAAGCTTCAAATATGGCAAGCGGAAACGGATGATGTCGAGTTGTCCATATTTTTTTTATGGTCTATGCGTAGGACAAACAGGCAGGAAGTATCACGTTGCTATGTCAACAAGTTCAGCCTCGTTGCGCTCTCACGCCAGTTATATGAATGAAAATTATTTATAACTTGAAAATTACTATGAAATGTTTCTTGTCTTGACAGCAATGTACTGTTCTAAACGTTTAAAATGCACTAAACAGTTGTAATTCTGTTTACCACAACTATCTGTTTGAGGTAATAGAGCTTAAAAAAAAAACTAAAAAAGCTTGAACTACTTAATTTAAACACCACACCTACGTTCGCATGTATATCTGGCGGTGGTGCCGTTTTTTCATATAATATTTAAAAAAAAGACGGTTGTTAACGGATACGCAAAGAATTGTGGGTTATCTCCAGCCATGAAGGCTACACCTCATGCACACTCCGAATTCCTGTGAAAGAAGGACACATTCGAAGGTCGCATTTGGAGAGTCCTACTCACTTTTTTGAAATGAGACGGCCTTATGACGTATGCACCCTTCGCATGCGACCTCCGCAGGATGTAGCCTTCTGAAATGAGACACAGCTCATGACACAGGAACACGAGGCAGGAACACATGAGGGCATAGTCACATGACCAGGGAACACATGACAAAACCAGGAAGTGCATGACAAAACCTGACAGTGAACATGAAAACCTAAAAACATAAAACATGAAACCAACACCAAAACACCCTGTGACAGATGGTGGACTGTTTCTGATTTGTACCTCGTTATTCGATAATATTGTTTAATATATGTACATGTTTAAAATACACAAATACTATAGGATTTTAATATGTGTTAGTTTTTTTTTATTTCACAATAATGTGTGTTTTTATATGGTTTTTGTTTGATTGCACTTTTAATACATTTTTGGATCTTGGTGGCAAGGGCCCCACAAAGGCTTAACACGGCACTGCCTGTTAGTAGACTGTCTGCTCAATATTTTCTAAATCTTTATTGTGAGGGTCCCCCTCACAATATAGAAAATAGAAAAATAGAAAAATAAATCAATAAATTACAAAAAAAAAAAAAATCCTTATCCTTTTGATCTTTTATTTAAAAAAAAAAACACAAAAATCTAACCTTTCATTAAATTAAAATAATTGAAAATGGGGGGTAAATCACATTATGAAATAAATGCTTTTCTCCAAAACACGTTGGCCACAATTGTTGGTACCCTTTTATTAAATACTTTTTGCAACCTCCTTTTCCCAAGATAACAGCTCTGAGTCTTCTTCTATAATGCCTGATAAGTTTGGAGAACAACTGAATAGAGATCAGAGACCATTCCTCCATACAGAATCTCTCCATATCCTTCAGATTTCCAGATCCATGTTAATGCTTCTTCTCTTCAGTTTAGCCACACATCAACTATAGGAATTCTTGTCAGGAAACTGGAATGGTCATGGCAGAAGCTTCATTTTGTGCTCAGTGACACATTTGTGTGTTGATTCTGATGTTTGTTTTGGATCGTTGTCCTGATGGGAGATCCAATCCCGGCCCATTATAAGATTTCAGGTTTAGATTTGCTATCTTTTGTTTTTTGCTAGAATCCATGATACCATGTATCTGAAAAAGATGTCCAGGACCTCCAGCAAAAAAATAGGCCCTCAACATTAAAGATCCAGTGGTATTTTTAGCCGTGGGCATGGGGTACATTTTATCCCTGTTTGCACCAAACCCCTCTGGTAAATTTGCTGCCAAAAAGTTATTTTATAGTTTCATCTGACCACAGAACCAGGTCCCTTTTGACTTCCCAGTCGTGTCTGGCCACTGAATATGCTGGAGTTTGTTTATGGATGAGTGAGGAGGATTTTTCTTGAATCTCTCCCAAACAACATGTGGTGATGTTAGGGGTAGCTTGATTTTATTTTTTTAGGCTTTCTGACCCCAAGACTCAACTAATCTCTGCAAGTCTCCATCTGTGATCCTTGGAGAGTTGTTGTGCACTCAAATGTTCCTCCTTGCTGTGCATTAGGACAATATACACACATGTCCTCTTTCAGGCATATTCGTTACATATTTAGTTGATTGGAGCTTCTTAATTATTGCCCTGATGGTGGAAATGGAGATTTTCATTACTTTAGCTATTTCCCTACAGCAGCTTTCTATTTTATGAAGCTCAACAACTTTTTGCTGCACATCAGAACTATATTCTTTGGTTTTACTCATTGTGATAAATTATTAAGGGAATTAGGCTTTTATGCCTCCTTATATTTATACTACTGTGAAACTACATCCTAGCTGGACAATTTCATGTTCTTTGTCACCTTGGTGTGCTAAAAAATGTAAATATGAATGTAAATATACATTTTACTCATTTAAAATTCTAGGGGTACCAACAATTGTGGCCAATGTGTTTTAGAGAAAAGCATTTATTTCATAATGTGATTTACCCCCCATTTTCAATTATTTACTTAAATGAAAGGTTGAATTTTTGTGATTTTTTAAAATAAAAGATCAAAAGGATAAACAATGCAGATTTTTTTACAGCCATATTTTATCATATTTACCAGGGGTACCAACAATTTTGACCAATACTATATATATATATATATATATATATATATATATATATATATATATATATATATATATATATATATATATATATATATATATATATATATATACAAATCTTAATTTTCAGATTATTAATCTAGTATTTGTAATATACAATACTGATCTCATTTAAATGCATTAAATTATAACATTGTTTCACCTAAAGGTATCAAACTAATTGTAAATTACTATTATTACATTTAAAGCGCAAGGCTTGTTTTTCAAATTATTAATCTGATATTTTTTATAAGGCTTGTTTTCTGATTATGAATCTGTTTTTTATAATTAATTAGTTATAATAATTAGTTCAATTTACTTAGATCTTTTCTGGGTACTCAAAGCGCTTTACATATAAAAGGGGGGCATCTCCTCAACCACCACCAATGTGTAGCATCCACCTGGATGATGTGACGGCAGCCATATTGTGCCAGAACACTAATCACACACCAGCTGATTGGTGGAGAGGAGACAGAGTGATGAAGCCAATCAGGATATGGGGATTATTAGGAGGCCATGATGGACAGAGGCCAATGTGGGTGAATTTGGCCAGTGCTGCGTTCCAGTTCGTTTTTATCATGCCCTTCACTCGCGAACTTCCCTCTGTCTCGTTCACTCAGATGTGCGTCATTACGTTGCATGAGTGCCCACTACTGGCGGAAACTTTGCAATGGACTGAACTGGAACGCCCTAAGCCCTTGATCACTTGGAATCCACTATGGAGTTGATTTATTATCCTTTACGAAATTGTTTAATGCAGAATTCTGTATGTATATGGATGTGTTTGGGTTGTTTTAAATGTTTTTAAAAATATCATAGAGTTGTTTGTGGTGGGGTAAATTAAACGCGATATGTGGTGACATCACAATCGCGTTGCATTGTGGTATATGAAGATACCTGAAGTGTACATATAAGGTAGACGGTCTGTCCATATAAACTTCCCTTGTCTACTTCATGAAGTGGAACACACTTCAAAATTGCGGCGGGGATTTCCCCAAGGGGAAGTGCTTACACACAGAAAAATAGGGTGTCAAAATTGTACCTTTAGGAGTATAACAGCTTGTCGCTGAGGCAGTAACCTTAAAAGGACATCTTTGTACCATTTTTACCACAAAAATGTTCATAGTAGTACCTTAAGGTACGCATTTGTACTCAAAGGTACTGATATGCACCTTTTAGGAGTAAAAAAGGTACGAAGATATCCTTTTAAGGGTACTGCCCCAGCGACACGCTGTTGTACCCCTGAAGGTTCAATTTTGACACCCTATTTTTCTGTGTGTAGGGAAGTTCACAAGTTTGCGTCTTAAAGTGGAGTGGAACGCAGCAAGGGATGCTGGGGTTACACCCCTACTCTTTATTGAAGGACATCCTGGAATTTTTATTGACCACAGAGAGTCAGGACCTTGGTTTAACATCTCCGAAGGACGGTGCTCTTTTGACAGCATAGTGTCCCCATCATTATACTGGGGTGTTAGGACCCAAACAGACCACAGGGTGAGCACCCCTGGCTGGCCTCACTAACACCTCTACCAGCAGCAACCTAGTTTTCCCAGTTGGTCTCCCATCCAGGTACTGGCCATGCTCACTTGGAAACCAGTTTTGGGCTACAGAGTGATATGCTGCTATGATACAATATTGAAGTCATTTAAATCCATTAAACTACAAAACCGTTTTGACTAAAAGTATCAATTACACTGTAAATTACTCAGAATATTTTTCTTCATCCCAGAGCTAAGTGTTGCCACTGCTGCTGCAATTTCCCAGTTTATAGTGACTTGCTCAGGGAGAGTGAGCTGTCTTAAACCACTTGATCAGTAATTTAATGGTTAGAGGGCATCCTTGTTAGTGATTTACTGCGTTATGTCATCCAGCACACACCACAGTAGAACCACAGCATTTTACCACAGGGGACAACCATAATATAATTTCAGTAATCTACTAATTTATTTATAGTATGTACAGGTGGAATTCACAGTTATAAGAGGTCATTTTAATAAAGGCTAATGGACATAGCTGTGGTGATGCAAAACGTGAGAAAGATGTGAGTATTTCCACAAAACCACACACAGTGAGAGGCATACATAAGCCCTCACATGAACCATGATAAAACAGTGAGGAAAAAGGTGCAAATTAAGAAAAGGGGTTTAAAAGGACTTAACCATTTACTGAGAAATAAGAAAATGGTTGGAAACACAGTTCAAAGTATATATTTTCTTATGCACTTTGCAAGACTAAAGGGCCAAGATACACATGGAAGGTTTGGAATCAAGTTTCAGGATGAGGGGCATCTTCATCTGGGTTTCCTGGGTTAGATGTAATCTTTAAAGCCATATCCTGTTTGTTCTCTTTTGCCACATCTTGTGTTCTGGTGAAACAAACAAACAAAAAAATGATTTGGTTGAATTTAATAAATTGAGAGTATTCACAGACAAGGCTTAAACCTGGTCCCAGATTAAAATACATGTTTGAGTTGCACTGACATACCTTAAATTAGGTAAGTCACATTGTTTTGTTTCAAGATGCAGGCATTTTTTTTCTAAGGCATAAAACCTACTTAAATGCTCTAATTGACCTATGGTGTAATCCTGGGTTAATCTAAGCCCTGTCTGTGAAACCAGGCTTGTTTTCTAATGTTCAAGAAGAGTGGAAATGCATTCATGAAGAATTTAAACCAAGATACATAAAGAAATGGGTAATGTGTAAAGCTATATATATATATAATATTCCCATATATAAGTGCGTGAGAAATAATTTTTTCTGATCAATCACATAAAAAATAAAAGTTTGTGCTTGCATAATATATGTGTGTACTGTATATAATAATTATTTATATATAAACACACAATCTCTCTCTCTCTCTCTCTCTATATATATATATATATATATATATATATATATATCATACTGCTCAGAGAGAAATAGGTAGAGGATCCAAACACAGCTTTATTTAAAGGGTAATTCACAATCATAGTCAAGAGTCCAGGCAAGGTCAAAACACAGACAGGCAGTCCAAACAAACAAAAAAACACAACAAAGCAGGGAACACAGGCAGGTCATCCAAAAACCGACAGACAAGAACTGAGGGCAACCACTCAGAATTGCTGTGATACAACAAACAAGACTTTACAGTGAATGACAGAGTGAACATGGTTTATATAGGCTGAGGTGATGAGGCTAATGACACACAGGTGTAAATAATGACGGCTGATGAGCTCGGGCAAATGATTATGAGTAATGTAGTCTTTGATGGTGTAGCAATAGTCTGGGGTGGGGGGATTGTGACAATGTACATAATAGTTATACACAAAACACACACATATATTATGTAAACACAAACTTTATTTTGGACTTTATTTCATAATAAACAAACTTTATTATACAGTACATTGAGCTCATAAATTGCAGTAAATGGAAGCTCAAGCATGCTTGCTTGATGCATGAGAACCATTAAGGTTTGTTTTCGCATGTGATGCAAGGAAGTTTGAGCTTCCGCAAGAACCAACAAGGTTTGTTCTCACATCAAGTATGGGTGATTTTCTGTTTACCATACTTTATGAGATTCATGTAATAAATAAGGAAAATAATTAAAAATATATAAATATTTAAGTAATTTAACCATTTGTGGTTTTTATAGGTTACTGAGGTTAAGGGTTAGAGGTCATAAATCAAAGGTTATTCAAAAAGTTGACCTGGGCTGAGGAGCAGGTCGGATACTTGGCAGGACATCCCAGCTCGATGTTAAGCTGTCATGTTATGAGGAGAAACAATCATATCACGATCATAATTCAAAGTAATCACAGACAAACATGATCAAAAAATGTTAACGCTAAAGACGAAAACAAACATACAAGACAAACTACATTCTAATAATTAAGTCAGTTTTAAATCATGAATTCTCAATCTGCAGTGGGATCTTTTTTTTTTTTTACCATAATATACGCAGTACATTTTAATATTGGACAATTTTTGTATCAATTTTAATTAATTTTGTTAAAAATTTGCAAAATGTTTTAGGCTAAATGTTTAACAGGAGACTGTAAACTGTGTTTGAGCATATTGTTCTCTGTGGATTATTTTAATTTAGCTTGCTTTTATTCAAGAACTAAGATAGCAAGGTGGCATTTATACAATGTTGAGTTCCCTTTAAAGTGGAACTCAATGCAGCGTCATGGCTTGATGGCATGGAGACTTGTGATATGTGACTCCATACATTTAATATATGGACAGCACATTCCAGGGCCCAGTTTATGGCAGGGCCCCTCTCTGCCCATAACAGCGGACAAAGGTTTGCTACATTTTGATTGGATTTTGTTGGATCTAACACAAACAAACTGTCCAACGCCATCAGATAAAGAAGCTAGGGCAAAGAGAAGACCTCTGGTACCAAGTCCAGGAAGGACAGGACTTCTCGTTGGTCCACATGATGTCCACACCAAACTGATGTCCTGGTCTGTGACTGCCAAAAAAATCCTCAGGACCTCAGCAGTAGTGGGTGAAACAAAGAAAGACCACAAGGATCCATCCAAATCAATTCATAACTATGTTCGGAAACCTTAAGACTGATGTAAACTACACATCCATTTCATACTTTTTCAGAAAAATAAGTATTCTCAGTAGGTGCGTTTACATGGAGCACTTTAATCAGTTTAAAAGTTCAATCCGAATGAAAATGCTCCATATAAACACCTCAATCGGAATGCCCAAACCGAATGAAATTGTAATCGGTTTAAGAGGGGTGGGATAAACCTTTTCATGAACCGATCAAAAGAAAAATTTCACCATGTAAACGACCTGACCTGATTACTTTTGAGTGCACATCCTTGTGTGGCGTGATATAGAGCGCATGCCTCCATCACTGAAGAGTGCACTCCGTGCTCACACAAGGCCTTAATGTTGACAATAGAGGAAAGTTAACTTTTCTGAGGGGTAAGGTTTTTATTTTGTCAGAAGTTATGAAGATAATGTTGGAATAATGGCACAGACATAGCCTGGCTACACCCTCTACTCTTGACAGCCTTATAGGCACTTTTTACTTCAATTGCGCCTGGTAGAAGAATGTATTTTTCATTGTGTATGTATTGATGATTATTACACTTTACAAAAACAAATAAATAGTCTTTATAAAACCGTATTAGTTCTGGTAGCTTTTGAGAGCTGCTATGTCAACCGTGAACACATTCCTGCTGCTTCCAGTGAAAACATTCCTGCTGCTTCAAGTGAACACATTCCTGCTGCTTCCAACTGTGTACAGTATTCAAATGAGTTCCACATGGGAAAGAACTGTGTGCACCATCTGATGCCAGCAGCCAGTCGCAAAACTGGAATGGAGAAGCACCAAACTGCAATCTCCTCCTATTTGGAAAAATTTGGTGCCTTTTCTCTACAGGCACTCTTTGTTCAAAGTCTTCCCTCGAGAAAGAGAGAGAGACAAACAGTTCACCAAGTTATGAGTCTGTCCTGCAAGGATGAGGCATAACAGATAAACCGTTGCATTCTGCTCTGGTTTAACCATAGAGACAACAAAAGATCAGAGTCTACAGCTTTTGAGGCAGCAGAGTTTTAGTCCAGCGAGACAGTGATGGTACAGCATGTCCCAAATCTCCATGCCAGATTAAGGACCTTCTGCACCTGCTTCAGGGTCTCATCTGCATGTTCCAGATTTTAGGACCCTCTGGTTTCCCCCTAGGAGATCCCACAAGTCTTCATGTTGTTGAAATGGATTCCAGCTTTTTTAAAATTTACATTAGAGCTAATTTAACTTATGCTAGTTAATAACAAATAATCTTTCTTTTATTTGCTTGACGCATAATAAGGTTTTTCACCTTAGCTTCAGAGAACTTTAGCTTTAACTTTCCATAAAATAACGCAACTCTTCCATAGCTACACTCAACTTAATCACATGTATTTTATGCATCTTATGCACTTTATTTCTTTATCATTTGTTGTATTAATTTAGTAGTCGAGTTAGTTAATCTTGTTTATTCTTTGTTAATAAAATTAATGTTATTACAATTTTGTCTTCCTTATGCTGATAATACAGAAGAGGCTCTACAGGTTAGAAATCTCACAATCTTTCAGATAAATCAGCTGACCAACTCTTCCCACTTTACATTCAATCTGAATGATTGGACATCTTCCTGTTTGGAGTGTTTTCATACAGTCAAGGTAAAAGATCTTGACTAGTGTCCCAAACGAAGAGAGGGGAAAGATGGTCATATTATGTACACATAACCACACCTTAAGTGATGGGTGATCCATTGCATTGTGGGACCAACTACTGTTGAGGCAACTTGGTGACTTATGTTATGGGGCTTGCAGGTCGAGTACGCAGAGATGGAGTCTGGGATGCGTGATCAAGCCCTTTCTCTTGCCCTCTCCATTGACTCTTACCCCTTTTCCACCAAGGCAGTGCTGGTGCTAAATCGGAGCCAGAGCCTAGTTTCAAATCGGTTCTTTGTGTTTCCACAGCCAAAGCACCAGCTCCGAGCCAGGAAAAGTGGTTCTTAAGTAACACCAAAACATTGCTGGGCTAGAAATAAGAACCGCTTGCGTCACCGGCTGGGGGCGGCGTTATCGTGATCAACAAGATGAACACAAACCTGTGACCGCCATTTTTTCAATAGCAGCTAATCAAGCTAACAGCTGCTGGATTGTAATCTCCGTCTATACAAATCATGGAGAGCTGCCCAAATGCGTTGGATTTGCGGCGTTTTAATGCTGATGTAGGATCATAAAGCCATGAGCCACTGAGGGAAGGCTTGTTCGAGATGCATCGGCGCGCGCTGTGCAGACTGATTGCGTAATGCGTATGACATCAAAGTAGAGCGAGCGCCAACGACTCCTTATGCTTTTGAATCGCTCGCGCAGTATTTGGATATTATATGTGGGTTGGTCTGCGCAGCGTCAATGCATTAGATAGAACACGCCTGGAAATTGTGTGTGTGTGTGTGTGTTTCCCGCTGCCTCGCTAGCAGTAGAGTCCTGCAACGGGTCGGGTACCCGTGGGCATAAAAGTGGCTAAAACAGGTGGATTGTGACATAAATTATAATTCCGTGCGAGCAGGTAGAAGCGCGGATGAAAAATATGTGCAATATTTTTCTGTGCTGTGGTGAGGCGGAGGAGCGAGCGAGACCGGGGCGTGATGCGAATGAGTGTCACCTGTGAGCCACACCGGTCTCAAATCCTCTCAAGAGGGAGCTCGGCGGCATATAAGGACGAGAGATCACCAGACCTGGATTTTACGTTGAGTTGTGTTTGTTTTATTATGTGTGTGCGTGGCAGATGTCCGTGAGGGGCCGCGTTACTTTCGCTTTGTTTGGTTAAGTCTTTTAAATGTTCGCCGGTTCTCGAAAAACGATCAAAACGATCCGGTCGTCCTTCTTCCCCCCCAAATATACTGTATTACAATTTCTATGTCCAATTTACCATTACACATACACGCAACAACGATATACCATATGATCCATCACGTCACCATAACTGTGACTTTTGTTGATGCCACTCGTAGCCCAGATGGAGCGAGCGTTGCAGGATTAGCAATGGATGAAGTAAAAGTAAAGTTGGTGAGTGAAGTATATAAAATTGTTGACAACGAGTCTATAAAGGCACTTTAGCCTGTTTCTTTAGCCCATTCATGATGCTGTTGATGTTGAGAGAAGTGCAATATAAAAAAAAAATAAAGCATTTTAATTGGAATGATTTTAGCGTGTGTGATTTATTGCGCGCACGGATCGGGTAACGGGCAAATATTAACGGGTCTGGGATGGACCCGTGCAGGACTCTGGTATGACGTAAGACCTGGCTCTGTTGTGGCTCTTAGCATGTGGAAAAGCAAACGGTTCTTAGAAGGCTCTCAAGTCGAACCAACTTAGAACTGACACTAGCACTGGCTCCGAACTAGCACCCGGTTCATTCTGGTGGAAAAGGGGTATATGAAATTTATTCTTCAAACGTATTCTCTCTCCACCACCCTCTCCAGTACTTCCCTGACCTCCACAATGAGGTGTCAAGGTTTTGGAGGAATTTGGAGTTCATACACAGGCTACCTCAACATACTCTACAGTACGGTACGGTGCCAAGAGTGGAAGAAATGCTTGAGGGCTATTTCTACCCCTCCAGTGTATTGTTAAATGACTCCCTTGCCATAGAAGTCAGCAAAATGCTGCATGGCAGCCCATGTCTTTTTCAACGGCAGTTTCTCTTGGTGAAAAGGGCATACCCTTCCCAGAGAGAAATTCAAGGTTATACAGTCTTTTTTTTATTGTGCCCAGAAACGATGGGGAATTGTGTCCAATTTTAGATCTGAAGGGCCTGAACAGGACTCTTCGGACATACAGGTTCAAGATGCTGAAGTTGTTCCAAACCTGTATGAGTTTTTTGTTTTGTTCTGTTGAACAAAAAAATAAGATATTTTAAAGAATGTTGGTAATCAAACAGTTTACAGTAACCATTGACAAAAGATATCCCTTTAAATTATCAGAATGATATATTGAATATTTGTGTGTTGAGCAATTTAAATTGTTACATAAAATGTTGTGTTTTATGTGTAATGAATATATTTTAAAACAATTGTTTAAAATAGTAATATTCCTGAACGGTGTGCACTACATTGCCAAAATTATTGGAACATCCCTCTGAATCATTGAATTCAGGTGTTCCAATCACGTCCATGGCCACCGGTGTGTAAAATCAAGCACCTAATCATGTAGACTGCTTCTACAAACATTTGTGAAAGAATGGCTCCCAGGAGTTCAGTGAATTCAAGTGTGGTAAAGGGAAAGGTTGCCATCTGTGCAATAAATCTATTTGTAAAATTCCCTCATTAATAAATATTCCATGGCCAACTGTTATAGTGATATTACAGTGCACAGATGTTTCTTCAGAGTCAATAGCTATGACCTTCAACCTATGTGAGGCCTTCAAATTAGCTCAAAAACAGTTAGGGTTAGGGTTTGTATATTATTTCTTCTAAACTTCTGATGTAATTTATTTTATTTATATTTATTTATTCCTGAGTGTCCCTTGTCTGGCTATCACCAGACCAAGCTCAATCTTTTAAGATTGAACATTGGTCTGGGGAGTCTGTTCTGTATTTTTTACTACACAAGAGGCATGATCAACGGGCATAGTTCAAATGACTCTGTACGCAATCGGATAGTCCTTTAAACCAATCAGACCAACAATGCATCGCTTCTCTATCCATCATTGTGTTAAATCTGCCAGGTAGATAAGGTGTGATTGGGCCCCGCAAATTTGTAACAGAAGCAGGATAGAAATATGTACAGGTTTCCAGCCTGAACTGCAGGGCAAAAACAAATCTAGACTAGATTGTCCCACCTTCAAGAAGACATTGCAGTCTTATCAGTTAGTACTTGAAAACAATAATCTTGTTGTTTAGTGATGTACACCCAATTATGAACAGTTAACTTAATTTAAGTAAGACTAAAAAAGCAGGAAGTTATTTGAGAAATTATGCTCAGATACTGTTAACTCATTCTTTGGTCAGTTTTGAGCAGAATGAATGGTTATAACTAAGAATGTATACAAAAAAATATATAATGTCTCTAATTAACTCATGAGACATATGCAGGTTGTTAAAAATTCTTACCGAATAGTTTTCACAATGAAGTAGATGATAACAGCCAAACCTATACATCCGCACAGAGACCCGATCACAATCGCTGTGATTTCACCTGAGACAGAGACAAAATGTTATATTTCTCTAGAGACCTGTAATAATTGAGCAAACATTTGCCTTTGGGGCAGTTGTGACCTAATGGTTAGAGAGTCAGACAGGCAAGTCAAAGGTTGCAGGTTTGATTCTCAGTACAGCAGAAAGTGCTAGTTTTTGTGATATATAAGTACACAAATGTGTATAACATGGACATGACATAGGTTATACAGAAGAGGGTGACTTATGAGGACATTTCCCCATGTCCCCACTTTCCAAAAAGCTTTTAAATCCTACAAGATGAGTTTTTATCAAGATGAGTGAAATGCAAATTGTTTCCTGTGATGAGTAGGTTTAGGGGCAGGGGCAGTGTAGGGGGATAGAAAACATGGTTTGCAAAGTATAACAACCATTAAGCCTATGGAATGTCCCCACAATTCACAAAATCAAACGCTCAGCTTGTGTGTGTGTGTGTGTGTGTGTGTGTGTGTGTGTGTGTCTCTGTGTGTGTCTGTGTGTGTGTGTGTGTGTGTGTGTGTGTGTGTGTGTGTGTGTGTGTGTGTGTGTGTGTGTGTGTGCGTGTGCGTGTGCGTGTGCGTGTGTGTGTGTGTGCGTGTGCGTGTGCGTGTCCGTGTGTGTGTGTGTGTGTGTGTGTAATGGGTTAAATGTAAAGGGAAAATTTAAAAAATGTTACCATACTTGGCCTTCACATGTCACTTAAAAACTTACTTAAATATATTTTCTAAGAGAGCTGATTGAAAATGTAGACAATAATAAAATAATCGGTATATATAAGATGTTTCTCACCTGCAGTATACATTTTAACTGAGACTGGAGAGAGAAACAGCAAAACAAAGAATTAGACACAGCACAAGCACGATGCATTTCTTTAAAGGAACATTAATATATTTGCAATGACAAACTGATACCCTCAAAACTATTCTGTCATCATTTACTCATCCTTATTTTATTTCAAAATAGTATGCTGTTATTTTGATAAAACACAAAAGGCTACATTTTTTGGAGAATCATTCATTTGCTTTTTTCAAGTTTCTTGTCAAGTTTGTCAAGTTTCAAAAATAAAAGAGCTTTGTGTTTAAAAAGACTGAAATTGTAGTTATACGTTCACTTAAAACCTTTCCTTTAGCCAAACCACTGAAATCTTCACATCCACTAAACAATTTCATGTATTTTGACATTTTTGAAACTAAGTGGTATTTTTTCAGCCATACAGGAAAAAATGCTCTTCTTACTTTTTTTTTCTTCTGGTTTCCATTCCAAATATCTAAAACAATCGTAAATCAAGATGCTTTCACTAGATATGCAAAATGACATTGTAAAATTAGATTTTTTTTTCTTGTTTTATTGAATATAAAATCAAAATGCAGTGAGCTTTTGCTTAAAACAAACTAAATTATCTGCCAATGGGGTGAGAAAAATAATGTTATTTCTGTCACCACATCTGTCCCCAAATCTACCCGTATCCCACCTCAGTATCAGCAAAAGTGTTTTGCAATACAATTTGAACACAGTAAGTAAGTACATTGTACTTTCATTGTCCTCTTCAATACATCATTGTTCATTCAATAAGTTCCTCAAATTGCAATACAATACAGTACATTGTACTTATTTTTTGATGTAAGTATATAGTACTTAAGGCCACCTAATATAAAGTGGGGCCGAACATTTTAATCAGAAGTAAGAATATTTCCCCCTTGTTTTAAGCAAAAACTCACTTTATTTTGACTTTATTTTCAATAAAACAAGAAAAATCAGTAGATACTTACCCTGTAACTATACAGATAATTACCCCTTAATTAAAAATACTTACAGTATAAATTATTTGTTAATTTTTCTGATAGTTATTCTATCTGTGAGTTCTTCTAACTTTATTCCCCAAATATTAAATATTGTTACCTTATAACTACACATAGCCTACTTACTTGTTAGTTACACTATAATGACCAAAAGTGATGCTGTAAACTGGCACATTTACATAAATGTTTATTAATGAGCACTGTCCCTGTAACTCTAAACTGTAAATAAAAAAATAAAAAACGGTTACTAGGAAATAGATAATTTGCCAGATCTGACAGCGGACAGCATTACGGGCAGATCGGGCAATCATTGCCAGATCAGGGGATCACTGACAACAGCCTGCAATTCACTTGTTAACAGTGCAGAAAATTCAGACATGATTGCAATTAAATGTTGTTATAAAGTAGAAGAGTTGTGTATAGAGTCTTCAATTTTTTTTTGAATCAATTAAAAAAAGCCTTTTGGATTTTAAATGACAATGGTGGAGTAAATTATGACAGAATATGTAGATTATTAATTTAAACCTGAGCATCCAACTCATAATAGAAATGGGGGGGGGGGGGGGTATTGATAATTTACCATGCAATACTGATATTTATATTGGAAACATTTAAAGCAATCCTTACTACTTAAAAGCTTTAAAGTACTACAGTATTACATCTGGCTCTTATTACTGCTTTGTGCTGCTATTCCATTTAGGCACACACACAGGCTCACATGATTACAATAAACTCTATGTTCACAGCCGATTTTGAAAAACTAACCAGCCATCATGTAAACAAAGAGTGCAGCTACGTAATCCCCCACCCCCAACCCAATTCTCTCTCCCCCCACCCCCTCCCTCTTTCATTCTTTCTCTCTTTCTCCTACCAGGAATGAAAGAGGACAGGACAGTTCTGTGGTTAAGTGGCTGGGTGGCACGGTAATTATCCTGGAGAACCATGGGCTCTGCTTCTTCTGCTTTGCTGGAGTACAACACTGTCTCTAATTTCAATAACTGAAGAGAGGAGAAGAAGAGAAGAGAAGAGAAGAGAAGAGAAGAGAAGAGAAGAGAAGAGAAGAGAAGAGAAGAGAAGAGAAGAGAAGAGAAGAGAAGAGAAGAGAAGAGAAGAGAAGAGAAGAGAAGAGAAGAGTTTAACACATCTTCATTAAACACAATTCCTCTTCAATACCTCATTGTTCATCCAGTAAGTTCCTCATTCATATCACCTTATCACTTAAAGGGTTACTTCAGCGATTAGCATATGGCTTTGTATCAGTAGAAACACTGGAGTATATTCAAATGATTGTGCTCCCCCCCCACCCCCCCACCCTCATAACCCCCCGAGACAAGAGAGTTATGCATTTTATTTCTGCATTTCAAATTCCTCCTATGATGCAAATTGATGATATTTGCATCATTGGAGGAATGTTTGGCCAAAGGCTAAAGACTACAGCCAGCAGAGGGAGCCATTTCTGCATTTTTTGAACCCGCACATGGGGGATGGGAGATTACACTAGGGCAGGACTTTGTACGGATATGCCTTCCCCTCAAATGCAAAACGTAGGAATGATCTGTGTCGAGGAAGGATAGAGACATGACAGTACGTGTCCTTCAGGTCGATCACTGCGAATCAATCTTGGGGACGGATGCTTTCGAAAATGCATTTCTGCGTTAACATTTTGAACGGGAGCTTGTGCAGGGCCCAATTCAGAATGTGCAGATCCAAGATCTGTCTTAACCCACCCCCTTTCTTGGGTAAAATGAAGTAAGGGCTGTAGAACCCTGACCTCATATTGGCTGGAGGAACTGGTCCTATCGCGTCCTTCGCCATCAGGACATTGACCTCGAACGGCAAGACATGGGAATTGCTGCTCTGCACAGTGGTGAAGAGGATGCCCCTGTACTTGGGAGGCGACATACATGTGAATTGAATCACATAGCCCAGTCTGATGGTACGGATGAGTCAGTGAGACGTCCTGGAGAGACCTAGCCAGGCTCCCAGAGACCGAGCTAGCGGGACCAACGGCACTGCAGACGTACCCGGGGTGAAGCAGTGTGGCGGAGTGCTCTGGCCTGACTCAGGAGGCCTGAGGGCAGCCCAGAGTGTTGCCTGAGTGCTCCTGGTTTAGACAGAGAGTGGGTGAGAAGGCCTGGTGGCATCCTCGGTGCCCACCTTGCTATCTGCTGCCCGGAAGCAGGGAGGTGGAAAATTCAGCCCCGACTTGTGAGGCCTGGAGGCAGCACGGAGTGTTGACTTAGTACTCCAGGGTGGAGCAGAGTGTGGGTGAGAAGGCCTGGTGGCTTCCTCGGTGCCCACACTGCTGCCCCCTGGAGAAAAGAGGGCATCGGGATCCCCTACTCACTGGGCTGCCCGTTTCAGGGGCGCTTGCAAGCGGACATCACAGGACCTTGGACGGGTTGAGTGCCTCCCTGCTGCCCGGGTGGAGGCTGCTGCTCGGCTTTAGCAGAGGCGGAGGCAGATGCAGGGGGACGCCCTCAGTGACAAGTTGGCAGAAGCGCTGCACCCAATGACTGGGTGGAGGCAGCAGCTGGTCGTCGGGGCAGGATGTTTTTTTTTTAATGTCTCCACCTACTAATTGGCCACTGAGAGCTGCTGGGCGAAGTTCTCGATAATAATGATGATGATAATAATAATAATAATAATAATAATAATAATAATAATAATAATAATAATAATAATAATAATAATTATTATTATTATTATTATTATTATTATTATTATTATTATTATTATAATGAATTACATTTATATAGCGCTTTCCTAGGCACTCAAAGAGTTTTACATTGAAGGGGGAATCTCCTCAACCACCACCAATGTGCAGCATCCACCTGGATGATGTGACAGCAGCCATATTGCACCAGAACGCTCATCACACACCAGCTTATGGTGGAGAGGAGACAGAGTGATTAAGCCAATCAATATAAGGGGATTATTAGGAGGCCATGATGGACAGGGGCCAATGGGCAAATTTGGCCAGGATGCCGGGGTTACATCCCTACTTTTCATCGAAGGACATCCTGGGATTCTTAACGACCACAGAGAGTCGGGACCTTGGTTTAACATCTCATCCGAAAGATGGAATTGCCGAAGAGGCCAGCCTGACAGACAGGGGCGTTGAGGAACCAAACTTTGTCGGGCTCATGCATATCTGCCAGCTTTAGCCCCATGTGGTGTTCCTGGACCACTAGTGTGGACATCGCCCAACCCAGGGAGTGTGCAGTGACTTTTGTTGCCCAGAGAAGGATTTTTTTTTTTGATTATGACCATTTTGGTGTTCCATATTCCCCTCTCTCTGATGAAGCAACTGATATCTGTCCTCTGCCAGCGCCCCAAAATGAAACGCTAGGTCCTCTTTTTTTTTTAAAAGACCTGCAATCTCATCTTTAAGCTACAAGGCGCCCAAGGGGACATACCCAGCGGGGAAGCCCCACTGTAATCCTCAGTCACCAGAGCTTATTAGCCAAAGTAGCCCTTTTCTGTTGTACCAGAAAAGGAACAAGATCGGGGAATAGGTGAAGGCACTCAACCCCGTTTGAGGTTTCAAAATCTCGACCATGCATCTCAAGCGCAGACTGACGCGTGCTGGGTTGCCGTGCTAAAGCCCTTATGAGAAGGGTGAGACGAACAATGCGCCGACGTGACCACGTTCTCCTGAGAAAACATGAATCATCCACGAACGCAATCTCATGTTACATGTCAACATGTGAGAGCGATTGTGGCTGTCAAACAAGGTTACGTAACTATAGCCCCGTTTCCAGCAAAATAACCTGGAAAAATTTGTACCAGGAACTTTTTTACAGGAACTTTTCTCCCCCCCCAGACCTGCAACTGTCTGCGTTTCCACCCCAATCTAAAGTTCCGTGAAGATTAGGCAAATTAGTCCGGTGATGTAGGACTGCGCGCGACTGTTCCTCCAAGTCAGTGACGGAGAGTAATCATTTTTGCGCGACTGCAAAAATAAACAAAAAATGATGACATTTTTTGTATCGATTGAAAGATTTAGTGGATTGTTTACATGAGACGTTATCTAAACCGATCTGGTGTTTACATGTGATGACTTTCAATGGCAATCATTTTGTCACATGCAGTTTGTCTGCCGCATCAAAAATGTCATCGATGTTTTCTCCACCAGCTGGAATGTGTTAACTGTAGCCATAGCAACTCTTAACGGCCACCAAGACTAATACAGTTTTATATAAGCTATTTATTTGTTGTAAATTGTAATCATCTCAGAAAATAAATAAATTCTTCTGTCAGGCGCAGTTAAAGTAAAAACTGCCTGGGGCAATATATGCTGTGTCATTATTCCAACATTATCTTCATAACTTACGAAATAAAAAGTTTACCCCTACAAAAAATTAGCTTTCCTCTCTTGTCAACATGAGCACGGCACGTGCTGTCACGTCATGTCAGGACGCACACTTAAAAGTAATCGGTCAGGTCGTTTACATGGTGAAAAATAGACTAAAAAAAATAATAACGACTATGGAAGAGATTCAAGCTGTGCTGCTTTTGCTGGTTATGTATAGGTTTACTAAAGAGGTAACGTTAATTAACAACGACAGAAAAGAGCACTAATATGCAGATTCAGCAGCATGCAGCATTTTCAGGAAGTTTGTAAAGCTAGATTTAAAATGACAATGTATATTATTATCAGCTATTACGGACATTGCACGTGAGATGGCTGAGACGAACGTGTGCCATCAGACAGAGAGCAAGACTGATATTTACTGAACGTAGACCGAACCTCGCAAAAGACTTTTAAAAATGCTTGTTAATGTTGAAATAAAATGCTAAATCAAACAGCATGTTTAGTGCCCAAGTCCCGCCCTCGAAAGTTCCTGAACTTTGAAAAAGTACTACCTCGCGAGCAGGGCCATTTGGAGGGGGAAATATTTACCCGGAACTTCATTTAGACCCTGGTTCCTGCGGTCAAAACACACCGTACCACCCAAAGTTCCTCGTTCCTGGGTAAAGTTCCTGTGGTGGAAACGCGGCTTATTGCATCCAGAAACACACGGTTTGAATGACATCTTGAAAAAGACGCAGGGTCAAACCGTGTTGCTCTTTATTAGCCAAGGCACACTGGGGAATGGCCGCGGCTTGGAGTGGCTCAATAATGCAAGCCCACTGCAGGCACTCAAGAATGCCCAGCAAGCTGTGAAAACAGCTGTTTTGCTATAAACAAGAAACATGCTTGCAGCCGCCGCTGTAATGCGCTGTATCACCAACACCTTCCAAAGATCCTCTTCTAACTCAAAATATAAACACTCTTCGCACAACCACACTGACTTGAAGTAATGTTTGGCTCCGAAGAAAAAAACAATGATGCGGTATTCCACTTCCGTATTTGTACCCGCGCTGCGGGGCGGTGTGTGGAATGTGTAAACCGCTTGCCAATGTCTATTTGCTCATTTTTAATCACTTGAAGTAGATTGGTCTCTAAAAATAGATTCCAATTCGTCGGTCTGTTCCAATGCACGTCAAACGTGACCGACTGAAAGGGAACAAAAAGCACTCAAAACTTTGAAAAGATATCCATGGTCAACCCGATCAAAGGCTTTTTTTTTATCTATTAACAAAAAAAAGCTCACATTAATATTCTCTTTAAATCTCTCAAAAGAAGCAAATTATAAATAATTGATTGCTCGATTGATACGTCTGATCGCTATGAATAATTTTGTCCAGATAACATGTTAACCTGTTCACAAAACATTTGGTCAAAATTGTAAAATCTGTACATGAAAGAGAAACTGGTATCCAATTCTTCAAAAGACCTAAATCTCCTTTTTTTTAACGGTAACATGGATAAAACTAGCTGTCTGCAGGTGCTTCGAAGACAACCATTTTCAAAACACTCTTTTGTGACTTCATAAAAATCTTGTCCCAAAATAAAGTTCCAGAAAAGACGGTAGATATCTGTGGTTAGTCCATCAATCCCAGGCAAACATTCCAATTAAAGTTGTTTAACTGCCTCTGTGAGCTCTCTTAAAGTAATGTCACAGTTTCTTTCTGTTTAGGTTGCAACTTACTTTCAAGAAAGATCTGGAAAAAGGTCTGCAGCATCTCTTCATCACATTATCCAGCATTAAAATGCCCAAAATTAACTGCAAGTTTTTGCATTTCAGTCGGATTGCCCGTAATTGTCCCATCTAGACGTTTTAAGCATAGGATTATGTTGCACCACATTTCGCTCCAATTTAAAGTAATAAGTGCTAGGAGAATCTATATTCTTAACTGAACAAAACTGTGACCTTATTACAGCATTTTTAACTTGATCTGGCAAAATATTTTCAAATTAATTTTCTTCTTACTTAATTCACCACTTTTACTAATAATTTATTTTCATTTTCCATCAACATATTTTCCATTTCTCCTGTTTCACATTGCAAATTTTGAACTGTATCTCTAACTTTAAGTGAAATTTGAGGCTTTGAGAAATATGTACCTTTCCACCATTGACCTTTCCACAATTTCCTCCCACCATTGACTTTTAGTCTCATAATTATTTTTCTCTAACTTCCATTTTTCCCAAAGATGGCTAAAACTCTCACAAAATAGTTTATTTTATAATAATTGCTTACTAAAATGCCAATAATACAGTGACCCTTAAGTCATTTTTTTACTTATATCTATAGTTACCATATGGTGGTCAGAGAAACCACTAGGGATGATAGCAGCATTCAACACCTAGCATTAAAATTAGTATTAAAATATTTACTTATATAAAACCTGTCTAGCCTAGCCCCCTTAACTTCATTATTCCATACTTTGATAAATGTATAATGTTTTACCCCTTTATTCCTCTTTCTCCAAACATCATTCAAATCACTTTCTTGGATCACCTTTGAAAATATTACACCTGATTGAAAATGAGGTTCTTCACTATTTCTATCAACCATAAAATATTCAGTACAGTTACAGTCTCCAGCCATAACTATACAAACATTTTTATCATAGTTTAAAGTGTGACTCTTTATTTTCAAAAATAATTCAACTCAATCAGAACCAATATTTGGTGCACAAACACGGATGAATAAACATATGATTCCTTCAACTTCTGCATGGTCAGATAATGCTCTTCCAGTTATTACTTCTCCAATTTTTAAAATGTCAACAGTTACTCTTTTTGAAAATAGAACAGCAACACCAGCACTTGTACTTGACCCGTGACTGAGTACATACTTCCCCTCCCAACAAAATAATCCTATTCTATTTAATTAGATCTATCAGAATGAGTCTTTTGTAATATTACAATAACAATATTCCTAATTTTGTAGAAATTCTGCTAATACTGCCCTTTTATTTTGATCTCTCACTCCATTAGTATTAAAAAAAGCCTACTCTCATAAGCATCATATTAATAAAAGAGAAATAAATAGAAAATAGCTGGAAAAGATAGGAGAAAAAACACCCAGCGCATTCATTTAACTATTTTTTGAAGACGAACCTTTACACTTTCTTAATTTTGAAAGCAGTTTCCTCAATCTAAACTGTGTTTTTTTTTTTAAATTCAATTCATCCAATCCAACAATACTCTGCAAATTGAACTCTGATTTTGTCTCTAATTGATCTCTAATTTCAACAGTTCTTCCAAATGTCTCGTCCAGGAAACAATTTATCTCCCGGAGAGAATAAAGATTACCATCTCCGTCTTAGACCCTGCTTAAGAAACACCTGAGATTTGAGAGAATCGATCATCATCCCTCATGTCATCCTCTAGTAGGCCTACCACAGAATTTTGCATCCCAACTCCAATTGTACTCGCAGTCTCAGAAATCAAAATCAATACCATCTTGTATTTCTACCAACTGATTTTAATCTTGTGCCACAATTTCCTTAACCTCAATTCCTTCATTATCGCACTCATGTAATGTTACCTAATGAGTTCTCTCTCAATAACTTTGTCAGGGATAAACAGCAGTACATTCAAAATAATTACCTTGAATGTTAATGTAGCAAATGGAAAAACTACTCCACTTTCAATAAGTTGCGCAACAAGTTGCTCCTCTTTTACAAAGACCACTACCACCTTGTTCATCCATGATGCTGTAGATATATTGTCACAACTTATTTGTTCTCCCACCGCTAACAGTACACTAGAGAGAAAAGAAAAGAAAAGAAAAGAAAAGAAAAGAAAAGAAAAGAAAAGAAAAGAAAAGAAAAGAAAAGAAAAGAAAAGAAAAGAGGTTTAGCATCTTAATTAAATAGGCTACACTTCCCCTTCAATACACCTGTAACACTTAGTCCACTGGCGGCAAGCTTGAACAACCCAAGTGCAGTTGATTCATAAAATATCTAGAACTTAAAACAGGGGTGTCTTGGCGGAGGGATGGTGGGCCAGGGCTGTGGAGCATGCTGAAGGACTGTGGGGCTCCTAGTCCCACAGTAAAATATGAAACCACTCAAAAGAAGGGCATGGTCGTGTGCCAATGACCAGCGGGTTTTGCCTCCGGGCAACTGAGAACAAATTGGTTTATTAGGGCTACATCGTTAAAATCTACTTCATGGCCTAGTCCACAAAAGTCCACAACATAGTCCTCTTTGGGATGCTAGCCTTGACGAAGGCCTGTAACATTTAGTCCACTGGCTGCAAGCTTGAAGAAAACCAAGTGCAGTTTATTCAGAAAATATCAAAAACATAAAACAAAGACTTGCCTTGGCAAAAACATAAAACAAAAGACGTGGCTTGACTAGACATAACTAAACTTGACGAGACTAGACTAGAATAAAAATAAAATAAAATAAAATAAAATAAAATAAAATAAAATAAAATAAAATAAAATAAAATAAAATAAAATAAAATAAAGTTGACTTGACACAAAGGCTCAACACCAACAGGTTACAACATTCAATACCAGACATGGACACTGCAAACATGAGGGTTTAAATACACTGAGACTAATGACTGGACGAGGGACACATGGCAAACATGAGGGTTTAAATACACTGAGACTAATGACTGGAAAAGGGACACATGGCAAACATGAGGGTTTAAATACACTGAGACTAATGACTGGACACATGAGGGCATGGGAATCACATGACAACCAGGAAACCTCACAGAGAACATAAACTCAGAAACATGACAGAGAACTTGACAGTGAACATAATAAACCATGGTGGTTATAAAGGGATGGACATGGTCAGAAACAATGCTCAAGTAGGAAGTGGCATTTAAACGATGCCCAGTTGTAACTAAGGGGCATAGAGTGTGCCAAGAAAACATCGCCCACACCATTACACCACCACCACCAGCCTGCACACAAGGCATGATGGATCCATGTTCTCATTCTGTTTACGCCAAATTCTGAGGGTTGTGCTTGAAAATGCCCAGTAACTGAGCAGATTGTGAAATACTCAGACTGGCCTGTCTGGCACCAACAATCAGGCCACGTTCAAAATTGCTTGAATCACATTTCTTTCCTGTTCTAAAATTCAGTTTGGCGTTCAGGAGATTGTCTTGACCAGGACCACACCCCTAATACACTCACCTAAAGGATTATTAGGAACACCTGTTCAATTTCTCATTAATGCAATCATCTAATCAACCAATCACATAGCAGTTGCTTCAATGCATTTAGGGGTGTGATCCTGGTCAAGACAATCTCCTGAACTTCAAACTGAATGTCAGAATGGTATTTGACAATCTGCTCAGTTACTGGGATATTCATGCACAACCCTTTTTAGGGTTTACAAAGAATGGTGTGAAAAGGGAAAAACATCCAGTATGTAGCAGTCCTGTGGGCGAAAATGCCTTGTTGATATTAGAGATCAGAGGAGAATGGGCCGAATGATTCAAGCTGATAGAAGAGCAACTTTGACTGAAATAACCAGTCGTTACAACCGAGGTATGCAGCAAAGCATTTATGAAGCCACAACACGCACAAAGTTGAGGCGGATGGGCTACAACAGCAGGAGACCCCACTGCGTACCACTCATCTCCACTACAAATAGGAAAAAGAGGCAATTTGCACAAGCTCACCAAAACTGGACAGTTGAAGACTGGAAAAATTTTGCCTGGTCTGATGAGTCTCGATTTCTGTTGAGACATTCAGATGGCAGAGTCAGAATTTGGCGTAAACAGAATGAGAACATGGATCCATCATGCCTTGTTACCACTGTGCAGGCTGCTGGTGGTGGTGTAATGGTGTGAGGGATGTTTTCTTGGCACACTTTAGGCCCCTTAGTGTCAATTGGGCATTGTTTAAATGCCACAGCCTACCTGTTTCTGTCCATGTCCATCCCTTTATGACCACCATGTACCCATCCTCTGATGGCTAATTCCATCAGGATAATGCACCATGTCAAAAAGCTCAAATATTTTCTAATTGGTTTCTTGAACATGACAATGAGTTCACTGTACTAAAATGGCCCCCACAGTCACCAGATCTCAACCCAATAGAGCATCTTTGGAATGTGGTGGAGCGGGAGCTTTGTGCCCTGGATGTGCATCCCACAAATATCCATCAACAGTGTAACAGACTAAATTGTGATGTATTTTATCATTTGTTTTGTGTACATTTTTGACATTTCTGTATGTTTAAATAGGCTTACGGTCTGCCTTTTATGTCTTAATAAGTAAGGACTTTTATTATGACGGGTGGGGCAGTCTACGGTGCGCCAGGGAAAAGAGAGTGAGAGCACGGGGTTCATCGGTTCATCATTCAGTGGGTTTAAGTAGATTTAAAGTTTACAGTTTGTTTAGTACCCCCCCGAAAAGGCATAAGGTGTGTATGTGCTTGTTTATTGTCATCTGTAATTAGTATTTTGCTGTATTATGTTAATGGTAATGCTATGGAGAGAGAGTTTATGTACGAGGTGTTAATGCGCACTTCAAGATAAAAAGAACTATATTACGAAAATCTTCAGTGAAATAAGGGAACATATCACACCCGCTGCTGATTTAAGGCGTAAAATTGATGCATGCGAAGCCGTGACCAATGACATTGTCAAAATTGTGCTGGAAAGGCTATCAACAGTAGATGGCGACTTTGATGCAGAACAGGAAAGAAGTCGTCTTCATGAACTTTTAGCTCATAGCTACGCTCGCTCCATATATGGTTCCAGTGCTTCACAAGCAAGCGTGGGCAGCCGTTCTGTGTCTTCTTGTACAGCAAGCAAACGAGCAGATGCTGCGGCAGAGCTGGCTGCGAAAGAGGCTGAATACAAGATGATGCAAACAGAAAGACGACAAAAGGAAAAAGTAAGAACAATGGAAGAGCAGCTCAGAAAAGCTAGAAACACAAACATTTGAATTAGAACGGCTGCAGATAGAAAAGGATGTAGAGGTTGCTCGGGCCCGAGTAAAATCATACGATGAAGGAATAAAGCAAGAAACAAAGAGTCAGTCAATACAGAATGAACATGAAAGTCAGAGAAACGAAATCTCTTCTACAACACCTCAGCAACACGATGTTGTCCAGTTAGCACCCTTTCAGCGAAGTGTATCACCTTGCTCAAGCAGTTCAGGACAGCATTGCCATCAACAGGTTACCCATTCCTGAGCCTACAGTGTTCAATGGAGACGCCATTCAGTTTGTGGACTGGAAAGCTTCATTTATGTCACTTATAGATAGAAAGGATATCTCAGCAGCGGAAAAACTCTATTATTTGAAAAAGTATGTGAATGGCTCAGCACACAAATATCTTGAAGGCACCTTTTATCGAAATGATGAAGAAGCATACAAAGATGCTTGGAACAAGCTTAACCAAAGATACGGCCAGCCCTTCGTCATTCAGAGAGCATTCCGGGAAAAGCTGTCAAAGTGGCCGAGAATACAGTCCAAAGATGCAGAAGGTCTGAGGACATTTTCAGACTTAAATGCCTGCCTGCAAGCCATACCTCATGTTAAAGGCTTGGAAATATTAAACGACTGTGAGGAGAACCAAAAGCTGGTACCGAAACTTCCTGACTGGGCAGCCTCCAGGTGGAACCGCCAGGTCACAACATCACTTATGGACGGCAAGGAATTTCCTAGCTTTCAAGAATTTGTAAAGTTCATGTCAACAGAAGCAGAAATAGTGTGTAATCCTATCACTTCTTTACATGCTCTTTATTCACATGAACCACCTCAGGAGAGAAGGATCTCAAAAGAAACCAAAAGAAACAAGGCAATTGTCTTCAAAACTCAAACAACCGTTAACAGTGATATACCGACAGTTAAAAGTGTCATGCATGTTGTGTCAAGATGCCAATCATCCACTTTGCAAGTGCCCAAGATTCATGGAGAAGTCTTTGAAAGACAGAAGGTCCTATGTCAAAGACAATAAACTCTGTTATGGGTGCATGAAACCAGGTCACTTTGCTAAGGAATGTCGCCGTCGCCACACATGTGATGTATGCAAATTGAGACATCCAACATGTCTTCATGATTACAACTATGATGGAAACAGAAAACTACCAACTGTAAGCTATGAACGTGCACATGAGAGTGAAGTAACGGATGCCATGTCACTTAATATCACAAGCGAAGGTCATTCAACCATTACATCTATGATTGTACCTGTTTGGGTGTCGTCTGTGAAAAATCCAATCTAATGAACAGCTTGTCTATGCTTTGTTGGACACTCAGAGTGACACGACTTTCATTGATATAGAAATGAGTAAGGTACTGCAAGTGGACACTCAACCAATAAAGCTCAAACTTACCACCATGATGGGAGACAATATGATTATTAAAAGTAAAAGAGAATCTGATCTTCGTGTGAGAGGGTACAATTCCTCAGTACATATCAATCTTCCTCCAGTATACACCAAGAAGTGTTTTCCAGTCAATCGTGATCACATACCAACACAGGAAACGGCAAAGAACTAGAGTTATTTGAAGGTAATCACAGATGAAATGTCACCTCTTCTCAGCTGCGAAGTTGGCTTACTGATCGGCTACAACTGCCCCAGAGTGCTAGCTCCAAGGCAAGTCATACTAGGTAAAGACGATGAACCATATGCTATTCTAACTGACTTAGGATGGAGTATCGTGGGCTGCTCCACACCAGGCTTCAAAGACTCAACAGCAGTCAGTCTTTGTCACAGAATAGTCACAAAGGAGATACCAGCTTTTACACCTGTGGATGTTATTCGGGTACTTCAGTCGGACTTTAAGGATATCACATCAGGGGACAAGACCATCTCTCAAGAGGATATCATGTTCCTAGACAAACTCAAAGAAGGCATAAAGAAAGATGCTCAAGGACATTATGAAATGCCTCTTCCGTTCAAACAACGGCCATACTTGCCTGACAACAGAGAGCTTGCCAAGGTCAGACTTCATCATTTGAACAAGAAGTTCTGTAGAAACGAGAAATACAAGACGGACTACATTACTTACATGAATGACATCATTAGCCCCGTTTCCACCAAAATTACCCGGAACAATTTGTACCAGGAACTTTTTTACAGGAACTTTTCTCCCCCCCAGACCTGCAGCTGTCTGCGTTTCGACCGCGATAAAGTTCCGAGAAGATTAGGCAAATTAGTCCGGTGATGTAGGACTGCGCGCGACTGCTCCTCCAAATCAGTGAAGGACAGTAATCATTTGTGTGTGTACCGATTGAAAGATTTAGTGAACTGTTTACATGAGACGTTATCTAAACCGATCTGGTGTTTCCATGTGATGACTTTCAATCGCAATCATTTTGTCACATGCAGTTTGTCTGCCGCACCAAAAATGTCAAGGCTGTTTTCTCCAGCAGCTGGAGTGTGTTAACTGTAGCCATAGCAACTCTTAACGGCCACCAGGACTAATACAGTATTATTTATAGCTATTTGTTGTAAAGTGTAATAATCATCTCAGAAAAAAAAATCTTCTGTCAGGTGCAGTTAAAGTAAAAACTGCCTGGGGCAATATACGCTGTGTCATTACTCCAACATTATCTTCATAACTTACGAAATAAAAAGTTTACCCCTCAGAAAAATGTACTTTCCTCTCTTGTCAACATGAGCGCGGCGCGCGCCGTCACGTCATGTAAGGACACACACTTAAAAGTAATCGGTCAGGTCGTTTACATGGTGAAAAAAAAAAAAATAACGAGTATGGAAGAGATTCAAGCTTTGCTGCTTTTGCTGGTTATGTATAGGTTTACTAAAGAGGTAATTAACAACGACAGAAAAGAGCACTAATATGCAGATTCAGCAGCATGCAGCTGCAGCATATTCAGAAAGCTTGTAAAGCTAGATTTAAAATGACAATGTATATTATTATCAGCTACGGACATTGAACGTGAGATGGCTGAGATGACCGCGCGCCACCAGACAGAGAGCAAGACTGATATTTACTGAACGCAGAACGAACCTCGCAAAAGACTTTTAAAAATGCCGGTTGAACTGCGTGAGCTCAACCAATCAGCATGTTCAGCGCCCAAGTCCCGCCCTCGAAAGTTCCTGAACTTTGAAAAAGTACTACCTCGCGAGCAGGGCCGTTTGGAGGGGGAAATATTTACCCGGAACTTCAATTTTACCCTGGTTCCTGCGGTCTAAACACACGAAGTACCACCCAAAGTTCCTAGTTCCTGGGTAAAGTTCCTGTGGTGGAAACGGGGCTATTGAGAGAGGTGATGTAGAAACAGTGAATAATGATGGAACTGATGGTGAAAAGTGGTACATACCTCACCATGGCATCTACCATCCAAAAAAGCCAGACAAACTACGAGTTGTTTTCGATTGTTCTGCGAAATTCAAAGGCACAAGTCTCAATGAACATTTGTTAACAGGACCAGACATGATAAACAATCTCACCGGAGTCCTTGTGAGGTTCAGAAGGCATCCAATAGCTATAATATGTGACATTGAAAAAATGTTCCAGCAGTTTCATGTCCAAGAAAATGATCGTGATTACCTGCGCTTCTTATGGTGGAAAGACGGAGACACAAATTCAGCGCTTCAAGATTACCGAATGAAAGTGCATCTTTTCGGTGCAGTGTGTTCGCCTGGTTGCGCAAACTATGGACTACGATATCTAGCCAGTGAGCATAGCCAATCACACTCATTAGCTGCTCAGTTCATCGCAAGAGACTTTTACGTGGACGATGGAGTCGCAAATGTAGAGACAGTGGAAATCGCCATTCAGCTGGCAAAAGAGACACGGGAGCTGTGTGCAAAAGGCGGTCTTCAACTTCACAAGTTTATATCAAATGACAACGCGGTTCTGCAAAGCATACCAGCATCAGAACGTGCTGTAAACTTTGAAACAAAAGATCTTACCTTCAATGACATGCCAATTGAGAGAGCTCTGGGAATTCACTGGAACATACAGAGTGATAGCTTCAAATTCCATATTCCACTAAGTGGTCAACCCACAACACGTCGTGGCATATTGTCAACTGTTGCCTCCATATCCTTTGGGCTTTGTAGCTCCCTATGTTCTCAATGGTAAGAGGATCCTTCAAGAGATGTGTCGACAGGGTACAGGCTGGGATGATCCACTTTCCCCTGCACTTAGCCCCCTGTGGGAGAGATGGCAGAAGGACTTCATCAATCTGGAAAGGGTGAACATACCACGATGTTACGCACCTGCTGAATTTGGTAAGATCGTGAAAACAGAAATACATCATTTCTCTGATGCAAGCACCTGTGGTTATGGTCAGTGTTCTTACCTGAGAATGATGAATGAGAAGGATGAAATTCATTGTACTTTCCTCATTGGCAAAGCCCAGGTCACTCCTGTAAAGATTACTACGATACCGAGATTAGAATTGACAGCAGCTGTGGTATCAGTCAAAATGAGCAATTTGCTCAGAGAAGAGCTTGACCTCACCAATGCCAATGAATTTTTTTGGACTGACTCAAAGGTGGTTGAGGTTACATAAATAATGATGCCCGCCGCTTTCATACATTTGTAGCCGATAGAGTCCAAAAAATACACCAAAGCACAGCACCCAAGCAATGGCTGTACGTCCCAACGGATGAGAACCCAGCAGACAATGTTTCAAGAGGAAGAACAATAAATGAGTTGCTCTCATCCAACTGGTTCTTGGGTCCCTCATTTCTGTGGAAGAAAGAAATGGCGATTTCAAATGTTGTACCGGAACTTCCAGTAGGAGATCCAGAAGTAAGGAAAGTGCAGACATTTCAAACAGAAACCACTGAAAGTAAAGATCTCGTAGACCCTTTGTCTAAGTTCTCATCTTGGTCTAATGCTGTCAAAGCCATTGCACGCCTTCTGAGACGGATTAGGAAAGATAAAACGAATTCCCCGGCTTCTGTAAGTGAACAAGAGGATGCAAAATGCTTGATTCTAAAAGGAGTGCAAACGCAAGGATATCAGAAAGAAATGGAGGTCCTGAGTCAAGGAAAACAACTGCCAGGTTATAATAAACTTCATCACCTGGATGCCTTCATAGATACGGATGGTATGATCAAGGTGGGAGGAAAATTAAGCCACTCATCATGCATTCAATCCTTCAAACATCCACTGATCCTTCCTAAAGATCACCATGTGACAAAGTTGATAATTGCACACAGTCATGAAAGTGTAAAGCATCAAGGAAAGGGTTTCACAATCAGTGACATCAGATCTTGTGGCTATTGGATACCTGGAATCAACAGAGCGGTCACATCTTACATTCGCACCTGCGTAACGTTTAGAAGGCTGAGAAAATCTGTTGAAGGCCAGCGGATGAGTGATCTCCCCACAGAACGCGTAGAGCCTTCCCCACCGTTTGTGTATTGCGGTATGGATTGCTTTGGTCCTTTCATGACTAAAGAAGGAAGAAAACAGCACAAAAGGTATGGCCTGCTTCTATCTTGCTTTTGTTCAAGAGCCATTCACATAGAAATGTTAGAAGATATGTCGACAGAAGCATTCATCAACAGTCTACGATGCTTTATTGCTATTCGAGGTACAGTACGACAGATCAGATGCGATCAAGATACCAATTTTGTGGGAGCGCAAAGAACGAACTGAACTCCGCATTACAGCAGCTTGATCCTGAAAGGATCGTTTCTTGCAGATAAGCAGTGTGATTTTGTTATGAATGCCCCTCATTCCAGTCATGCAGGTGGTGTATGGGAGCGCCAAATCAAAACTGTAAGAGGTGTTCTTGATGCTACAGTCTCCCTCTCATCAGGCAGGCTCAACGATGCTTCACTGTGCACTTTGTTTTATGAAGCCATGGCAATAGTCAACAGTCGCCCCCTTTCAGTGGACAACCTGAACGATCCCAAGAGCTTAGAACCACTCACACCGAACCATCTGATCACCATGAAAGCCACTACAACCCTACCACCACCCGGAAAGTTCATAAGAGAAGACGTCTATGGGAAAAAGAGATGGAGACGGGTACAGTATCTTACTGAACAGTTTTGGAGTAGATGGAAAAAACAGTATCTACACAACATAGCTACTAGACAATGCTGGCATGCTCCAAAAAGGAACTTTCAAATTGGTGATGTGGTCATGGATACGGATGAGACCCTGAAGAAATGAGTGGAGACTAGGACGGATCATAGACACTGTTACCAGCCAAGATGGACTTGTAAGGAAAGTCACAATAGCACTTGGTGACAAAAAGCTAAACAAGAAAGGAGAACGGGTAAACAAGGTCTCTAAGGTAGAGAGACCAGCTCAGAAGTTGGTCTTATTATTAGAGGCTGAGTAAACAAATCTTTAAAAGGACTTTACATACACATGGGTTAGTATTTAAATCAAAATTATGCATGTTTGAAAAACATTGATAATTTAGTGGGAGTGTAACAGACTACATTGTGATGTATTTTATAATTTGTTTTGTGTACATTTTTGACATTTCTGTATGTTTAAATAGGCTTAAGGTCTGCCTTTTATGTCTTAATAAGGAAGGACTTTTATTATGACGTGTGAGGCAGTCTACGGTGCGCCAGGGAAAAGAGAGTGAGAGCACGGGGTTCATCGGTTCATCATTCAGTGGGTTTAAGTAGATTTAAAGTTTACAGTTTGTTTAGCACCCCCCGAAAAGGCATAAGGTGTGTATGTGCTTGTTTATTGTCATCTGTAATTAGTATTTTGCTGTATTATGTTAATGGTAATGCTATGGAGAGAGAGTTTATGTACAAGGTGTTAATGCGCACTTCTTTGCTTTTTGTTCAGCTCTTACGGTGATTTTTTTTGGAGATAAACGGTTTCAATAAACTCCATGAAACATCAGTAAAGTCTGGCCATCATTCGGACGGGGTCCGCTACAAACAGCACGATGCTATCCTATCAATATGGGTCAATATTTCTAAAGAATGCTTTCAGCATCTAGTTGAATCAATGCCACATAGAATTAAGGCAATTCTGAAGGTGAAAGGGGGTCAAACAGTATTAGTACGCTGTTCCTAATAATCCTTTAGGTGAGTGTATATATATATATATATATATATATATATATATATATATATATATATATATATATATATATATATATATATATATATATATATATATATATATATATATATTTAAAAAGCAATTATTTTAATAAATAATAAAATTTCTCTTAAACACCACCTTTCTTACCTTTCTTTAAAATACCTAAAGTCTCCTACCAAGTCATAATAAGCAAACTCACTCTTTTTTGGCGTTTTCCAAATTCAAAATTTTGGTAAACTCATAAAATACACTATCCCAAAAGTTTTGTGACGTCTGCCTTTACATGTACCTAATGACATCTCATTCTTATTCCATACAGTTTAATATGGAGTTGGCCCACCTTTTGCAGCTATAACAGCTTCAACTCTTCTGACTCTTTTTCAAACTGTTCCCACAAAGTTGGGAGTATGAAATTGTCCAAAATGTCTTGGTATGCGGAAGCATTAAGAGTTCCTTTCACTGGAACTAAGGGGCCAAGCCCAACCCCTGAAACACAACCCAACATCAAGCGTTTTGAGGTAACACTTTAGACTATAGCCGGGAAAATACTACGTAAGTAAAAACTAATTTAGAGCGTAACTTTCTGTTATTATAGTGTAACTATAAAGTACATATAAGGGAACAATATGTAATATTTGCAAATAAAGGGGAAACTACCAGGAAAATGTACAAATTATTTATACTGTAACTATTTTTTAATGAAGGGGTAGTTTGTGTAGTTACAGGGTAAGCATGAATCTGCAGGCTGTAAATTAAAGTATACATTATATCGATATAACATATATTGACGAAATCCTCTAGCTTTGTGCATTTTCTTCTCAACATATTCTCTCCTAGTACATTCTTAGAATACATCAGTGTATCATAAACTACTTAATTGTGAAAGACTAGTTTCTCCAAGTTTTAGGAATCTTGAAGAATCAGCCCATGCTTGTTAAACTGATATTAAATTTGTATCCAGAAAAGATGTATATAATAGTTTAACCCTTCTAATCTTCACATGCATTGGCTTGCTTAACTCATTTGCAGTGATGCGTGTTGCAGTGTAGCACCATCATATCTATCTGATATGGATGAAGGAACCAGTTGTAAAAAGGCCATAACTCTAGCAGCTGCGCTGAAGAAACGCACACTGCTGCTGGCGCGGACTCTATAACCATGCAAGCTTTTTACAACTGGTTCCTTCATTCATATCATATAGATATGATGGTGCTACTGTAACACGCATCGCGGCAAATAAGTAAAGCTAGCCAATGCAAATGGCAGTAAATTAAACTTAAAATAAGTCACAAAAATAAGTCTTCATAGTCGCGTAAGCATTTATGGTCTTGTGTTGTTTTCACCAGCGCAGTATATCTCATTGTTGCTTTTAATTAATAAAATAAATATAAAACGAAGGAGAAGCCTGAAAAAAGGCCGAAGCCCAGCCTGCACTTTAGGTATGACGTTAAAATTGGCCCGAAGCCCGGCCCTATAGTGGTGTCAGGGCCTGTCGGGCTCTAGTCAGGAGATACATTAAACTTTACTGTTAAAAATGCACTTCCAATAGAGTGAGTGTTGCAGGGGTGTTCTCAGCAACTGCTGAATGTAACTAATAAAGTAACTTGTAATCTTACTTAGTTACTTTTAAAATCAAGTAATCTGTAAAGTACCACTAACTTATCAGTAATCAGATTACTTTTTCAAAGTAACTGTGGCAACACTGCTTACAATATACAGTCCAACCATTTGGACTGTCCTTAAAGGGGGGGTGAAATGCTGTTTCATGCATACTGAGCTTTTTACACTGTTAAAGACTTGGATTCCCATCCTAAACATAGAAAAAGTTTCAAAAACTAATGTTGGACGTTTGATGGAGTATTTCTGTGTTAAAAATACTCCTTCTGGTTTCTCACAAGTTTCGGCAAGTTTTTTTCGAGTATGGGTCTACTTGACGTTAAATAGATCGGAAGGTCCTTGTATGGGCTGTACGGGCTCTTCTCCCGGTAGGGTGCGCGCGCGTGAATAAAGCGAGAGAGAGGAAATGCACACCGTAAACAGTCTCTCAGATGCAGATCCAGTCGTCCGTGAACATATATGTGGCGCCGCGCTTCTCTTTATTCCTATGGGTGACGTCGAGCGACTTCAACGCTTCAGCACAGCATTCCGGGAAGGCAGCGCTGCATTTGAACCGATTTGAATGCAGAAATGACGGGAAGCTTCACAACATCGTTTCAGTCGCGTCTCAAAGTGGATTTACACACCACTGCTGTCAGGACTTTACCAAATCATACCAAAGAAGTGTGTTTTTGACGGACAGAGCCGGCCCTAGACCTTTGGGGGCCCTAAGCAAAATTTGGTTGGAGGCCCTTGACCGTTTTAAGTAAGGCCTAAAGAAAAGCAATGACTACCTTATAACTATACTGTACATGTATCTACTATGTTACTTTAAAATTTTGTAGTCTATTAAATTATGTTTTAATTATTCTATGTAGCCTACTGTATGATAATTATCTTTTTTTACGCTGCTGGTCCTGAGTACGTATTTCGTTCTTATGTGGTAACATGTACAGAACGTCAATAAAAGACCTTGAGTTCTTGAGTTGAGTTCCATGTTTGATGTCTAACAGGAAAATTATGATACCACTGAGCTGAATGGCAGTGCAGTGCAATGAACACACACGGATGAACTTGCTGAATAAAAAGACTGATAAAGTGATTTTCACTGACCATCAAAGAAACATTTTTAATTGACACCAGAGTTTAAAAGGCAAAAACAGCACACAATAACAAAGTTTGCTGGACAAGAAATTGGTCAAGAAATTATTGCGATAAATTATAAGATTTTTCGTTCATTTTCATCTAAAATAATGATAATGGCATAATAATGCAGGTACACCTTTTTTAAAGATCAATAAACTTTTATCTCTAAAGACTCTGATACGGAAAACATTTTAAATATCCACAATAAATTAACAAAACAACCAAAAACAAGAAAAGCAATGGACTCTCAGTCTGTTAACAAAAAATTCACTTGAATAAATACCAAAAGCAATAAATAAAATGGATGAAAACTGCTTTAGGTACACATTAGGGGTGGCACGGTTCACAAAAGCCACGGTTCGGTTCGTATCACGGATTTAGGGTCTTGTTTTTTAAGTTCTGTACGGTTGTTGTTGTTGTTTTTGCTTTTACTTGTTAAGACTCCAGAAATTTACTTCAGCATATGATATATAGCTTACTTATCCACAATTCAGGATACAGTATTAACACAATTGTTATATCATGTAATCATGCACAAACTGAACTTGACCATCTCTGAGGAAAGCTAGGTGAGATTTTGATACAGCAAGAGAAAGACATTGATGACATGCTTTCATTTATTTGGCAAAAAAAAAAAAAAGGACAATGTGTATTGCTATCTCTACAGGAACTTATGTGCCTTTTTTAGACACAAATATTGAACTGAAGAATTAACTTGCATTTATCACACGGCCAACTTCAGTGTAGCTTTAAGCCTTGTTTATACTTGACGCGTCCGCACGAGCGCGGCAAAAATTGCGTCAACGAGGAGTGCGCGAGACCCAATTTCGCTTGGCGGTGTGCACGTCAAATTTTGTAACTTTGCGTGCGGCTCCGCAACCGAAGAAGCTCGAGGCGAATCTGGCCGAGCATGACGTCTCATCACGCCTGCACCCAGTCTGCGCTTCGAGTATAATAAATACCTCCCCAAACAGATGAGGCAAGGTGCGTGCGCTCTCTAGGGGGCCCTCTGCAGGCCACGGGGCCCTTTGCAATTGCAAAGGTCGCTTAGTGGCTGGGCCGGCTCTGTTGACGGAGCAGTCCCAGGGATAAAGGTTCGGTCCTGCTTTGGAAGCAGCCGGTGAGTTAAACTGCTTCAAATGTCTCTGCTTTTGGCTACGGACGCATGAGTAAACATCAGTAACTTAAACGACACGATTGCGTGCTTCGTCATTCAAATGCGCTAACGGTTACTCCATTGTTGTTCTGTATAACGTTACAGTATTCTGACGTGCAAAACCGTTTTGCTTGCTACTTCTAAGGTCTAGTCGCATACAATAGTCCATAAACCGAATCATGTCCTCATACACTGCGAGTAAAGACACAGAAATGTGGAGAGGCCACTAAATACAGTAACTTAACTTACATACCACAGAGACGGATGTCCTGATGTTGCCGTTTCTCCTGTTCAATTTATTTCTCCCTCAGATTTGATTCTGGATCATATCTGTATTAGCTGAGATAGCCATTCTACGCTTGAGGACGTCACCGCTTTGCGCGCTTGTCATTCTTTAGCTCCGCCCACACGATACGCCTCCAGGCGCTCGTTTTTTTCCGGAAAGACTCGGTACAGCCTATATTTCTTTTATAAATATGATAAAACTAAAGACTTTTCGGAGATATGAAGGATGCAATACTACTCTATAGGTACTCAAGATTGACATGAGATTGACTGAAACTGAGTGTTTCACCCCCCCTTTAAAAGGCCAACTCTGGGGAATTTTTAAGTTTATCTTGATCATTATATCTTTGTGAGTACAGTTTATAGAAGAAAAAAAAATGAACCAGATTGGTGGTTCTGCTCGTCGGATCGTCGGTTCTCAGTATTGAACGTGCCCGAAAGAAACTGTTTTCGATTCTGTACAGATGATCCGAGAACCGCTGCCCATTCAGTTACACACGCATGCTCAGTATCAGCTGCTCGTGAGTTTATCAGTTCTCTCAGCAAAACATGTCTCAGTTCAGTGAACAGTTGGAGTAACAACATATAATTCAAGACGTAGTGTATTATAGTGTATTTCTATTCGGAGGGACTGTCACTCATGTCAGAAACTAGTTACAACTAAAGTAACTTGTGGGATCAGCGCTGATTTGAGATGCGAACCGTTCTGCCTTTCCGAATTGTGGCAACAGAATGTGAAAATTTGCAGCGAACGCTTTGACAACACTTTTACAAGGAACACTTTGACTGTGTTGTATCTAACTTACTCAGATGAAGTGTGTAAGGCCGGATGAAGAAAAATGCCATTTTGTGGTATCCACTGTGGATGTAATGTAAACTTTATTTATCCTCCCATTTGGGCACACACGGCTTGAAGAAAAATGTGCAGTAATAAAATAATCATGCTTTACTCACACAACGCTCTTTCCAAAAGGCTATTTGGCTTTTATTCCCGGCTACAACTGAGTTCCCATGGGACTTCAGTGCGAGATATAGCTAGCCGTCTAAAACACTATTTAGGCGAATTTAAACAATGGCTAAGGGGCTAAACGCATCTTGTTTTCATGTAAGGGCCCTGTTCATGTTGGACAGACATTTTAATTGCATTTTGAGTCTGTTAAGAGGCACAAAGACACCCTTTACTTTATTGTCCCCATAGCTGCCGTTTTAGCTGAGTGAGGGCTCTGGGCATTAACTGTAACAGCTCTGTGTTGCAACCACCAATCCGGTTAGTTTTTTTTTTTTTTTTTCATAGACTGTACTCACAAAGGTGTAACGATCAAGATAAACTTAAAAATTCACTGGAGTTGTCCTTTAAAGGGGGGGTGAAATGCTGTTTCATGCATACTGATCTTTTTACACTGTTAAAGACTTGGAATCCCATACTAAACATAGACAAAGTTTCAAAAGTTAAGGTGGACGTTTGATGGGAGTATTTCTTTGTCAAAAATACTACTTCCGGTTAGTCATAAGTTTCGGCAAGTTTTTTGAGATTATGCGTCCCCTTTGACGTTAATGGGGGCGGAATTTCCTTGTATGGGCCTTACGGACAATTCTACCGGAAGCGCGTGAGAGAGAGCGAGGGAGAGAGCGAAAGCAACAGCCTACGCCCATCAAAGCGCTGGCTTGTAGGATGCTGGACAGGTGACAATTACACATAGCACATAACAATGTCACCAAAAAAGTGCGTTTTTGGTTGCCAGACCAAGACAGTCCTGCACAGATTCTCCAAAACCCCGCATTAAGGCAACAGTGGATGTAATTTGCTTTTCCGGATCAGCAACTGAGTTGCGCGAATGTTTATATCTGTTCGCTGCATTTCGGTGCCGACTGTTTCATAAACAAGGCCCAGCTCGACGCCGGCTTTTCCCAATCGCCTAATGCTGAATGATGGAGCAGTCCCAACGTTAGAAGGGTGAGTGAGACTGCTTCAAATGTCTGTGTTTTTTTTAGTCCGCTTACTGTCTACACAAACCACGCGTAAACACACAAACACACGTGCACAACTACACTTCCCACATGTACACCTTCAAAGACAAAAATACGACGATATAATTCAAGTATAAATATGTAAATAACACAAGCCGCTAAGCATATTATATAGTTAGTGTATAACTTGTAACTTACTACATACAGACGTCCTGCTCTAGTCGTTTTTGCTGCTGCTCCTGTTCAACTGCAGCCTCTGGGTCTGATTCCGGATCATAGATGTATGGCTGTATCTGATTAAAAGCCATATTTTTATTTTGAATAAAGTTTTTTTCCCGCTGTTAGGGATGACGCACTCGACTCAACACACAGCGCGCTGCTGCACACGTCATTATTTAGCTCCGCTCACACGACACGCCCCCACCCGCTCGGCTTTTTTCGGAAAGACTCGGAACAGCGCATCTTTCTTATATAATTATTAAAAAAATAAAGACTTTTCGGAGATATGCAGGATGCAATGCTACTCTATAGGTACTCAAGATTGACATGACACTGACTGAAACTGAGTGTTTCACCCCCCCTTTAACTCTTTTACAAAATGTGTGTATGTGGCCTTCTCTCCTGAGACAGATGGGAGTACACATCTTGAACTACCTCAAAGATTGGTTGCTTTTAGCCCAATTGAAGAAGGAACTATGTGTGCACAGAAATCTGGGGTTCAGGATCAACCTAACCAACATCTCACTGTCCTCCAGCCAACAAATATCATTCCAGGGGGCAATCATTGACTTTGCCCAAATATTGGCCTGGGCCAATGACGAACTGGCACATCATTACATAGAAATGATGGCAGTACGTCTGGCCTTCAAGGAGTTCCAGTCAGAACTCAGGGGCACCATGTCCAGGTCCAATTGGACAGCATGACAGTGGTAGCCTATATAAATCACCAAGTGGGACCATGAATATGGGAGCAGATTTGCTATCCCAGAATGGAGACGCCCTGTCTATCCCTGTCTCTGGAGACTCCACCCCAAGATGGTTTGCATGATCTTTGGGTGTTCAGCCGAGGATATAGGCCCTTTGTCTTCAGAGATTTCCTTGATACTTTAATTTCTACAAGAGCTGCTAGATGGTGGATGCACCTCATCCATGCTCAATGTATAACTGGCAGCAATGTAGCATAACGCTCTTATAGCTGGCCAATCAATTGGGAAAAAGGACTTGGTCATCAAGTTTCTCAGAGGTGCCAAGAGGCACTCTCCTCACAAGGTTCCATCCTAGGACCTTTTAGTACTGATAGCACTCAGATTCCCTCTATTTGAGCAATATGTCTTTCAGAGTACTCTTAACTATTGGTTTCTTAAATTACAATGTTTAAGGTAATCAGTGTCCTCAAATGTAATGAGTTATCTTACTTATTGGATTTCACTTGGTGTTTAACTGAATGCGCTCTGAGTTCATTTAAAGTTTGTAATTTTAGCCGTTTTACTCAATATAGGGAAGTTTCAGCTACATCAAGTATTTAAATGCAGTGTAAAGTTTAATTGTATATTAAGAAATATCCTTGTGTTAGTGGACTTTAAAATACGTCCAGAGTACTCATAACAATTTATTTTTTTATACATTTAAATGGTTCTAGGTAATCAGTGTCCTCAAATTAAATGAGTTAGTTGAACTTGTTGGGTTTTACAGTGTTGTCACTGTGAGGGTATATCAGAGCTCAATATAAAGCTGATTCACTGAGCCCCTCATCAGTGGACATCAAGTCAAATACGTTTTTAAACTTGTTAAATGTTATTTAGATGTTAGTTTGGAAAACAGTATTTGAGATTTCAGAATTTCCGATTCAATTAGTTAGCGGTTGGACTTGCATGTCCAAAATAGCTGCCTAGATCCAATGCAAATATGGCCACTAAGTTAACTAGCTTTTCTTGAAATGGACTTTGCTCAAAGTTAACATTTTAATAGTCTTGTTTCAGTGATTTTCTGTAAGCTGGTTCACTTAAACATGCTATCAGAATTCTCTTGCCTCTCTCTTTCCCAGCACCATCTGCCTAAATTGGCTTTCATGGAATTTTATTTATGACTAATTATTAATAACATGTTTACATGGTAGAACATGCAGCATTAATTTTCCGCAGCATTTCTGTGGATTTTTTGTTTTGTTTTTTGTTTTTGCTTTGCAACAGAAGCAGCCTAAGAAGATATATCACACCAAGGCCACTACTGCTGCCATATCCATATTTTATGACTTGTCATGTCTGAACAAAGAATATTTTTAAAAAATTAGCATTGCTTGAGCTTACCTGTGAATGAGAGATTTTCACCCTTTCATTGAAGATGGTCCAGAGGACACTCTGGTAGCAGGGTGGAGTGGTGAGTGAGCCATTGTAGCGGAAATATTGGCTGAGGTTGTCAGGTAGCAGTGACTGTATATCAAATGCAGGGATAGTCACCTTTTGGCCTGAAATAAACAAATATTAAAGTTGGTAAATTTTTCTTAACTTGTATGTTGATTTTCAAAGTAACCCAAAAGGCTGAGGCACAGTAATAACACATATGCAGTAGACATACTTGCACATGCACACAAACACATGCCTGAATATCTGATGCGGCCCAGATAGTTAAGAATACTACCATACGCCTGATTAATCTCTTCACCTGCCTGAAAAAGCAATGAACAGAATTAGATCAAGTCTGAGTGGTATTTTATAAAATATAATCTATGAGAACTCACCTCAATTAGTATCCCCAACACAGCCAGACCGTTCTCTTGGCTCTTAGCTTCGGACATATTAGCATATACCTCCGTATTGTAATGAACAATATGGAGCTGAGAGAAAAGACAGAATATGTGTTTGAGTTATTATATAATTAGGCATCTTACAGAGGACATGTTTTCTTTTATAGATTTACTCAGCATTGCAGTGGGATGGGGGTCACTTTGCATGAAGCTTGCTCTGGCTCCATTGGACTCCAGAGCATTTGTGTGATAACCCTCCTCTTTGACTGGCTGACTCCAGCACAGTCCAATGATTTGGTGTGTTAGTGTCAAGACTCTGTTCTCGATCATTATCAAATTAATTATTGATTTGCAATTAATAATTAATAAGAATTGGGCATGATGTCAATGTGTGTCTGATTTAACAGACTTTTGGGTCACCAGTGATTTCTCTGGGATAATTGCCATTGGTTATTCAACTAGGGTGAAGGAGACTCTTTAATGTGAGGGCTCCCTGCACTAGGGGGTTGTATGTGCTAAGATTTGATTCCTGGTACGGGACTCGGAAACTTAGACCCAGTATGGCTTTAACGTCTCTTGGGTTAGTTCACCACAAAATTTAAATTCTCTCATCATTGACTCACCCTTACAGGGCATCCAGAAAGTATTCCTAGGGCTTAAAAATTCTACAAACAATAAACAAAACCCCCAAAACATCTTTCACGTTTGTCAGAAATCTTTGCAAATGTACAGTCCCTGACAAAAGTCTTGTCGCTTATCTATTTTCTAGAAATACCTGATATTAACCTGACTTTTAATTAATTAATTGGTGTTAGAAATAGCTCAAGCTAAAACCCTCCCAAATGATGTTTAATGCACTGACATAAATAATGTTCACAGAAAAAAATATTTATCATTTAATCAAGACGGAAAGGTCAAATTTTGGCAAGACAAAAGTTTTGTCGCCTATACAGAAATTGAACAAATTTACAGCAAATACAAAAATATGTCAGCAAATTAAGTTGTGGTGCTGTGAGATCCAAATTTAATATCTTGTATGACTTCTATGAGCTTGAAGGACTGCATCCATGCGGTTTGGCAAGGATTCATACAATTTATTGATGATGTCATCAGGAATAGCTAAGAAAGCAGTCTTGCATGCCTCCCAGAGTTCATCAATATTCTTTGGTTTCGTCTTCCATGTGTCCTCTTTCATCCTACTCCACATATGCTCAATGATTTTCATGTCTGGTGACTGGGCTGGCCAATCCTGGAGCATCTTGATCTTCTTCGCCTTGAGGAACTTTGATGTGGAGATGGAAGTATGTGATGGAGCACCTTCCTGCTGCAGAATTTGGCCTCTTTTATGGTTGGGAATATAAGAGATAGCTAAGATTTCTTGGTATTTTAGACTGTTGGTGTTGCCTTCCACCCTGCAGATCTCTCGCACACCCCCATACTTGATGTAACCCCAGACCATGATTTTTCCGCCACCAAACTTCACTGTTTTCTGTGTGAATCTCGGATCCATTTTGGCTCCAGTAGGTCTCCTGCAATATTTGCAGCGACTGTGGTGTAATTCAACAGAAGATTCATCTGAAAAATCCACCTTCTGCCACTTTTCCAGCGTCCATCCTTTTAGCAGGCTGTGGGCCTTGGCAAATGCCACACGGTTTTTCAATTGTCTTTTGTTTAGTGCTGGCTTCTGGGCACTGATTCGACCATGGAGGCCATTTCGAGACAGAATCTGACTAACTGTTCTGGTTGACACAGGGACTTCAGGTGACCAGGTCTCGTGGAGCTCTGCTGCAGTGGAAAATGGGCTGGCCTTGGATTTTCGAGCCAACAAACGGTCCTCTTGAGCAGTTGTCTTGCGGGGTCTGCCTGACCTGTGCTTGTCAAAAACATCTCCAGTCTCTTCAAATTTTTTTTTAATCCTCTGTACTTGACGCTGAGACACATTGAATGTGTCTGCCACATCAGCAGTGGATCTGGTCAGGCATGTTTGCAGAGGTCTAGTTGCAGTTGAAGTGAAGGTCTAGCGTACTGGGGTTCTTTTTATACACAACTGAGACCTAATTGATCCATTATTAGTCACAGGTGAAGCTCAAATGACAAGGTGACAACACTTATGTCTTTGCAAAAATTGACTCAATGGGCTTTGCCAAGCTGTGAATATTAGAATACTTTTTGAAAGTTTAGTTTTTCACTGAAACATTAACACAAAAGCTGGTGGGATTAAAATGAGCCATTTCTTGTAAAAAAAAAAATCTTGATTAGAAATATATTTCAGGGGCACTTTAGGTCAATTTGTACACAAGCGACAAGACTTTTATCAGGGACTGTATATATATATATATATATATATATATATATATATATATATATATATATATATATATATATATATATATATATATATATATATATATATATATATATATATATAGATTGGTGGAGTGCAGAGATAGTTGTTCTTCTGGAAGGTAAAGAGACAAGGGATCCTGAACTGTTAGCCCGACAAAGGTTCTCCTCTCTCCCCAAAGAAATGCTGTAGCTGGTCAGAGTGACCATCAGCTTCTTGGTCACCTCCCTGACTAAGACCCTTTATCCCCAATTGGTCAGTTTAGCCGAGCGGTCAGCTCTATGAAGAGTCCTGGGGGTTCCAAACTTCTTACATTTACCAATGATGGATGCCTCTGTGCAGAATTTTTTCTGTATCTTTCCCCAGATTTGTGCCTCGATATAATCCTGTCTCGGAGGTCTAAAGACAATTCCTTGAACTTCATGGCTTTGTTTGTGCTCTGACATGCACTGTTAACTGTGAGACCTTATATAGACAGGTGTGTGCCTTTCCAAATCATGTCCACATTGAATTTACCACAGGTGGACTTTAATCAAAGTGTAGAAACATCTCAAGTATAATTAGTGGATACAGGATACATCGGAGCTCAATTTTGAGTGTCATCGCAAGGCTGTGAATACTTATGTAAATTTTTTTATGCATATTTTTTTTATACATTTGCAAAGATTTCAAACAAACTTTTTTCTCACCTTGTCATTGTGAGGTATTGTTTTGAGGACAATTTTTTTGGAATAAGCCTCTAACATAACAAAATGTGGAAAAAGGGAAGCACTGGGAATACTTTCTGGATGTACAGTATGTTGTTCCAAACCTGTATGAGTTTCTTTCTTATGTTGAACTAAATTGAAGATATTGTAAAGAATGCTGGTAACCAGACAGTTAACCAAATCTATTGCCTTAAAATATACTGTGGCACTTACACTGATTATTCTTCATTATGAATATGTTACTTGATGCACCTGCTGTTGGGGGAAAGTGTATGAGAGGAAAATAGTCAAGGGTGCGGGACGAATTGCGAAGTTTAGTTGAGTGGCGGTAAGCGGGGAGAAGTTAAGTTAGTCTCGATCCCTTCGGCGTTTTGTTTTGTTGGGAAAGTTAAGACACCTCCTTATACCCATGTTTTTTGTCATGATCCTGTTCCTCTCTCTCTTTCACTCACTCATCACTGTTATGTCCTCATTGACTACGTTTACATGGACAGCAGTAATCTAATTATTGACCTTATTCTAAATAAGACAATATTCTGATTAAGGTGTTTACATGAGTTGCTTTTAGAGTACTCCGTTCATGTTCCCGTTTTACATGTGATAGAACATAGATCGATTATGGCACGTCATTACGTCCCCATGCCACGCTATGTTCTCCAACATCCAATCATAGCGTGACTTTGGCAGGTGTGTTAATTTTATGGGCTCAGTAAACCCGCTGTCACTTCACCTGCGGGTGTCGCTGTTGGACAGTGACTACGTTTACATGGACAACAATACTCCGATATTAATCTGATTAAGACAATACTCTGATTAAGAGGCTACCATGTAGACAGCGATTTCTAATTACCTTAATCTGATTAAAGTCATAATCTAACTACACATAAATCGGATTAAGACATGTGGAGTATGCCTATTTTAGTCGCATTATCAGAGATATGTACACACCTTAATCTAACTATTAATGTCATGTCGGAGATTTCACCGCATTTTGTGACAGGACACATAACGTTTCGCACAACAGGGGAGTGCAGAGGGGAGGCTTTGTGGGTTGGAGCCTCTGCCCTTTTTGAAAATTAATCAAAAGTGCCCCTTTCAACAATCATCGATAATATTGTGGCCAATAAAACAAAATTGGAATTATACTTAATATAACAACGTGTACAAAACAGTAACAACTGGTGGAAAAGTCGCGTTTATCTTTTACGGATCTGTCAGTCTGAAAAGTCGTTGCCATAAACGTCATTGCTATGGGCGGTGTGTGTTTTACTTGACTGTTCATTGTGAACACTGCGTCCTCTCTCTCTATTTTTATATTTGTTGTAATTATTATGCTCATTGTAAAAGTAAAATACAATAAGTTTGTATCTGTAATCGCAAACCAGATGGGTCATTCAGTGAACGCCTGTGGCTCGACGGCAGGAAAAAACAATCCAAAGAGTCATGATTTTTAAACCTTTTTCATAATTAATCAAAGCTATTATTCTAAATGTAGGCTGTCAATAAGGAGGAAAGAGGGGCAGTGTCTCTTCAAAAAAAAAAAAAAAAAGAGGCAATAGATAATATAAAAAAAATTAATCAACGTAAATGTAGATATAAAACATTATAAAAACGCATGTTTTGTTATACTTCTTAATGTAAAGTAACACTGACTAAGTTTACATGGACAATAATACTCCATTATTAATCTGATTAAGACAATACTCTGATTAAGAGGCTACCATGTAGACAGCGATTTCTATTTACCTTAATCTGATTAAAGTCATAATCTAACTAAACATAAATCGGATTAAGACATGTGGAGTATGCCTATTTTAGTCGCATTATCGGAGAGCATTACAGACATGTACACACCTTAATCTAACTATTAATGTTGTGTCGGAGATTTCGCAGCATTTTGTGACAGGACACATAACGTTACGCACACCAGCAAAGTGCAGAGGGGAGGCTTTGTGGGTTCGAGCCTCTGCCCTTTTTGAAAATTAATCAAAAGTGCCCCTTACAACAATCATCGATAATATTGTGGCCAATAAAACAGAATTGGAATTATAATTAATATAACAACGTCTATAAAACAGTAACAAATGGTGGAAAAGTCCCGTTTATCTTTTACGTATCTGTCCGTCTGAAATGTCATTGCCATAACGCGTTGCCATGGGCGGTGTGTGTTTTGATCATAGGTTTTGCTTGAATGTTCATTCTGAACACTGTGTCCTCTCTCTATATTTTTATTTTGGTTGTAATTTTTATGCTCACTGTAAAAGTAAAATAAAATAAATTTGAATCTGTAATCGCAAACCAGATGGGTCATTCAGTGAACGCCTGTGGCTCGACGGCAGGAAAAACAATCCAAACAGTCACGATTTTTAAACCTTTTCCATCATTAATCAAAGCTATTATTCTAAATGTAGGCTGTCAATAAGGAGGAAAGAGGGGCAGTGTCTCTTCAAAAAAACTGAAAGAGACCATACATAATATTACAAAAATAAATCAACGTAAATGTATATAAAACATAAAAACACATGTTTTTTTTTTTCTTCTTAATGTAAAGTAACACTGTCCAACAGCGACACCGGCAGGTAAAGTTACAGCGGGTTTCCTGAGCCCATAAAAATTAACACACCTGCCAAAGTCATGCTATGATTGGATGTTGGAGAACATAGCGTGGCATGGGGACGTAATGACGTGCCATAATCGATCTATGTTCTATCACATGTAAAACGGGAACATGAACGGAGTACTCTAAAAGCAACTCATGTAAACACCTTAATCAGAATATTGTCTTATTTAGAATAAGGTCAATAATTAGATTACTGCTGTCCATGTAAACGTAGTCAGTGACGCACATACCCTCTCATTTGATCTTTATTCCCCTCAGCTGTTTATCTTTTACTATTAGCCGGCGCATTCCCTTCCTCACCTGATTCCTCTTTTTCTCTTATTAACGATCCTATTTCTTTCCCCTCTTCATACCCGTCTTCGCCTGAGTATTGAATTGTCTTATGTGTACAGAACGCCTGTTAACATCGTCTCTGTCGTGTCTGACTCCTCAACACCCTCAAATTCAGTGGTTCTTCCCCTGTCCTTTGTGCTTCTTATTGTAGTTGCTCCCATCCTGTGTGTGAGCCACGCACACATAATTCTCATGTTTTTTAGTCCATCTTGTTATATTTCTGATTATATGCACCTGTGCCTTGTTGGTGTGTATATATATATATATATATATATATATATATATATATATATATATATATATATATATATATATATATATATATAGAGAGAGAGAGAGAGAGAGAGAGAGAGAGAGAGAGAGAGAGAGAGAGAGAGAGAGAGAGAGCCCTAATGTGTCCTATGTTCATTGCATTGTCTGCTTTTGTCCTTTCACGGGTGTTGTGTTGACGTGCTCAGCGTTGTATTTTTTTGTTTTGTTACAAATTGCATTTGTATCCTAGTGTTCTCATCTCTGAGTTTCACCTACAGTACAATAATATCTGTTTAAAGCATGCTTTATTCATAAGCTATATTTTTTTTTTAAACTTTCTTCCTTTATGTCGCTGCTGTATATTTTATTATTATACCACAGGAATGGTTAAATGACCACTTCTATAGGTCCTCCAGGGCCGATGGAGAGCTGGTACTAGCTGCTAATCCATATCCTAGAAAACCTACAAGGATAAATTAAAGTAATACAAATCCTTCTACACAGCTACAGTATATTGCTGTGTTAAAATGTGTTAAAGTGTGCATGATGTGTAGCATGATGTACACTAGAGGCAGCCTTTTAAATACATTAAGAATGTACCTTTTAGCTTTTAATATTGGTACACAACTGCTGGTACTCAGCATAGATTATTTTATGAATTTTCGTAACTAAAATGTTAATAAATCAGTGTGATCTAAAGCATATTTTGTTTGTTCATTGTATTTTGACAAAACAAGTGTTTATGTGCAGCCTACAAATTCCAGGCTCATTGACCTAGGAGCTTTTTATCTACAATTAGCCCAGAATTTAACTACATATCTCCTAAAATGGTTATGATTCCTTTTAATTTAATTGTGATTTGATATTATTTAAGGTTCACACTGAAAACGGACAGTAAACTTGATTGCATTTATTTATGATTATATACTGTCTACTCATAAAAATAAAGTGTAGTCAATAGGTTTCTTGGCACCTTGTGCAGTTTATTGCAAACTCAATCACGCACCTCTGCGGAAGTGCTCTGTCCATTAATGGTGTGTTCACTTCCTGTAGCAACACCCACTCCATTACCCCAGTGCAGGTGCAGCTGTACAGCACTATAATGCCATGGCAACCCAGCCAAGCCCATCCAGTGTGGCAATGTCATCTGCACTGTGTTAGAAAACAAGAGGAAGGTTGAGGTAAGGAAGAGTGTCATGTCAAACTGCATTTGGTCAGACTTTATATTAGGTGTACTTACTTACCAGTGTTGAGGAAATTTACTTTTAAAAAGTTACTCCCTAAAAAAGTAACTAGTTGCATTACTTAGTTACTTTTTATGGAAAGTAATGTATTATGTTACTTTTGCTGTACTTTTTCTAATTTAAAAAATAAATAAATAATAAAATGGCAATGTAAAGGCCCTTTCATGCCCAAAGGTAAAATGAATAAACCTTAGGCTAAAGGAAATGCAGATTCACACCTAGAAGGTGCAGCTCTAACAAACCTTTCAGCTAAAGAAAGTTTAACACTTCAGCGTTTAAAAAAATAAAGAAAAAAATAAACAGATTTGACGTTTATCTGAAGTCATTTTTGCTTATTAGTAGTATGGTTGAATTGTTGTATCATCTAAGGTCAGCAGAAAAGGCATTTGTTAATAATTGTTTGTGATATTAAATACATATTTGCATTTTTGAGTTTGCATTTTACCTACATTTTACTTTTTGTGCAGGTGAGGTGAGTTAATGACTGATCACAGAGCTACAATAACTATCATGTTTACATAGCGCACACAACACCTCTGCACATTGCTTACGATTCTCTCAACATGGGGACAGAAGAGCTATTAGTCAATACATGGGAAAATAAAGTAAATTAGGTTACTTATTTGAAAATTATACTTTGTTGTAAATTTAAAGGTAATGTGCTACTTTACTAGTTACTTGAGCAAATAATCTGCTTGCGTAACTTACCCCATCACCGTTAGGCTACTTGTTGAGTAAATTGTTGAGTAAAATGTACTTTTTGTGTTTATGTTGTATTGCAAAATACTTGCTATTATGTTTATACTTGCTAGTATGTTTAGGGACAGGATTGTGATGGTTAATCATAAAAAAATGTTCCACAAGTTGGTATGATTCTTTAGGGTCTTCATGTAAAATTGTAAAATACTTTGTTTAAAATTTGTTAAAAAGGTCTGTCTAAAAAAACAACAACAACACTCTTTTAATTTTCTCAAAAACAGCTCTGTTCACAGCGACCCGTTTTGGTGCATATCTCTTTAAATGATAATGAACTACTGCTCACCCCACCTCTCTCTTCCATGTGCTGCCTTGGCTGACAGTAGCTGTGTCTCATTTCGTTAAATTTCGAAGGCTGCGTCCTCCGGAGGACACGTCCTGTGTAGGATGCAGTAGACGGAGTGTCCTCAATCAGAATTAAACGAAACGTCCTTTGTAGGACACACAGGCAGGAAGTATCACGTTGCTATGCCAACACATTCAGCCTCGTTGTGCTCTCACGCCAGTTTATATGAATGAAAATTATTTATAACTTGAAAATTACTATGAAATGTTTCTTGTCTTGACAGCAATGTACTGTTCTAAAAGTTTAAAAAGCACTAAAGTGTTGTAATCCTGTTAACCACAACTATCTGTTTGAGGTAATAGAGCTTAAAAATAAAAAAAAAGTTTGAACTTAACTTTTTAAACTCCACACCTACGCTCGCATGTATATCTGGTAGTGGCGCAGTTTTTTCATATAATATAAAAAAATATATATATGGCGGTTGTTAACGGCGACGCAAAGCATTATGGGTTATCTCCAGCCGCGAAGGCTACACCTCATGCACACTCCGAATTCCTGTGAACGAAGGTCGCATTTGAAGTGTCCTACTCACTTTTTTGAAATGAGACGGCCTTATGATGTATGCACCCTTCAAATGCGACCTCCGGAGGACGCAGCCTTCTGAAATGAGACACAGCTAGTGTACAACTGGGTGGAAATATGCTAATACAGGACAGTCCTTCAGCGGTCATGAGCAATATGACATCATATTGTTATAGTGATACCCAAAAGTAACAGTTTAGCCACATCATTCTCACATCATTCTCACACCTTGTATGAATGTCATTCATTTATTTGCGAGTATGAAATTGTCCAAAATGTCTTGGTATGCTGAAGCATTAAGAGTTCCTTTCACTGGAACTAAGGGGCCAAGCCCAACCCCTGAAACACAACCCAACACCATAATCCTGCCTTCACTCCAGAGAACACATCTCCACTGTACTAGAGTCCAGTGGTGGCTTGAATATATATATATATATATATATATATATATATATATATATATATATACAATACAGGCCAAAAGTTTGGACACATTACTATTTGTAATGTTTTTGAAAGAAGTTTCTTCTGCTCATCAAGCCTGCATTTATTTGAACAAAAATACAGAAAAAAAATGTAATATTGTGATATTGTCACGGTACAGATTCTACTGAGACAAGATGGTGAGTATTCAGGTTTATTAAGCAACCAGTAGAATAACTTGATGGAGTGAAGATATGTTGGGCCACCAGAAGCGATCCCGTAGCAACGAGAAGGTTTCATTGACCCCTGGGCGACCAGTGCCCAATGAAGTGTGAGCGGAGTGAATAAGTGGGGTGCGCCATGTTCGTGGGATGTACTGGAGTCCTGGTGGGCAGCCCAGCGGGGCAGTGGCGGAGGCATTGAAGGAGAGCAGGGTTTCCTCTGACCAGGCGATGGGACTCATGAATATCTTTTCTGACAGAATGGGTTCGGACAACTCAGGCTGCTCCTCGGAGGCGAAAAGGCGAGAGAGGGCATCCGCCTTCACATTCTTCGAACCGGGTTGATAGGAGCTCAAATACCTAAGGTTCTTGTGATCAGTAAGTACCAGGAATGGGTGTTGAGATCCCTCCAACCAATGCCTCCACTCTTCCAGGGCCAGCTTGATGGCAAGCAGCTCTCTGTTCCCTATATCGTAGTTAACCTCCGCCGGGCTGAACTTCCGGAAGAAGGCACATGGATGGAGTTTGCTGGGCGTTCCCTGCTGTTGGGACAACACCTCTCCCGCTCCTGTGGTAGATGCGTCGACTTCCACGATGAAGGGTTTGGCGGGATCGGGATGGACTAGGAGGGTGGTGAAGCGGTGGTGAAGGCCTCCTTCAAGTCTTCAAATGCCTTCGTGGCCGCTGGATTCCAGGACAGAGAATTGTGTTTTCTGTGCAGGAGGTGAGTGGGTGGACTGGAGATGACACTGTAGTTCTGGATAAATCTTCTGTAGAAATTTGCAAAGGTGTTGGCCTGGTCCTGATGGTGTCCACCTTCCCCTCATCCATCCGGATGTTGTAACCAAGGAAATGCACTGACGGCTGGTGGAAGGAGCCTTTCTCTGCCTTACGATATAGATGGAATTCCCTCCGGCATTGCAGGAACTCTGCAACGTGGTGGCGATGTTCGGCCAGGCTCCGGGAGTAAATAAGGATGTCATCGATGTAGACCAAGACAGACTTGTGGAGGAACTCCCAGAGCCCCTTGTGGATGAAGTCCTGGAATACGTAGGGGGCGTTAGCTAGGCCATAGGGCATCACCAGGTACTCGTAGAGGCCGGTGGGGGTCACAAAGGCGGTCTTCCACTCTCTCACGTATCCGGATGAGGTTATAGGCACTGCAGAGGTCCAACTTGGTGAAGACAGTGGCACCACGGAGGTGTTCCAGCGCAGTTGGGACGAGAGGAAGGGGATAGCGGAACTTAACAGTTATCTTATTGAGGGCCCGGTAGTCGATGCAGGGCTGCAAGCCTCTGTCCTTCTTGGCCACGAAGAAGAAGCTGGATGCAGCAGGGGACGTGGATGGTCGAATCTAGCCCTGATCGAGTGCCTCCTGGATGTATTCTTCCTTGGCCTTTCCTCCGGCAGGGAGAGGGGATAGATTTTCCCCTTGGGCACTGGCTCACCCGGAAGCAGATCAATGGCACAGTCCCATGGCCGATGGGGAGGCAGCTTGGAAGCCCAGTGAGGGTAGAACACATCACTGAAGTGGGCGTAACAGGGTGGAATATTGACTGACCGCTGCTCGAGGGGACTGTCAATGGACGTTGCACAGACGGGAATACTCCTGGACGGGGTCATGCTGCTGTAGCCATGTGCGCCCTAGGATAGCGTCAGCGGTGGATTCCTCCTGAACCAGTAGGTGAATGTTTTCCACATGAGGAATACCAGTTTGGATCTGAAGGGGACCCGGCAAGGAGACTGGAATCGACCTCGTAGACGGACGGAGTGTGAGTCGTCTTGAGGTGGAGCTGATGGCAGAGGGCGCCTTAGATGAAGTTCCCAGTGGAACCGGAGTCGAGGAGAGCGGAGACTGACAAGGAAACATCGGCAGTAATGAGGTTCACAACAGTGGTCAGTGGACGACTCTTGTAAGTAGCAGAATTGATCACTGTCACCAGAGGACGAGGAGGACGTGTAGGGCACTTGGCGATGTAGTGATCCCAAGCTCCACAATATAAGCATAACCCATGTGCCAGCCATCTCCTCCGTTACGCTGGGGTTAACCTTGTATTTTCCATTTGCATGGGTACAGAGACTGGTTATGGAGGGCTGACGGATTCTGGTCGGCGGAGTGATGGCAGGATCAGACACTGGTCCTGGTGTTCTCCCGAGACACGCATGAATACGAGTGGCGAAGTGGATGTCCTCGTATGCAGCAAGATGCATCTGCACGCGGGGATCCAATCCTTGATGATGGGTTGTCAGAAGGGATTGCTTGTTCCATCTGCTGGCGGCTGACAAGGTCCGAATCTGCAAGGCATACTCATTTACAGACATATTATTTTGCTTTAAGTGATACAATTGCTCACCCACTGAAGCATCCCAAGCGAGCTTTCCGAAGACTTCCTTGAAGTGAGCGGTGAAACTGGACAGTGATTGCACGATGGAATTATTCTGGGCATACAGGGCTTCAGCCCAACGAAACGCTTTGCTGCTCAGTTGGGATATGATGAAAGCCACACGGGAACGATCGGTCGGATATAGGTGCGGTTGCATCTCCAGGACCAGAGAGCACTGCAGAAGGAATCCACTGCAATCCTCCGCCGATCCAGAGAAGGGCGCTGGCTTGGCCATGGGACTGGCGAACAGGGGTGACGTGGAAGAGGTGCTGGTGGATCCGGAAGTGCTCGCCGGCGTTGGGTGTGGTGGCCTGGATGGTAGAGCGTGGCGAACTCCATTGGCTCATCCAAGTGGCTCATAATGGTGCTCACGGTTGTGGTCCGGTCTTCTGTTACGGTACAGATTCTACGGAGACAAGATGGTGAGTATTCTTTTTTATTGAGCAACCAGTAGAGGAATAACTTGACGGAGTGAAGATATGCTGGTGATGGCTCTGGTCTGGGATTCTCAGGGTGCACTTGGAGATCGTAGGAGGATTCGCAGGAGAGGAACGATGGAGAACACGGAACACATACACGCTGGACACTGGAGATCGCTGGAGACTGGGTAGAAGACACTTGAGACAGGTAAGTAACATCGAGGGAGTCCTTAAGGTAAACAGAAGAGGTTAGTACCTTTCTCAAACGAGACCAGACAGTGACAGAGTGCGTGTGTGTGCCTTTTGTGCTCCTGGTGATTGTGGTGATGATGGGTTGCAGGTGCACAGCAAATTACTGAGGGATAAAAACCTGGTGTTGGGCATCTAGTGATAAAATCTGGTGTTAATTTACAAATATTATATGCTTTATCACTTGTTTGGTGATAAAGCACAGTGTTTCCTTTGGGTGATAAAGCACAGTGTTTCCTTTGGGTGTTAACAATCAACATCTGCGCATGTGCAGAGCATTTTAAATTTCCCAGCTCATCCTTCGGTCTCTCCATCTTTATGGATTTCCCTGCACACACAACGGTTACAAGGACAAGGTATAGTATAGTATTATTATCTTATCGACTTGTGATTTATTAATGAGCTTGTATAATGAGTAACGTAGCCGATGTGGTTGACTTAACTCTGTTAGCGTTTTTTTTTTTTTTTTTTACCTCAGTTTAAATTTAGCGCGCTTTTGATCCGCCATTCAGTTTAACATAACTGAATAACCCCCACTAACACACTAAATTCGTTAATGGAGGACGAGATTTACGTAAGTGACTTAATTTCGTTGTACTAATTTTGTAATAATGTAGCAGCATTAACATTATGTGTCATTTTTTAACTCACTGGACTTGGATAGTTATTTCTTCTCATTTGGCATAACGTCTTTCACCCCGTAACTACGAGTTAATTCTGGTGTTTTGAAATGTCATTCAAATGAGAAAGCAGACGTTAATCGAATGAATTAATTGCTCTTAATTTTTTTTCTTGTGTGACGCCGGGGCTCGATCCCTAGCCGAGCACCCACGGATAGCACGGTCCATCATTGTCGGCGCTGCGCATACTGATCGGCCTGCAACATTTTGCAAGTGAAATGCTCTTGGTGTTCTAGCAATCTTCTCGTGGTACTTTGATAACATACGCCGACCATTCTGTACAGCGCTCCAAAATGTCGAAAACATCGTAGGACTGCTTCAGTCAATATATAGAAACTCAAGATCGAGTACAAGTGTGCAATGTTGTGGAATGTATACGCCAAAACTCTTGGCGTATATAGTTTTTTGCGTGCATATGATACGCAATTTATGGCATATTATACGAACCCCCCACCCCACTACCCTAAACCTACCCAAGAGAGCGTGTCATACGCCATAAAGTGCGTATCATATGCACGCCGAAATGAGTTTTGGCGTATACATTCCACGACATTGCACACTCGTACTATTTGACATTTTTCGTCTTATTTTGTATTAGTTGAGCAGACATGCATTTAGTGCCCTTCCATGCGCGATTTTTTCTGTAAAACTTAGTTCTAGCCTTTTCTAGTTGTAGCATTGTAAATCTGTAATAGTAGTGCTCATGTTTTGAATATAACGTTTTCTTGCTATGTGTTGGTATAAACCTGAAGTAAAACACAAAGCGACCTGATTATTTAAAGTCTTTTAGTTTGCTTTCTGCTTTGGAGGATTTTTGTTTCATGGAATATTGTTTATTATTGCAGAAGGAAACCACTTAAGGGCACAATCTATGTATGCCCTTGGCATTTTTACTCTACAAACCTAAACGATCCTGAAAGGAAGACAGGCTATATATCTCTGCTTGTTGATTGAAGATCTTTGAAACTTTAACCAAATTTGTCTCTTTAACAGGAACGATACTATGTGTTTGGATCATTTTGAGGAGCGCTATCAACGCCAAGATCGTGGGATCGATGAATTGGGAAAGCAAGAACTGACAAAATGTAAAAATGCGTACATTGAATGCAATGTAAGTCGCTTTGGATAAAATCATCTGCCAAATGTAAATGTATTAATTTATAAAGGAATAGTATTTTTTATCAGAATGAATTACAAACCAGACAGTTTTTTAACATTAAGGTTGATTTAATATATACATATATTTTCAATTAAAACATTACTTGAGGAATGTTTCTTTGTTTAATCTTGTTTGAAACGCAGTAGAGATTTATCATGGTAAGATGTTATAGCATTGGAGTATAACAAGAAATTGTTTTATTCAATTGTATGTTTGACAACAATGGTTTTACTGTAGCGATTCCTGGCGAAAGCAAGAACTGACAAAAATGTTTTTTTTTTATTAAAAATGGTATTGAATGCAGTGTAAGTCGCATTGGATAAAAGTGTCTGCCAAATACATAAATGTAATGGAATTGATATATTACAATTTCAATAAATATTCAAATAAATTTGCAGTCACTTGATTTTTTTGGGGAAAAAATAAAATAATATATATAAATTGTTTTAAATTTCATTCACAGTGACATTTTAGTATTTAAGTATTTACATTAAATAAACATTAAATACACTGGGTGTGTGAGATTAATCACCATAAAGTGTTAAATGTACACTTATGAGTAATACATCTCTCAACACCTTGAGTGACTAAAAAGAAACACTAACACAGTGTTTGTATAACGAACACTTTCGTCAGTGTTGTTTTAACACTAGCAAAGATGGACCTGTATGTTCACCCGGAAAGTGATAATTTTAACACCCGTGGTGATAAATCTCCCAACATGTTTTTTGCTGTGTGTGCGTGATTAGTACTGCGGTGAAAGCATGCGCTGTGTGTCTGTGACGTGGGAGCCTGGTGTGTCTGTGACAGATATATTATTACAATTTAAAATAATTTGTTTTCAATTCATTAAACTTTAAATTATCGTTTATTTCTGTGATGCAAAGCTGAATTTTCAGGATCATTCCTCCAGTCTTCAGTGTCACATGATCCTTCAGAAATCATTCTAATATGAGGATTCATTTTCAAAGTTGGAAACCGTTCTGCTGCTTAATATTTTTACATATTCTGTGATACTTTTTTTAATACTTTGATGAAAAAAAAGTTGCTTTTTTTAAAAAGCAAGAAAAAAAAGCAAATGTTTTAAAAATAGAAATCTTTTGTAACAACAATTTACACTACTGGTCAGTAATTTGGGGTCAGTAATTTTTTTTCTTTTTTTGAAATAAATCAATAATTGTATTCAGCAAGGATGTGTTAAATTGATAAAAATTGATAGTAAAGGATATATATATATATATATATATATATATATATATATATATATATATATATATATATATATATAAATAAATCATATATATATATATATATATATATATATATATATATATATATATATATATATATATATATATATATATATATATATATATATATATATATATATATATATATATATATATATATATCCTTTACTATCAATTTTTATCAATTTAACACATCCTTGCTGAACACATCCTTGCTTTTCCTTGCTTTAACACATCCTTGCTATATATGTGTGTGTGTGTGTGTGTGTGTGTGTGTGTGTGTGTGTGTGTGTGTGTGTGTGTGTGTGTGTGTGTGTGTGTGTGTGTGTGTGTGTGTGTGTGTGTGTGTGTGTGTGTGTGTGTGTGTGTGTGTGTTTTAATTTTGAATAAATGCAGTTTTTTTGAACATTTTATTCATCAAATATATTAGGCAGCAGAACTGTTTCCAACACTCATAATAAATCAGAATATTACAATGATTTCTGAAGTATCATGTGATAGACTGGATGTAACATGTGACACTGAAGACTGGAGGAATGATAATTTAAAGTATAATACGTTAAAAACCAAATATTTTAAATTGTTATAATATATCACAATATACTTTTTTTTCTGTATTTTTTATTTAAAAAAATGCAGGCTTGATGAGCAGAAGAAACTTCTTTTAAAAACATTACAAATAGTAATGTGTCCAAACTTTTGGCCTGTTGTGTGTTTATATATATATATATATATATATATATATATATATATATATATATATATATATATATATATATATATATATATATATATATATATATATATATATATATATATATATATATTATCCTTTAAGTATTTTTTTAAAATCAATTTATCCCAAGTTAATTTTCTAATGAATTTTCTAGCTTAAATTTAGCTTTGATTTGCTATAAGAAATAAAGATATGAAGAAATTATAAACATTACATTATGATCTAAAGATGCTTGAAACGTGTATTGTGAAAAGCACTATAGTAATATATAGCTGATTTGACCAGACATAAATGATCACCAAATGAGTGCACATAATCCACTCAATTGTGAAGGGTAATTTTTTGTTTTAAATCTCTAAGAGTAACTTATGTGACCATTTTGCATGAGTGAAAATGATAAATTTACCTGTATGGCCATTATTGGAGAGGGTGAATGGCCTTTTACCCGGCTGGTTATATCCCAGGGGCTGCACAGGAATTAGCGTTGGGTCGTGTAGTGTTTGTGATGTGTCCACGTTTATGGGTGACTGACTAGAACCACCACAGTCAGGAAAATACTCAGCCCATACTGCTTGTCCCACAGCTCCTAACACAACCAGAAAAGGGTGCCACAGCGAAGTGAATGTTGGTGTGGGCATCAGTCAATGAAAACGTTTGTGAAATTATAAATGATATAAATGCCAGTTAAAAATAATGTGTGACTTTTTACATCATGTTCTGGAAGCTCATAGTTAAGTATATTAGCTGTGTTAAGTCATGCAAAAGTGAATGAGGATAAGCATGGTTACAAACCCAGAGTACACACACACACTTTCAGTGAAAAAACATTTTGTAATGAAATTATATATCTAAAGAGAAAGGGAGGACAGAGCAGCAAAAAAAGTTGTTTTATTGTACAACAAAAGAAAACTTTGCATGAGTCTGGATGTTTCAGCTTGGTGCCAGCCAAGTCAGTTCTGTGTACACAGGGATTAGAGGCCCACTCAGTCTTGCTGTTCACCACGAATATCCCCCCAAACCCCCTGTTCAAATCCAAAATGTGGGGAGGGGGAGGCAAAGTTGCTCTCATTGATTTGTGGTTGCCAAGGAGATCTCTATGACAACTACAAGACAAATATTCCATGCCTCTGTCAGTTTACCTCTTGCATGCTGACCCCAAACATGGACAGGGAACAAAGCATCACTCAACCAAGTAACTATTTTATTCAGAAATAATGAGCTGCATCACAACAATGGCACACACATTGTACGGCCATGAAAATGTGCACTGGAATGTACGTGTAGTAGGTGTAACAGTATAAATCATTCCAATAGAAATTCCAAAAGTGAAGGAAAATTATTTCTTGTTCAAAGAAAATAATTTTTAGGGACAATATATGTTATTGTGACATTATTTGTCGTATGTCAGTGAAGCACATTTTGCAATCTGAAAACAATTTTATTATATCTGCATAAATGCATTACACCAAATACAACCATGACTTACATGACAACATGAATACTTAATGAGAATTTGTATATTAAATAAACTTAATTGTCATAAAATTGTTATTACCATCTAAACAGTTGTAAAATATTCTTTAGGCTTAATTTTACAAATTGTTGACAGGTTGCATGAGATTTACCTGAATATTATTTTGCATTTTAGCACACTGTTAATGTTTTTATTTTTTTTATTTTTTAGATTTGCTGGCTCTGTTGTGTATTTAGTGCTGAACACTCATTAGCACTGATTGCGTAACAAGTTTAGCTCATACAATGCAAAATATGGCTAAATAAGCTTATCCAAAAACCTTATTATTACAAGAATGTCACAAGATTACAATGGGTTATCCCAAAATGGCATTCCTCTTCAAGCAGAGCAGTCTCCTATTCTTTATCATGCCATTCTTTTGTATCAAATTAAGCTACTTATATGCAACCTCTTGCACCTGTTAATGCCCCCCTCTCCCTCTCTTGCGGGAAAGGCTACGCTTGCTGAAAATATGGAAATATTCTTTTCCATAAAAAAGTCTTTTTCAAATTAATAATAATAATAACAATAATAATAAAATAAAGAACTATATTACCTGCATATGTCCATTCTTTTCCTAAAAAAGAGGAAGAATATAGTAAGGTTTTCAATAGAAAACAGATTAATTTTGTATTTTATGGAGCACTTTTTATATTTTTGACTCAAAAAAGAGTGTCTGACACATCAGAGCAGTTTAATTATTCCACAATTGTTTTCGAACTACATGCTCTCTTTCCATCTGTATTTAGTAGAAATGATAGTTGTTACAAAAGACAATCATATGAATACTATTCATATAAATATACAAATATAAAGTCTTACCAGTTCCTGAGCACTCCACACACTTCAAAAAGAGGGAAAGGCACACTGTTATCCAGACAAGGTCCATGCTTTCACTCTCTTTTCCACAGGCTACACACATTCACACAATGATAATTCAGGATTAGATAGACACACCAGTAAAAAATGTGAAATCCAAGTTTGAAAAGGTCAAAACCAGAAAATCTTGAAACATAAAACAAACAAAAACATTCAAAAAGAAAAAGTAATTCTTGATCCTTTTTTGTATCTGAATGATTTGGTCCAGCAAGCTGAATTGTGGAGGAGAGAGGCCATCACATGCCACATAAGAAGATGAAGAGCGAAAAGAGAGAGAGAGAGAGAGAGAGAGAGAGAGAGAGAGAGAGAGAGAGAGAGAGAGAGAGAGAGAGAGAGAGAGAGAGAGAGAGAGAGAAGGAGAAAAGGACAAATGAACGAGAAAATAACTTGCTGTTGGACACTGAAAATGTGTATGACACAACTAGCCGAGGGGGGGGGGGGGGATACTGGGGCAAAGCCTGATTGAAGGGGTACTGAGGTGATAATAGAGAGAGAATGAATAGAAGCAGTCAAGAGAGAGAGAGAGAGAGAGAGAGAGAGAGAGAGAGAGAGAGAGAGAGAGAGAGAGAGAGAGAGAGAGAGAGAGAGAGAGAGAGAGAGAGAGAGAGAGAGAGAGAGAGAGAGAGTTCAGAATATTTATTGTAGGCCTATTTATTGTGCTTATTTATTGTAAATTGCAATCAGTGTTTTACAAACGTTTTGGCATGCTACCAAATAATCTAATTAGTATTAAATAAATTAGCCAAATTAGCCAAATAGTAAATAAAAAGGTATGTTCCATTAAAACAAGCAAACAATGGCTGGATAATGAAATATTGCTGACATCGATTGAAGCAACTGTTTTTGCAAACAAAATGTCACTGAAATAAATTTAACTAAATTAATTTTGTGTTGAATATATATATATAAAAAAACTATGTTTCTAGAAAATTGTATCTGTTTATAAAGGTCATTTTAGGTCACTTTTTTGCACTTTATCATTTAAACGCTGGAGGGCAGTATATTCACTCCTTTATCATCCCTTTTACTTTTGAGTGCTTTGATCTGTAACGTTTCTTCTACAACCTACTGGGTGATGTGGAATTTTCTAGAGAACTATAGTCCTCTTGTTTATGTTTAGTGCTACTTTTTACCAGTCGTGTTAAAAAGTGCCCCAATCAACCCTAATTATACATACATTTTAGTTTGGTAACTGTGTGTATTTGCTTTTTTTATACGTTTAATAAAAAAATCCATTGGAAATAGTTATACTTTGTGCACAACGTAAAGTATTTTAAAACTTTGACATTGAGAGGACCCAAATAACATTTCAAGTCTTTGCAAAGAATAACAGAAATGTTTAATAGACAAAAATATATGCATTTGGTTCAAAAATTAATAGACAAAAAAAAAAAACCACTGAAAGGAGATCGTTTATCGTTGATGTGTTCCTCTGTAGTGATTTTTGTAATGCATTTTTCATGATATCAATAAAATTATACATAAATTATATAATACATTGTAAAAAATAAAATAAAAAACGCACAAAATATGTGATTTAACGTTTCCGTTTTAGTATCCCTGCCCCTTCTTCCTTTTTTTAAATTCACAGCGTAGTGATCAGTTTCAACGTGAAGCCCTTACACAATCTTACGCAACGCTCTGGGCCCATCGAGGTTTTGCCATTGGTCTATCATTGGGGAGAAGGGCGTGTCATAATGGATATAATAATTTTGATTGGTCGAGTTCGCATTAAAGGCGTGGCTATGGATTTCATTCACAAATCTTCCAGGCTGCAGTTCAAGTCCATGTGCACGTTGATCTTAAAGAGATACAGGCTCATTTACATGTATTCTGGAATTATACGAATCTGTGACTTGCGATATTATTTAACTTATTGCTCATCATGTCTCATCCGATATATTTTTTATTACGTTGAGACCTGATGTCTTAGTTGATTTCACAATGGAACTCTCTTTCCATTGAACGGGAGGCTAAAATCAGGTTAGGTGCAGAAAATGTATGCTAAACTTGCCATAAATGGCAAAAACATCATTGTGTTTGGTATACTGTGCCATTTTTAAAGTGATTTCAGTAGTTGTAGAGAGACCTGAATTTAAAAATATAATTAAAATAATGTAATGAATTTACTGGAAATCATTAAAAATAATCGAAAACGCTGTGCATTTTTTTTTAATACAATGAAATCCGAAACAAAAACATCAACAAAACAACTTTTACATCTATTGTGCAAATCTTAAACGAAAGCTTGTTCATATGAAATGTTTGTACATGTGTTTAGAAGACAGTTCACGTGTGACTGGTCTGACATTGGTCTGTAGATTAGCTGTCTTTTCACTCTTCGCTTACCACGTGAGTGGCGTGATAGTGAGAATGAAGTTATGATTTTATGATTGTCTCTCGTAATGATTTTGTTCCTTTCCCATTATAAGTGTGAATGCGACTATGTATATTGCGCACACGCGCTCAGCACGTAATGTATCGTTTCGACATGCGTGTGTTTACACTTCAGCTCCGCTGGACCGCTGCACCCATGCCAACACACACACGACGCGCGTGGGCGGAGCTACGAGTCATACACTGGCCAGTAGCAGAAGAGCGGAGCAATTACTGGCTATATCGTAGACCAATCAGATTGTTACTATCTGACAGCAGCGTCCAACGAGGGTCTGTGCGTGGATGGCACTAAATTGGGCACGTGTGTCTATGCACATGTTGACACTCGGGAAGTGAGGAGAGAGAGCGAACCCAGAGAGGGAGCTGATCTGTGGGATAGAGTAGAAGGGATCGTCGGGAAGGGTGTGCGTTGCTTTTACAGGCAAGTGAAGGTGAGGTATGTTTTTAAAACAATTCGTTATTAGGTTGCATATCATAACACAGGAATAGTATGAGAAGAGTATTTGCGTTGCTAACTTTTGATTGTTAAATTGTTTTTTGATATAGTCCACATGTATCAGCAATATTCTTTTACTGCAACTCGGCACGCTAGTGTGTGTGTGTGTGTGTGTGTATGTGTGATTAAGTCACAATATTTTTTAAGCGTGTGTGTGAAGTATACAGTTGTTTATCATTTGTATAACACGTATAACATTTAATACTGTGTTTCTAAGAATTCTAATAATAATTAAAAAAAATTTTTAAATAAGACATTTTCATATTTGGTATATATATATATATATATATATATATATATATATATATATATATATATATATATATATATATATATATATATATATATGTGTGTGTGTGTGTGTGTGTGTGTGTATAATATAATATATTTTTTAAAATTGTTTTTGAGAGAGAGAATGTTACAGTCTGAATGAGAAACAAGCAAGGTAGACAGAGAAACCATATGGTGAAATACAGTAGTAAGGATATACTTTGTTTTTGTTTTTTTTACTGTGGATTTGCAATGAACAGAGGCACACGAAGAGAGAGAGCAAGGGAGAAAAAGAGAGATATTACAAACGGTTGGGGGAGGGGCAAGCGACAGTGAAAAGTGAGGTTGCGTGTGTCTGTCTGGGTGCTTGTATGCCCCTGTCCCGTGTGTGTGTGTGTGTGTGTGTGTGTGTGTGTGTGTGTGTGTGTGTGTGTGTGTGTGTGTGTGTGTGTGTGTGTGTGTGTGTGTGTGTGTGTGTGTGTGTGTGTGTGTGTGTGTGTGTGTTTGCCAGAGGGAGGAGAGGAGTAAGAAAATGAAAAAAGAAATGGAGAGACCCTAGCTGCCTTCTTTGCCCACTAGAGTTAAAGCATCCCACTGTACCCCTCCCCCTATATCTAGAGGACACACACTTTGCACAACCGTGCACACACTACACACTTGCACAGGCATGCATGCTCCTCGCTTCTCTCCGATCTTAGAGGGTCTAGACAGACCCCAGGTTCTCTGTAATGGCTCAGACAAAATAATACAAATTAAATACATTAAATATTGAAATTGTGTTTATTTGGGTTTATCAAAATTGTTTTTGGATATACAGTAGGGTCTGAAAAACCACAATGAAAACCTGGGTATTCTAGTCTAATTTAAATGTAGAAATCATCAGTTTTAGCATTTGAAAAAATTAATAAGACATATTTACAATTTACACTAATCAAATGTAATAAAATGTGTGTCTGCCAATTTTGCCAAGTCTGCCAGTCTGTGGTACAAAAGGTCAGATTTCCTTTCTTTGCACAAATTATGGTCTTCAGAACATTTGTGGTACAGTGTTGTTGTCACTGAAGCAAAACCAATAATACATATAAATATATAATTTAACCTAAATTTGTATGCTGATAAAATTATTTGTATTTTAAAAAAAAAAGTAAAATGCAAAACATAAGCAATTCACTAGTGGTCTCAATTTTGGATTCCACAATTTGTGCAAATAGTTTTTTTTCTTCTTCTTGTAACCTTGACACGCCCTCTAGTCAGCCTACTTCCATTTTTTCTGTTCTAGATATATATCTTTTTTCATCTCTTTCCCACAGTCATGCAGTCCACAGAATCTCCTTCCTCTCAACCGTCACAGGATTCACTAAGCTCCAACAACAGTTTCTTGTTCAGTGAAGATGAGACAAATGTTTACCTGTTTGAGGACAGGCACAGGCTGCATGAAGCCCATTCGACTCAGTCCAGTCTCTCAAACAGAAGTATTTACAGTATGAATGGGGAGCAGGAGCGTCCTGGATCTCAGTGGGCGTGTGATGGATTCAGTGACCCTGAGAGGTCACAGGGCAACAGTCACGCTAGGTCATCTTTGTCCATCTCATCATTTGTCTCCCTGTCCTCCTCGTCTTCATCTGGATTAGGGTGGAGTAGCTCTGAGACTGAGCAAGGGAAGAATGGAGAAACTAAAGGAGACCTCCTGTTTGCTCGTAAGGTGAGCGTCTTTCCATTAATCCTTAATAGTTTACATCTGGTATTAACATCCGTCTCATATGATCCAATCAAATGTAGTAAGTTCAGACCTATTACTTTTTATCACTTGTACTTATATGCATTACAAATTTGACTCCTGTGAATACTTATGATTGAGGGTCTTTGAATTAAAGGTAGGGTATAGGCAATTTGTTTTATAAACACTTTTTGTTATACTGCTTTAAACTCTCTTCACACCCTGATAGCAATCAATAACAGAAATGGTCTAAATATTAAAAAATACATATACATTTACACTATGTTACCAAAAGTATTAAGTGTTGGAACACCCTGCAAATAATTAAATTCAGGTGTTCCAATCACTTCCATGGCTAAAGGTGAATAAAATCAAGCATCTATGCATGCAGACTGTTCTACAAACAGTTGTGAAAGAATGGGTCGCTGTCAGGAGCTCAGTGAATTCACGGGTGGTACCTTGATAGGTTGCCGCCTGTGAAATAAGCCCATTTGTGAAAATTTCTCAATACTCAATATTCCACAGTCAACTATTAGTGGTATTATAACAAAGTCGAAGAGTTTGGGAGACAGCAACTTCCCCACAAAGTGGTAGGCCACATGAAATCACAATGGGATCAGCTCATGCAGAGGGGTACAGTGCGCAGAAGTCGCCAACTTTCTTCAGAGTCAATAGCTATAGAGCTTCAAACTTTGTGTGGCCTTCAGTTTAGCTCAAGAACAGTTCTTAAAACGTGCTTCATGGAATGGGTTTCCACCAAGTGCAATGCAAAGCATCAGATGTAGTGGTGTAATGCACGCTGCCACTGGACTGAATTTTGGGATTTGGTGGTTGCTTGGAGAATGGCACTGTGCCAAATGTAAAGGGGGATTATGGTGAGGGGTTGTTTTTTAGGGGTTGTGCTTGGCCCCTTAGTTGCAGTGAAATTAACTCTTAATGCTTCAGGATGCCAATACATTTTGGACAATTACACACTCCTAAATTGGTGGGAACATGTTGGAGATGGCCCCTTTTTGTTCCAACATGACACTACTCAAAGCAAGGTCCATAATGACATGGATGAGGAAGTTTCGTGTGGAGGAACTTGACTGGCCTGCACAGAGTCCTGGAACTCAACCCGATAGAACACATTTGGTTTCTGTGCCTGCCTGTTCTCACAAATGCGCTTCTAGAAGAATGGTCAAAAATTCCCATAAATACACTCCACTCCTAAAGGAAAACCTTCCCAGAAGAGTTGAAGCTGTTATAGCTGCAAAAGGTGGGCCAACTCCATATTAAACCTTATGGATTAAGAATGGGATATCATTAGGTCATGTACATATAAAGACAGGCGTTCCAAACCTTTTGGCAATAAAGTGTATCTTCTGTGGAAGTCTCAGGACCAAAAAATGACACCTTATCATTGCATTTGGTTCAAATGCAGAGCTACGATGTTCTACCTGCCTGTCAACATATGTATTTCCATACCTCCGTGCACCTGCTCACGCAGACATCACACGTCATCAGTGTGTTGTAGACACCATCAACTTTTACAGTTCCTCCTGAACCAAAACAACAAGCTTATACTGCATTTATGCCAATGTCATAACCGTAATATACACTGATGGCAACTTGAGATATTCTTCCTCAGACTTTTAAATTTATGCCTATGTCAACACTATCAATGCCACTATCAATTTATCTGCAGCAGTCAGGTGGTACAAGTCAGAGCTTCGTAAGTTGTTTACATTCATTATTATTGTAATGTTACACGCTTGGAGACATGAGGTCATTTAACGCCCATCTCATGTCTTGTGGGCGTTTGTTGTTGTGAAGGACACGTGGCATGGAGTCCTCTGAAGGGAGGTGGGTCTTCTGCTTTCAAATCTAACTTGCTCTCTGAAATTGCCTACCCGTTTAATAACATACTACAAGAGTGTATTGCTTTGCATTGTGTCAGCACAGTGATTATCTCAAAGATACCTGGATTTTGATTCTGCACACAATGTTTTGAGCAGAAGATACACGGTTCTGTAGTTAAGTACTTGCATTAAATGAACATAAGATGAGCATGCTTCACATGACATGAGACATGATTTTCTTTCATTCCTTTCCACTTATTCATTTAGCAGATGCTTATATCTGCTTGGCAAACAGAAGTTGTTTTCAGAACAGATGTTCATATCTCTAAGACACATGACCAGCAATGTTTAAAACATGTATTTTTGCAATGATGTTGATTGCCAGGTGAATTGGTGGTCCTTCACTATCTTTCTGTCTTTCAGGATTCATTAGTCTTTTCACCAGAACTTTTTAACCCCATTTACATAAATTTTAACTGAATTTATTGTGCTAGGATTGCCTGAAACGGATATTAATATCAGATGCAAACAGGATAGGAGTTAGTTTGAATATCACATGATGGTGGTTTTCTCTCTTCTCAGTGTTTAGAGCTCCAGGGGTTTGTTCGGCCTCTGCTGGAGCTTCTAAACGGACTAAAGAAAGGAAGATTTGACAAAGGTGAGACAAAAGCACACTGTCTCTGTGTCCAGCCTTAAACATCTCTGTATGTGAAGTTATGCAATGGTAATGGACCTATAACAATCTGTATAGTTTTTATATGTGGTAATTTATCTGCATCTGTTCTCTTTTTTTTTTGACTCTTTCATTCTTGTGTAACACTGATAAGGTGCAGCACAAGGCTTTTATTTTTTAATAAAACCAAATGTCCATTTATTTTCTGTTTACAGATTTTGCACATTTTATTACATATGTTTTATTGTGCAGGAAGTGATTTAACCAGACTCTTTCTGATGAATACTGAGAATTCATCAATGGTTTTACTGCTTGTGATTGGCAGGTCTGAGCAGTTTTCAGCAGAGTGTTGCAATGGACAGAATTCAGAGGATTGTGGGAGTGCTGCAGAAACCACATATTGGGTGAGAGTGTGAACATCAATATGAAATTTAACATAACATTAGATGTTATTCAAATAACACAAAAATACACACAGGGTTGAATTGCAATACTTTAGAGTTTTTAGGTATAATCTCACCTTTTTGTTCACAAGTATTTTATATTATTAGGGGTTTGATCTTCTAAACAACATCTAATGTATAGACACAAGGGCATTCTAAGGACATATAACAACTTTTGTAAAAATCTGTAGAAGGAGCTTAGAAGAAGCTGTAGAAGCTGTTGGCATATAATGCAACAAAGATGGCTAAAGTCAACAGATTTAACTAACAGACAAACCAATCTCTGTGTAGAACTAAAATAATGATGCTGCCATCTTTCTAAAGTATTTTTTACCCCGCCTGTAATCTGGCTTCAAATCTCATTTCAAATTGTCATTTTGACCCCCCTCTACAAAATAGAGGATTACTCAGTAAATATAGTTTAAAGGGGTGATGCATTGCTAAATTAACTTTCCCTTGAGCCTTTGAAATATAAAATGTCATGATAATATAAGAATATCCTGTAAGTTTCAGAGCTGAAAACTCTCTTGTTAGTAAAAGAAAAGCTTTTATAGACACCAGGCCCAGAAAACGAGGCTCTAAAATCAATGCCGTATTAGAAGGGTAAAACGCCGCCTCTATGTGTACACGTGCTTTTGTATGTAGCCCCACCCACCGACTCGTGGAACTAAACTGATCATGTAACCGAGCAATAAACTCGCCGAAAATAGCAAGATAATAATTTGTAAACAAGACACAGGTCGACGCTGGATTTGCAGACATATTGAGATTATAACACAATATTGTGCCTTCTATATTGGATCTGGAATGGTGCAGCACACTAAAAAACAGTAAAACGTGTTTTTTTAATATATGTGATAATACTGCATTGTTACAGATCTATTATGTGTACGAGTCTAACAGAAAATACCTTAGCACGCTGTCACAGGCTGGAGAATTCCTTATGCGTTGGTTCATTGCGATTCAGGATCAGAACAGATCAGGTCGGATTTGTTATGTGCCAGGGGGTTCGCAAAGACCAAGGCTATGTGTTTTCCAGACCAACACGTAAGCACGTCAGCAGGCTGGCGAATCTTAAATAGTGAAATAACATCCATTTCTTGATCTGCGTTGTTAATTTGAAGAGCGCCAATTGATAAAAAAAATACATCAATCGTGGGTGGATGAAAGATCCACTTTCAAAACAATCCCTCCTGTGAACTGACAAGAGAGTTGAAGCTCATTAAATATGCAAATCTTCTCCAATCCTAGCCGTGGGTGTTTACTTCTAAGTCTACAGTGCATCACGCCCATCAAAACCCAGCGTTCAGGAGAGAGCCTAAAAACCAGTATAGAAAATAGCCTATTACTTATTCATTATGATGTTTTTGAATGTAAAAACTACACAGATGTCATTAGTAAAATAAAATAAAAAGCCAGTTCACGACACCTTTAATATGTTGGCTTTCTTCTTCATTTATGCATTTATTTCACCATACCAAAAATGATCAAAATGCAATATTTTATTCGGGGAGTTGTGGTTGAGTTGAAACGGGATGACCCAAATAGACTAACTGTGGAAATGTTGAAGACATTTGCAGATTAACTACAACCTTTTTAAACAAGTCAATACATTTGTCCAGCAATGACTCCTTTAAATGAATAAAAACTGACAGTAAAAACTTTTAGATTGTTACCAAAATATCTAATTAAAATAAATGTGTTTCTTTTGAACTTCCTAGTCATTAAAGAATCCAGAAAAAAATGCTTGATTATAGTTTTTAGAAATTGTTATGAACACTCAGGTAAGCCAGATGTATGTTGTAGGCTAATGATTAATTAAGATGCTCCAAAGTTATATTGTTGTATAAATGTGCACTTATTGCTAACATTTTTGTTATTGTTCATATTATTCATAATGTAAAAAGTTAACCATTATTGTACTGTTACTGTTTCAGTACTAATAACCAAACTGTTACCATTATATTAAAACAATCAGCAAACATGTTTTATCCTCAAGTTCACACAGATGTCCTACTCAGTTATGAAATTGAGTACCCACAGATGTACTTCATTATTAACTATGGGCATGTTTCACTAATGTTTGTCCAAATAATGCTATATAATGTAAAAAACAACAAAACATCCTGATGAAATATTTGACTGTTATTTTGCTTATTGTCTTTTTCTTCTTCGTTTTTGTCTACAGAGAGAAGTACTTGCCTACTTTGCTGCAGATAGAGGGAATGCTAAAGCTTTGGTTCCCTCAAGTGACTGCTCAAGTTTCTGTGACACCTAACCCTGCTGATTTTTCACCTCAAAACATTTCCACCCATGGCAAAAGCAATATCACTCCCCCACACAAGCACAAAGACCAATTACATATTCCAGTCAAGGTTAGTGTAGACACACACAAGAGACACACAGCATATTAGCTGGTGGACTCCATTTACACTATGTGAATTTGTAGACATTGACGCCCTTTCTTATTTTCTCGGCTCTTGCAGAAGCGAAGATTGAGCTGGTCAGATACAGACTCACCCTCCTCTTCTCCTCCCATGGTGTGTAAGCGCACCAAATGTTGTGAAGAGCAACATCAGTGGCCATATGTTGATGGAGGGGAGGGCTCTTCAGGGACCCCTTCCCTTTCCTCACACACGAACCAATCAGACAAGCGAGTTAGTGAAACCCTGGAGCACAAGGTCATCCGGTGGTCAGGTTCAAGATTGACATGGGTGCACATTGCTCCCATCTTCTCCCCACGTAAATGTGGTCCCTCTCATAAAGGTGGAATGGCTAATGATAGACGGAGCGGCAGTATCCTCCTTCCAGTTTCTCCTCTCACCACCAGAAGCAGTCCAGCCACACAGGACAGCTTTGTCTCCTCCACCACACCTTTTTCTGAGCCAACTGGATGCCAATGCCAGTCTGTGAGTTTAGGGACGACAAGTAAATTGCAGGAATATACCCAGATCCCACAAATCACAATGAAGTCTTCAAACCTAGAACAGCAAAGCCCTTTACAAACCTGATGCATAAAAACCAAGCACAAGAAGCCGAAAGTCTTCTCTGTGTCAGAGAAGAATTGAAGTATGGGATGTTGAAAGGGTTGTCTATTACAGTGACAAGAAAAGTATTTCTAAAGAATCTGGAAGAAGTTTAAACTCAAAAAGACTTTTTTGGTATTGATTGGGTTGAAACATTGGCTGTTTTTGAATTTGAAATAAGTGTACCAAAATAAAGGGGAGGTGTGTGAGTTTGGTACCACTGCCATCACCAAATGGACCTGCAAAAATAATCATTGGAAACTGGTTTTCTAACACTCCCTCATCTGGCATTGGTCAGCCAAATAGAAAGCCCTGCCCAAAAATCGATTGAGAATGATGAGATGCTTAAACAGTGTTTACATGACAGTATTCTAACATCCCCCCCAAAAATATACAGTTCCCCTTTAAGGAAATTTGATATCATGCGAATGTTTCTTGCCTTCAAGAGTGTGTGTTTAAATCTGAGGGAAACTATAGTCATTGACTTTGCTTAAATGCCCCAAATAAAGTAAAATTAAGACTAAAGAGCAATACTTTTAATGAAAGGATAAACCAGGGGTGCAGGTATGTCATCACTTTGTAGGCCAACCGCCAGTTAGCGTCACATTTGTTCCCTCGAGAAAAACCCAATAGGATTTTTCCATGTGATTTTTGGATTATCGCAAAAAACAAGCTCTGTGAACAGCAAAAGTTTGAATCTTACAAGTTTTGCTCAGCAAGATAATTATCACAAATTAACATTTGTATTCATTTTAAAGCAAAAATGCTGTCGCCAGAAATAAAAGGCTAAAGGTCGGCTATAAACGGACTACACCACAGTCCCGCGATTTCAACGTCACCATGACCAAGCTTCTGACAAAAATCTTCCAGTTTTTTTGACTAGTTTATAAGAGCACAATTATGAGCATTTGGAGGCTGTAAAAGCGACTGAGTTTACCTGTTCGGTGTGATGACATTTAATCTCCTCGACAGCCTCTGTAGTCCCATTTAGCCACTTGTTAGCAACCACCTTTTTCATGACACGCAACAGCTTGAAAAAAAAAATCACAATTTGGGTATTACCGATATATTGTTTGTCGTAGAATGAATTGTGAATGTGTGTTGAGCTTGTATTCAACACAGACCATATTTCAGCTATTTAACCAAAATTCCATAAAAAAAACATTGATTTGGGACAAGGGAACCAGAAGTTTTGGCCAACAAAGTGATTTCATATTTGCACCACTCTATTGCTACTTAGAAAGTTGGGATTATATCTTTTTTAATTACAATTTGAAAAAGCTGGAAGTAAGACAACACAGTTGTAACAATATAAGCCCCTTTTGTAGTTCTAGATGGAAATGTAGCAGCACCATAGCTGATGTTATATTATGAGTGGATTGTAACAGAAGCTGTTACAGTTTCTTTTACTGAATTTTATAAAGCCAGTCATGTGTTTTCTAGCTGTGTGTGTGTGTGTGTGTGTGTGTGTGTGTGTGTGTGTGTGTGTGTGTGTGTGTGTGTGTGTGTGTGTGTGTGTGTGTGTGTGTGTGTGTGTGCGTGTGTGCGTGCCTGCGTGCGTGCGTGCGTGCGTGTGTGTGTGTGTTGACACTGGTGGGATTTTAAATTTAAATTAAACCACTATTTATTTGCTATATAATCTGTGACAACTGCTCCAACTGGAAAAAGTACCCACAACTAATATACACATAAGTGATGATATCTCAGCCTGATATAATGTAATACGTAGGTTGAAAGAGAAAATAAAATGAACCTGCAGTCTGAATCTGCTTGATTAAAATATAGTGTACAGTGCACTGAAGATAGATGGAAAAATCTCCTGCTCTGACAAATGTGAATTTAGGTGCAGTTTGAACAAGGGTCAGAAGTCAAAAAGAATTAACAAAGTGCTAATATGCCAACCTTTATTTATTCAGTTGTTGATTTTAATGTTTATTTATGTTTATCGGTATACTATTTATCTATATGACAGTTGAGGTCATTAGAGCTCGATCTGTTGGGGATTATTTTTGTCATGGTGTTGCTGCATGGAAAAGTATAGATTTTTTTTTTAAGGAAATCTGATAATGGGAAAACCTGTGCCTTTTCTCTGAACAGGATAATCATATTCATACTCATATTTGTTGATTGAGTATTTTATTAAATATTAGAACACAAATCTCAAAACTTTCTTATGCACACATTTATTCATTGGAAAACTGCATTTGGACACACATTTACCACTAAAATTGCAGTACACTATACAGTAACCAGTAAAAAATGTCAGGTGGTTGTCCTAGCAGAATTCAAAGTGGCGCTGTGTTTTCTGACTTACCGCAGTCAGTTGAATCCAGAAACCATTACATTTCTTGGATCAGTAATTTTGGAGCTGAAGAAATATAATGTTAATAATAAGACAACAATTGTATCAACTTCACATGCTACTAAATTACAGATTTTTAAAGAGATTTCAATTGCTTAGTGTCAATGTTCCCTATAGCAATATAAATTCTTGCCATGTTAAACATCTGAAATCTGCATAACCTTTATTATATGTAATTTACTTTTTAAGTAATGATTTTGTAGAAGTTGCACAATTTTTATTTTGACATGTTTTATACTGTACAGGTTATTTATGACCAAGACCAAGATGGTTGATCATAAAGGTTGTATATTGATTGTTTGATCTGTCTTTTTATATAACTGTTATACCATGCACTATACACACTGGAAATATGTGTGCTGTCTGTCCTTTCAGTCATGTTGTCTTTAGCCTGTTTTTCCCTTCTTCATCCCTCATCCCTTTACTTTTCTCTTTTTTTCTCTGCTTTTTACTGTTATTCTTGCTTTTTCTCAACAAAGAAAAACCTTTTAATAAATAATACTTTTTGGAATGTACTATTTGAATGTGTTTTGTTTTATTGGTGTGTATACATGTGTAGTCTTGTCATTGCCTTTTCTTAAAGACCACCCACACAAGCAAACGTGAGGATGAATACTATAACGCCCTTTACCAAAAAACACTCCATCCTCAACTTCAAAATCATCCAACAACATTGGTTTCCCTTTTTTTGTGTGTGTATTTTTGTTGTTGTTGTTGTTTTTGTGTTTTTTTTTTTTTTTTCTAAAGGGTGTTTGCATTAGCACAATGGTTTGTGTAATATTAAGAACACAGCATTTTACATCACGTGAATGGCCGGGTACATGTGTGTTGCTTACCTGGGGAACACATGGCTCCAGGATACACTATGGGAAGAAGGCATAACATTATAAGCTCAAATGTGCTGCGTAACATACAAGACTGAACCAGAAGTCTTGCAGAAGCTCAATGGGCTGCATAACACATGAGCATGAACTTCAGTGGTTCTTGATAAAGCTCAAATGTGCTGCGTAAAATATAAGAATGAACCTCACTAGCACTTGCAGAAGCTAAAATCGTGCTGCGCGACACATGAACCTCATTGCTTCTGCTGAAGCTCAAACATGCTGCGTAACATGAGAATAAACCTAATTGGTTCTTGCATGTCAAGCGAACATGCTTGAGCTTCTGTTGGTTTACCACAACTGATTTGTGAGTTCATGATGAATGTTTATGTGAATAAAAGCCTAAATTCAGTCTGTTCCTTATATAAAGTCTCTTCAGAAAATGTTGGACTAAACTGCTCAATTCCTATAATTTGACGATCTATGTAAACTTTTTGAAGCATCAACATTTCAGTTGCTTAAAAGGACAGAAAGCTCTCAGATTTAATCAAAAAGATCTTCCTTCTACCTTCCTACCTTCCTTCTTCTCGTGTTTCAAGGATGAACAAAAGGCTTACGGGTTTAGAACAACATGAGGGTGAGTAATTAATGATATAGTTAACCTTTTTGGGGGAACTAACTCTTTAGGAGCAGGTACACCAGCATCTAAAATAACTTGAACACACCAGACATTATAAACAAGACATCATAACTGTTGTCAGATTTACATACGTGACCCTGTACTAAAATTTTAGTTAGTACAAAGAAACTGATTTTTAAACAGATAATTAACAGAAATTCAACATATTGATCTGAACAACATTAGTTAATTTAAGTTGATTTGACTCAAAAAAGACACTTTGAACATTGAGTAGAAGTTGCACATATTGGCCACAAAGGGTGCTGAAACCTAAATTGAAAAATGGGACACCTGATGGTCGGTCACTGGGGATTTCACTTTGAAAGTGTGATGAAATGTGCAAGAAGCAATATGATATCATTTTCCAGGAATATCACAACAGGCATGTCTTCCCAATGACATGAGGCAGTTTAGTGTGAGACAGAGCTCTTGAAGTAGAGGTCTATACTGAGGAAGGTAGTTTTCTAATCAAGCGGAGCTTCAATGAGCCAAGTGTTTTCTGCAGGAGATACAGATTTTTTTTTTTAAAAAAAAGGTCCAGGGGAAGAAAGAAGTCCAATAGACTCGACAGTTTTAATCTGTTTGGATTAAGTGGGATTTAACCTCATCCCATCTGGTCCCCATGACTCTGTGGTCGCTATGTTCATATGGATGTATTGTGGAGAAAATGAGCTGTGTGTTTGATTTCATGTGCCAGTGCCTTTAGGGTGATTTAGTATGGAATTAAAACTCTTCATTGCATTTCTATTTAACTAAACAATAGAGGGATTGTTCAATAGGGGTGAGTTGAATTCATTCAGAACTGATATAAGCCTAGTTCTAAACCACCAGATTTAATTTTAGCAAAAAAAAAAAAAAAAAAAAAACTGTAGCCATGGTAACTACAGAAGAAACAGACTTTCCTCTTTTATTAGTAATCTTCATCATCAGTCTATATATATGTGACAAATGCACACTCTCTTTCAAAGGTGCGTATAATGTCTCTCTCTTTCTCTCTCTCTCTCTCTCTCTCTCTCTCTCTCACACTCTCTCCCTCTCTCACTCACTCACACACTCACATACATATGAACAGCCTTTAAATAAAATATTTTTTTTTTGTGGTAAATTCATTTCCATGGTTATTACAAATTTATTTCTGTACACCCATATATTAAAAAATCAGCACACTCCAATAAATACATTATCATGCATGCAAATCTACATATAAAAACTCACTACGGATGTTTTCAAATCAGTAATAAAGCATGCCAAGCACACACTCTTTTCGACACACACCCAAATACACACAGACACCCCTCCCCTCTTGTATCCAAGCAGTTTTAGGCTGAGATCACCCCACCCCCCAAAAAACCCCACCCCACCCCCCCAAAAAAAACCAATCTACTGCTACACCATCCTACTGCCTACATCCCACCCTCCCGCACCTCTTCTATTGGAGGATAGAAACTAGGGGCAAAAGCAAGGGGAGGGTGTGGAGAATGTATTGCTTCTGTGTCATGTGTGTGTTCTAATGTGTAGGACATTTAAGGAGAGAGAAGGTGACTTTATATTATTTTGGAACGTTAGGTTAGTAAATGATGAAATTTTGTGAAATTCTTCAACAAATTAGAAGAACTTCCAAATGTGAAAACAAGAAATTAGTATGGTTATGTGCACCAAATAATAATTTATAATGTTTCATTTATCAGAAATGTTAGATTGAAATTGCATGTATTCTATTTTGCTTGTTTACAAATCAAATGTTTGAGTGCATCTTCTCATAACAGAAATGAATTGGAGTAAACTGCTGGGATTATTTTATATGTCTGGAGGAGAAAGGGTTAGCGAAAGGCAGAGTGAATGATGTGCTTACTCACTCGTCATGCCCTATGTCGTGTCTGTGTCTCTCCCCCTGCTGTGTTCATTCAGAGTGCTCCATTAGTACTCACGCGAGCTGCCAACACACACTTTCTACAACATTGCTGTGACGCACAAATTAGAGCACACGTGCAAACCCATACGCATGAAATCCTCATAAAATACTAAACAAAAAATTCACAATAACATAGCATTAATATACATTAATATATGCATGCAAACAGTCAGAATTATCATAATTTTCACAATTAAAATTGCAGAGCTGTTTTCTTTTATAGATCGTGGAGAAACATGATATAGCTGTTGATTGGCTGTATAGTGACACCTCCTTAATATGGCACGTGCTTTACTGCAGTGACACAGTTTTTCTCCATGCTGTGGTGTTTCACATTCATGAGTGACACACATGCAAACAAGCATTAAATTAATTACAGAGCATTTCAATGCACTTGACCTGTTTCTCACCTGGGTCATATAGATGCCGTCATTCTTATTGTGCGAAAAACAATAAGCATCGTTCTCCATTGATAAATCTCAGCCATTTAGAAGAATTCCACAAATCTATCCAACCAAATTTCCCAACATGCTTGTGCTGTGAATGGGTATGTGTATGTTGGAGCTTATCACAGTGATAATAAAATCCTGGCTGCAAAAAGAAAATTTGTTTTTATTTTATTTATTTTTTTATGTAAATTACTCTTTCCATAATGACAACCATTATTCTCTGTCATTATTACAGTAATACAAAATTTCAAAGAAAAAGCTTTTAATAAAAATAAAATAAAAGAGGAAAATATGGTTCGAAAATCCGAATTGTGGTTAAATTGGAATTATAAATCAGAGGATCGGCACTTAAGTAGAAAGACAAACTGTGTGTGTGTGTATGTTGTATTGTCATTTTTCATCTTCCAAAAGGATGAAGGTGAAAAGTGATTCTTATTAGGGAACAATCTACTCCATTCCACCAGGCTTGCTGTATTTGGGCCAGCGTGTGCGTGGATATGTGTGTGTGTGTGTGTGTGTGTGTGTGTGTGTGTGTGTGTGTGCTTGTTTTTGTGACATATCAGGACAAAAATGTGTATAATAACATGTGTATGACACAGGTATTACAGAAAATGGTGACATATCAGGACATTACCCCATGTCCCCACTTTTCAAAATGCTTATAAATCACACAGGAGGAGTTTTTTTGAAAAAGTAAAAATGCAGAATGTTTCCTGTGATGGGTAGGTTTAGGGGTAGGGGCAGTGTAAGGGGATAGACAATACGGTTTGTACAGTATAAAACACATTACGCCTATGGAATGTCCCCACAATTCACAAAAACAAACATGTGTGTGTGTGTGTGTGTGTGTGTGTGTGTGTGTGTGTGTGTGTGTGTGTGTGTGTGTGTGTGTGTGTGTGTGTATGTGTGTGTGTATTGTGTATTTGGGACAGCAACCCCCTATGAGAGTATGAATGTGTCTGTGTGAATGTGGTGTCATTAAGTTAGTTTGACCATAGCAGTCTCTTCTGATCTGTCCTTGATCTAACAGAACTACAGAGAGACTACAAACTAAAGAAGGCAGACAGATAGAGATATAAATGAAGTATTTTGTATTACTAGACAGAATTTCAGCTTTATGTTAGAGCCATGCCCTAAAGCATGCACACACATTTAGCACTATGAGCATACCTTTACCTTCTTGGTCTGAGTCTGACATGATATGTACTGAGGGGATTTAAACAACAACAACACACACACACACACACAATCTTTCATCATTCACTAATCCCAGGTGAATTCTGTGTATAAATACTGATCCACACAACGGATGACCAACTAAAATGGGGATGGAACCTTCCAGCACAGAGCAGTTCTGACAGTAAAATCTATGAGCTAAGATTTGCTCTAATGCTGCATTTGGATTCTAGCCCATAAGGGATGTTTGACTCAATAAAATTAATTGGATGCTATTGCAAATGGATGTTGAATCTGATCTGGGTAAATTAATAATTAATAAAGAATAATTAAGATAATTAAATATGTAATAACAACAATTGTAGCCCTAGACTGGTTTCCCACTTAGTAAAAGAGTAGGGGTATAACCCGGGTGTCCTGGCAAAATTCCCTTGATTGGCCCTTACCAATCATGTCCTCCTAATAATCCCCATCGACTGAATGGGCTCTATCACCCTCTCTTCTCTTTACCTATCGCTGGTGTGCCGTGAGCGCACTGTGCCGTTGTACTGTGGCTGCCGTCGCATCATCCAAGTGGAGCTGCCCACTGGTGGTGGTTTAGAAGAGACCCCTATCATAAATGTAAAGCGCTTTGGGTGTACAGTAGTACATATGAAAGTGCTATATAAATGACTCATTCATTCATTCATTCATTCATTCATTCATTCATTCATTCATTCATTCATTCAATTAAAGCATTAATATGGATTAGTCTCTGTTTAGGCACTGTGTTTTACTAAGAACCTACGTAAAGATCTGTGTAGTTATGTAACATTACTTAAGTCCATGCCAGCATTCACTGACATATGCACATAAATGATCACTCCATACAGGCATGTAAATAATTTCACACTTGAATGAAAACATGCATTTACAAATGCAGCACAAAACATATGCTCTCACAATGTGGACAAACACACATCATGCTTTGGTTTTAGCGGTATGGTGGAGCATGCAAATGCACCCAGCAAATGCAAACTCCTCGCTATTCAAACCCTATACAGAATCAGAGAGAGCAGATGAAAATAAACTATGCATTTATTTAAAAAAACTGTGAGAAATGTAGGCAGGTAAGTACAGAGAATGGCAATGGAATGGAGAATGGTTATCTTGGATGAATGTGGCAGTCTTTTCCTTCTCTGAAAGGACAGGCAGGATCATGAATAGCACACACCTCAGTTGACGGTAACCGTTAGATCCACGGTGGTATGGGATGCTGGACATGAGAATTTGGAACTGGAAAACAGGAACTAGAATCTTCTCAGGTAAGTAAGTCACAGGTAAATAGAGGGTTTAGTCATGCATCCATATTGGAGACCAGACAAAGATCTGTCCCAAATGGCACACTTCATGTGCACTTGCGGTCTTGTGGACATACAATGGCCACTGTGTGCATGTGTCCATTAAGTCCACGAGACCTCAGGGTGTCCCATTTGTCATTTTAGGTCTCAGAAGGATGCTTGCGAGCACACCCTTTGAGATCGATATGTGCCCTTGATGTGCACTTCTGCCGAGCCAACACTGGTGCAGGTTACGCAGCAGTACGTCATGAAAGTGCGACTCTTAGAAAGACCCAGAGGTTTAGGGTGCCATTTGGGACAGGGCCTTAGGCTGAGGTGTGTATTTGGATGAGGTTATAGGCACTTCAGAGGTCCAATTTGGTAAAGATAGTAACATATCTAAGGTGTCCAAGGCCGCTGGGACCAGGGTAAGTGGATAACAAAATTTCACAGTGATCTTGTTAAGTGCCGATAATCAATATAGAGCCTCAAGCCTGCATACTTCTTCGCCACAAAAAAAGAAACTTGAAGAAGTTTCAGGGGAGGAGGAAAGATGATTTATCCCTGATTAAGAGTCTCCTGAATATACTCTTCCATGTTCAGGAATGGAGAGTGGGTATATTTTGCATCTGGACACTGGCTTACTCGGTGTGAGGTCAATAGCGCAGTCCCATGATCTGTGAGGTGGTAATTGGGAGGCTTGTCTTGGAAAAAACACATCACTGAAGGGGGCGTAATCAGCAAGATCGTCAAATGATTGTTTCACAAATGGGCTCTCTATTGACATGGAAATGACAGGTAGGATCTTGACTGAGGTGAGAGGCAATTCAGGAAAATATTTTGGGAAGCATTTCACACCCCACTTCAGAACTTCATCTGTGGCACAAGACAGAACTGAATGGTTTTCAATGAGCCAAGGGCACCAGGACAATGTCAGCTGTGGAGTTATCCAGAACCAGGAATTCAATGTTCTCAATATTAAGGAGACCCACTCATAGCAACACTGTTCTAACACGGAAGCACACTTTCTGTCGGATGTTTTTCCATTATGAAATGGAACTTGTCACAGACTTGGGTTCACTACAACTCACCTGTCTTCTACTCAATTTTTTTTTTTTTACTTATGTTGCTTCACTGTAAAACACTGCATGTTTAGCAAGCATGTTCGTTCTGCACTGATAATGAATGTATTTTGTATTTGTTTCTCAATAGAATTGTTCTTTCTTCATTTTAAAATGTATGCAGGGAGACAGTCACAGTGATGCCGCTAAACACATCGAGAGGATCCAGTAAATGTGTGAATGAGCATGAAGGAAAAGTGACCATTCTGTTTCAGATGGACTATACATGTGCTCGTCATTAATGTTAGTTAGATGTCACTATACGCTGAGGTTTAGTTGAACCATACAAGGTTACTTCTACAGTTATTGTAAATTATACTGAATGTACTGATTTAATAGCCTGACAAAACAGACCCACATCAAGATATATGGTCTAGAAACTCACCATTGACAGGGCTCAGTCCGAGGGGCGGGATAAACGGTTGTCTTTTCAAACTCCCTCTGCACGGAGTGCACGCAATTGGATAGTGCTACAACCAACCAGAGCAACGAAGGTGAAGCAGAGCTAGGTGACAGATTAAACTTTCACCTATTAGAGCATGCTTATTTGTTGTTTTCTCAGAGAAAAGCTTAACTCCAAGTATTCGAGAGTCACGGTCAGAGCTGATTCGAAAGACAGCCACGCCGTTTGCCAGTTTCTGTGTTTACTAGTAGCACGCAAGCGCAACTAGGCCGTCTTATGATACACCCTGCATTGACTCTATACACCATGTGATTGGCCCGACCAGGGTTTGGCTTTTACAGCTCAGAAGTGTATTGAGAGTTGCTAGATGACACTCGCGGCAGATTAGATTTGCTGCCGCTAGAGTGCGTCTAGATTTCTAGGCTACTGATTTAATGGTACATTATGAATGTTGAGACATTAAACTATTCAACTTTATTGTATTTATGTGTGATTTCTAATAAAAGTATTTTTATTGCAGAGAAAATTATTAGATTAATTTGGTAATACTTAAAAAGCAACATTTACATAATAATAGTGAGTAATACAAATTCAAAGTAATTCATAATGGAAATTGACAGACATTATAAAATCTAATTAATCACTTCATACACTGATAAAAACAACTTGTAGGATTTACAAGTATAACGTATTTAACTATAAATGTAACATTTGCAAAGACATTAAGTAAATGTTACTTAATTATATTTAACTTAGCAGGTTGTATTTATTAAAAGTAGTTAAGTAAATGTAAATTTAAAAGGAACATCACTGTTTTGAAAATATAAAGTAAACTTTATAAATCTGTAATATTTACTGTTATAAAGTAATTCATTAGATTTTATAATGTCAGTCCATTACACATTTTGAATTATTATTTTAATGAATTTATATTGCTCACGATTATGTAAATTTTGCTTTTTTAAAGTGTTACCAAATAAATGTCATTTTCTCTGCATCAAATACTTTTATCACAAATCACAAATAAATACAATACAGTTGAACAGTTTATTTTGTCAACATTCACAATGAACCATTAAATCAGTAATCTTCACATCAACTGATTAGTAGTTATATGATTTAAAATAACTGTAGAATTAACCTTGTATGGTTCAACTAAACCTCAGCAGCCAACAGTGGCATAACTAACATTAATGACGAGCACATGCATAGTCCAGCTGAAACAGAATGGTCACTTCTCCTTCATGCTCATTCACACATCGACTGGATCCTCTTGATGTGTTTAGCACATGTGACTGTCACCACTGTGACTGTCCTCCTGCATACGTAATAAAGAAAGAACAATTCTATTGAGAAACAAATACAAAATAGATACATTATCAGTGCAGAACGAACATGCTTGCTAAAAATTACTAAACCTAACTCACAATCTTAAATCCAAACATAAACAAAAGGCTTTGCTTTGCATGAATCTAAGCATAACATAAACTTAAACCTTAAAACTTCACCAACGGGTACATATTCATTCCCAATAACAGAAAAAGATACATAGCAAACATGAGGACTTAAATACACAAAGACTAAAGACTAGACAAGACACCTGTGAACAATGATCAACCAATAAACCAATCCCTGCATCTCAATCAGCTCCCTAGTTCACTAGTCAGGACATAGTCAGGCACTGATCAGGACATAAGTCAATGGGCTGACTCCCTGATCAGTGCCCTGACAACTGAACTAGGGAGCTGATAGAAACGCACCCAATGACACATCAGAACACAAGACAAGGGAGCACATGGCAGGATCATATGACAAACCAGGAAGTGCATGACAGGACATGACAGTGAACATGAAAACCCAAAAACATGAAACATGAACCAATACAAAAACACCCTTTGACATTCTTTGGTGATTAGTTTTGATAAATTAATTGCTGCGAAATTTTCAGTGGATATAAAAACGACTAGACGCTTTTAAATAAGGCTAACAACACACAGCCAGCCAGCACTTAATCACAGCCAGCTAACATTAAATTATTTTGAAGTTAAGCAGACTGGGTGACTTTTTCTATAAGAACGTGGCTAACTACATTTAATACCCTCTTTTTACTAACCACCAGTCTCAACTTTATAGAAGGCGATCATGCCGACGCTTTAGCTAATGTTGTTGTGATTAAAACTCACATTCAGTTAATTTTGAACTGTAACATCTATATGTGGCAAGCGAGCAGCGTGCAGAGGACACAAAATCGATTGTAGTGCAAAAGCACAACAAACAAAAAATAATATTTAATAACCCACTACGCCACCCTGTGGGCTTAATACCAGGGAATCACCCAAATCAAACTCAAAGCACATGAGGCTTACAGGTTCATATCGGTTGGAGTCAGGCATGAGACAGTTGCGTATATAAATAGTAAAACATTTTATTAATTAAGATTAGATAAACAGGTCAAGTAACCACAAACAAAATCGAACAGACACTCAGGATAAATAAATCAAAATAACTTTCTTCCCTTAAGAATTGATCCGGCAGTCGAGATCACTCACCCCGAAGGGCACACTCCTAAAGAGAAAACCACAGCAACCACATGTGCACTCACCCCACACACACACACACACACACACACACACACACACACACACACACACAACCTGACACCTACGTGTGGCACAGCAAACACTCCACAGTACCACCACCAAGATGAGGACCGCTGCACTGGTGCAACAGAAATACTCGCAACAGCGTCGCTAATCTGCAGCGCTTACCTCTCAACCCTTACACACCACCCCGGAAAGACAATGACATGACGTCACATACTGCCCTCCACGGCAACACACACTAAACATTCATAGCCCTTGGGACTAATGCGAAACCACCATCCAGATGATTGGTAATAGGTGGAGGGAACGCCTACTGCCACAATTTACCCCCCACTTACTCATCGTCGTCCCGACGGTGAAACAATTACCACAAGCCCTTGCACTCAGGCGATTCAATGCCATGGTCGGAACAAGGCTACAAACGAGTGAGACCCCTGTACAGAAGAGTTACTCACTCCAGGTTCCACCCTTCCAACCGCTCTTGGAAGGTGGTACCTATTAGAATGTTCCCCAGCCCCCTGACGTATTGTTCAACGTGGTATCATAGTCAAGTTGGGTAAACCCATGGATGCGGTCGGGGGCACAGATAATTGATTCATACCTTGACCCCCACTATCTACTTCCAATGACACAGAGGTGTCATAAGGTGGCATAGCGGCAATCATCACTCCCAACTCTGGGGTACCCGCGGCAGCTCCTTCCTGAACTACCAGAAGAACTCCCAACCTCACATAACCCAAATCGACATCTTCCAATTCCTGCTCTTCCTCTGCCACCACTTGAGCTGGCAACTCGTTCGGCATGTCAGGCAATTCCTCAGATATTTCACTAACAATTTGAGGCTTCAATAATGACCGATGTACACAACGAATCTTACTCAAGTCTTCCACTGGAGCCACTGTATATACAGCGCCCCCGGGTTCCCGGGGTGCCCTTATAACTTGGTACACAGTCGAGCCCCATAAATCTTGGATCTTATGACAGCCCCGTACTGTATGATCATGCAGGTACACCTGCCGCCCTTCCTGCAACGGTAATTCCCGTACCTGCCGATCATGTGTTGCTTTATGGCGAGCCACTCTAACCTGCAATCGTTCACGAGCACTCTCAAAGGCCACCTGCAACAATGCCTGATGCTCCTCAATCCAATGATGCACTTTACCCGCAGCTGGTTTTTGTACACGGCCCAGCAAGAAATCTACCTGCAGCCTGGGTTCCTGCCCAAACATTAGAAAATAAGGGCTCTCTCCGGTAGCTTGATGCGGGGTTGTATTATAGCAGAAAAGTACCTGCGATAAACAGGATGCCCAGTCCCGCTTTCGCCCAGCGTGCAAGGTTCGCAGCAAATTGTGTAGGGTACGATTAAATCGTTCACACTGGCCGTTACCTGCTGGATGGTATGGGGTGCTATGAGACTTGCTCACTTGATAGAGGCTACATAACTGTTGAATCAAAAAGGGCTCAAAGTTGCGGCCCTGGTCGGAATGAATCTGGCCAGGAACCCCAAACTTGAAGAACCACTCCTCCACCAGCACTCGGGCAAAAGTCTTTGCCCTCTGGTCGGAGGTTGGAATCGCCACCGTAAACTTTACGTTCTCCTGTCCTGAAAGTGATGTCTCTAAGACAGTGAAATCCATTGCCACGATTTCATTAGGCCTAGAAGACAAAAGGTGCCCCATATAGCTTCGAGCTATAGGGGGAGCAGCCTTGGCCAACTGACACCACTCGCATCCCTGAACCCAGTGAGTTACATCGGCAGCCATGCCCGGCCAGTAACATCGCTGTCGCACAAGCTCAAGTGTATGCTCGATGCCCTGGTGCCCGTGCTGTTGATGAAGCTGTCTCAGATTTTAAAACTACTGGCAACACTAGCTATAATACCTCTTCTCCGCCATCCGGCCGGAACACTCTTCGATACAGCAAGGCCCCTTTCCTCCACCAAGCTGTCCCATTGCTGGAGAAGAGTCAAAGCAGACCTAGACATACTTTGTCGCTCCATAGGCCCGGGGCGTTGCTATTGTCTCCATAAGCTCCACACCAGTTTGATGTCAGGGTCAGCTTCCTGTAAAGCACTTATATCGGGACCAGAATGGCTTGGCAACGCCTGAACTGCCCCAGACTGAATCAACCTCACAGGCTCCGAAAGTATAGCTCGCCGTAACAGTTCTGGTACAACTAGTCCTAGAGACCAGTTGTCCCCACCCTCACGGTTAGCTACAGTCTGACGAGACAATGCGTCTGTGTTCTGATTGGTTTGGCCTGATCGATATTGGACCTCGAAATCAAACGCTGCTAATTCAGCTGCCCACCGCTGCTCCATAGTGCCAAGCTTATCAGTTGAAAGAAAATACAATTATATCATCAAGATACAATAAAACGGTTTGATGTCTCGTATCCCCAAAAAGTTGCTCCATCAAGCGCTGAAACTTGCTTGGTGTGTTGTACAGGCCAAAGGGCATGCGATTCCATTCGAAAAGCCCGAATGGAGTGCAAAACGCAGTCTTTGGTCAGTCGGATTCAGAGACAGGGACCTGATAATAACCGCTGGCTAAATCCAGCGTAGAAAACCAGGTTGCCCAGATAGCAGACAAACAGTGAAACAGTGAATGCATCAATCAAAATATCATTGAATCAATATTGAAATATAACATTGATTTTTCATCAGGTTTGCACCTTGAAATAATGTTATTTCAACAATGAAAAATAGACCAATCTTGCTTTATGTACAGCAGGATTCTATGCCAGTTAATTTGTCTCTTTATTTTATTCATTTTAATCAGAGACCATGTGTGCCTGCAGTCGATATGATTTTGCATCAAAAAGTCACTCAAAGTAAACAACATCCTTCAGTTTACATGCAAATGTCTTTATTTATGCCCCCACAGTTACAACAGGAAATCTCACATTGACTTGAAACAATTACATCTGAATTTATGACACAAATGAGAAGAGCCTGGAAAAACATGACAACTTGCATCTGCAAAATGGAAGTAAATACAAATGTAAACTTGCCAATAAATACAGAAATGACACAGTACTACTGAAAGAAAGAAGGTAGAAGAAAGAATAAAATACTCCAAACTCAGGGGGTTCCACCATGAGCAATGTCCCGAAGCCTTTCGGGTTGTAATGGAGCCAGTTTTGCACCGTCCCAGCAAAGATAAACTCTGATGCCTCTTTTTATCAGCATTCACAGCATCTAAAACAACAAGAAGTTAGTAAATATTTGGAAATGTGATTAATTATACATTACAAATATGGCCTACTACAAAATGAAGTGAAACTTGAAATTGTATCAAAATCTTGATATCCCAGTTAAAACACGCTAACATTAAATTCAGGACTATTTAATGTTTTTTAGTATAGACTTTAAAGGACCTGCAGACACACAACGAATGAAAAAGCAAAGTGACTATATCCGGTGTTTTATCTAATAATATTATTGTATTTAATAGTAAATAAATAAAGTGTGAAAATGAAACAAGTAAATGAATGACCAAATAGCTAAATTAAGAAAATAAAAGAGGAGCTGTATAGGCTACATGGTGGTTTGGAAGAGATTTTTTTTCCATTTACAACACGAACTGGAGGCACAACTGTTTACTAAATTTCTGTAGTTTGATATAGCTGCCTACAGAACTTAAAGATCTCACTCTTTTCTTTTTTCTTGCTGCATTAAAGATTAAACTGTAATGATGTAATTGTGATCTGCTCTCGTGACCATATCTCGCAGCTGAAGCAGAGTGTTACGTCCACAGGGACGTAGGGATTTATTTTATTTTCTTCATTTGTGTGGATTCTATTTTGTGCTTGTTCTGTTGTTCTTGCTCCTCCCACTGTCTGCTTGACAGGATTTATTTTATTTTCTTCATTTGTGTGGATTCTATTTTGTGCTTGTTGTTCTTGCTCCTCCCACTGTCTGCTTGACAGGCTCATGGGTGTCACCTGAATCCTGTTCCAGATCGTTAAGTGGAGAACAAAGGAACCCAGAGATTTCCAGTCAACGAGAGAGACTGAGGTTTTTCCTCTGCGGGAGGGACTACCATCTTCTGATCCCAGTGCTGTTGTGTGCTTATATGGTGTATAGTGTTTTGCCTGTAGTGGCAGGTAAAGAGCTGTGAAGTGTCTCAGCTAAGTTGTGTATAACCAGTATAGCAAAGTGAGCTGTTACGTGTTACAGCTAATATTTGCACTCCTTAACCTTAACTCAATCTGAGCAGTGTAAATCAATGTGAGCTGTCTGTGAACATCAGCATTCTACTTTTGTTTTCCTTAATTTTCTCACTGTAGGGAGGTGGAAGCCTTTTGCTTTAAGACCCACCTTTTCTCCTGTTTTTGGTGTAGTAAGGGAGTTAGGGAATTGTTTCTGTATTTTCTTTTATTCCTTTTTGGTAGGTAAATTATCCTTAATCTTGAATAAGACTGTTTTGTTTGTTGTTTTGGCATCTCCCCTCCTGAAGTCTTGTCTGTTAATGCTCATTGTTAATTTAATAAATCTTGTTATTTTGAAACTGGTGTCATTGAGCCATGTGTGTCTGCCCTGGGACCTGGAGATTGCAGTTCTCTCATCCTCTCCCCGCAACTTTTTGTTACACTCCTTTCCTGCCCCTAGACTAGAAGGGAGGATCGTAACAAGAGTTATGAACTGATTGTATTTCCCCTCACCGCTAACAGTCCAATCAGTTCTAGTTCTGCTTCAGCTGTGAGATTCTCTAACGAGTGGCCAACACAATTACTGACAAGTCAGAATTCGGACGCAATTCACAGTGTATATGCCAATCTTAAGAAAAAAAAATGAATACAAATATGATATGGTTTGGTGAAAAACAAACTGAAACTCAATGTATTAAGATTATCCTGGCCGTTGGTTGTGTAATTTACGAGGGCGCTCATGTGACTATTATTAACATTGCAGTTCACTAAAACTCGCTCAGGAGAAGCACACAAGTTGTAAAACATAAAGATGAATAAAACCACTAAATTAAAATTGAGATTAATTTTATAAATATATTTTTGTAGGCCTACTTACCTCTAAAAAACATGGTCATTGTCCTGTGTCTCTTTTTCGCGATTGAAGTCTGTTCAGCTGCGCTTGCTTTGGTCTGATTGGTGGATGTATTGAAGGTGCATTACCGCCACCTGCTGGATTGGATTGTGGCGCATTCGATAGGGACACATATTCTGTATTCTTTAGATAAATAATGAAATGCATGTACATTCTACATGGTTTAAATAATAATAGCCTACATTTTTATTTATTTAAAACTGATAGACTAAATTTATGGTAGAAGTTCTTTGTTTTTGTTTTATTTGTTTTTTACATTTTTTATTATAATAACATGAAATGTTATTAATGACAACATTACATGCCAGTAAGCAGGAAAATAGCTTTCTTATTGGAAGAGTCAGAAATCAAACACGCATACAATTTTAACTCTTCCAGAAAAATTTAAAGAAAGGCTTACACTTACAAAATTTACATTTATGTATTCTTTGTTAATCCACACACTCGTTGGTGTACTCATCGTATCCTTTGAGGATAATACATGTGCTCACATTCACACAAATGTAGCCAATTGATTTGGACTTGCCTTAACATGTTGAATAATGTGACAGATAGATTGACCGTAAGCCTCACCGCTGGAGAATTAAGCTGACCAAACATCAGCATTGATTCAATGTTTGTCTTTTCAACACTGAAAAGCATGGAATTATCAACATTGATCCAATATTATTTAGCAGTGAATTTTCAACATTGGTCCAGTATGGTGTTAGCATTGAATTTTCAACATTGATCCAATATTACTTAGCATTGAAATTTCAACCTCAACCAAAATGATGATTCTGATGGAATTTCAACATTGAATCAATGTCACCATGCTATCTGGGTGGTTAGCACTCCAGCCACTAGGAGGATCTCGGACCACAAGCACTCCACAGCCAGAGAGTACCTTACCACAAAACTCAATATCTACCTCCATATAACCAATATATGGGATTTCAAGCCCATTAGCCGCTCTAAGCTAGCCTAAAAAATCTAGACGCACCCTAGCGGCAGCAAATTTAATCTGCCCGCAAGTGTCGTCTAGGAACTCTCAATACCCTTCTGAGCTGTATTCCTCACACTCTGGACGGGTCAATCACATCGTGTATAGAGTCGGCGGGCGGGGCCATAATGACGACGGCCGAGTTGCGTTTGCGTGCTTTTAGTAAACACAGAAACTGGCGAGTGGCGACGGTCTTTCGAATCAGCTTTTACTGCGATTCTTGAAGACTTGGAGTTAAGCTTTTCTCGGAGAAAAGAACAAAGAATGGCACTGAAGTCATTCTTAAAAAGGGAAGATAAGTTCGGAGTTTAGCCGACCGGATACGGTGAATGTTTAATCTATCAACAAGCTCTGTTTCACCTTCGTTGCTCTGGTTGGTGTAGCTCTATCCTATCGCGTGCAGAGGGAGTTTGAAAGACAACCATTTATCCCGCCCCTTGGATTGAGCCCTGTCTATGGTGAGTTTCCAGACCAAACATCTTGATGTGCGTCTGGCTTGTCAGGCTAGCTCTAAGCTGCAGCCAGCGACATGACTGTAAATGATTCCTGCCCCATGGTTCAAACTGTCGCTGAGAGCAACTCCACACCATGGAGCCGGTATCAACTAAACAGGGCACCAGGACTCCCCCAATCTTAACAATAGGACATGAGGAAACCAAATGGGACACCGACTCGTTACTACATGTGAATGAAGAGTCAATTGCAGCCCCAACCGAGCTGTGACTCTGCAGCTCGGTGGGAACTAGTTTCTTGACTCTGAAGCCGAAGGGGCGGCCGATGGTCTCTGCGGAGGGCAAGGGGGGTGACATTCCCCATTGCACTCCCAAGCAAAATTTCCCGGTTGATGGCACCGCCTACAAATCAACTGATCGGAACAAGAGTATTGACGGTGAAAACGAGGGGGTTGATTATGGGCGAGGGCTTGCGTGAGCTGATTGATCTGCTGTTGTTGATGTTGCAACAATTCTCGCAGCTCCCTTAACTCAGATGATTGGTTTCCCTGACTCGAACTAGCTTCCCCATGTACCCCATACTGAATTCCACCCAATAATGGAACTGAATGACTCCGACCTCGTACACCGCCTGGCATCCCCTCTCGCTCCCAACTGATTGTCTCCCCTCGAACCTCCAACAAGGTTCATGGTGGGTTGTCGTTGGATAAGCTGCTTAAGCTCCCTGCGAAAAGCATTATCAGACACGTACTCAACAAATTGATCCCAAACAACAACGTCAGCATTTGTAATAGCATGCAGCGACCGATCCTTTACCTTCTCTAGGAGGCTCATCAGGACTAGGGTAAACTCCAACAACGGCTCCCCTTCCTGCTGCATCAGAGAAAAGAAGGCTTCCTGTAAAGCAATACATGACTCAGAACAGCCATACACTTCACGCAATGCTAAAATAATTTTGGTAGGATAATTTCTTTCAATTTCTGGCCGATACTTAAGAAGAAAGAAAGCCTGATCGGCTGGAGAAAAATTTAGTACGCACATACATGCTTGGGCTTCTTCCACCCCCTCGTTGATACGGACAACACCTGTACCACTAAATTTAGGGCAACATCTGTCTCGTGGTATAAACACTAGTCTCTCTGTTACTTCAGTACCAGCAGCCACTAACGGTGACATAGCTGTGGGTGTCATACTTGAAGAGGCTGCCGTAGGGTCAGACAACCCGACTGGTTGCCCTTCCTGTAACAATCTCTCATTATCCGCCTTCAATTTGGCAACTAACTCCCTCATTTCTTGCAATTCCTCCTCCATATTTTAGCAAAGGACTCTCCGCAAATAAAAAAAGCACAAAGGAATATAAATCTGGGTCTGTCACAGGAAATGGGCTACAGGTGCCGCATTCCCCAGGTCAAGCCACTTTGGGCTACAGAGAAGCAGCACTGGACTGTTGCTCAGTGGTCCAAAGTACTTTTTTTGGATGAAAGTAAATTTTGCATGTCATTCGGAAATCAAGATGCCAGAGTCTGGAGGAAGACTGGGGAGAAGGAAGTGCCAAAATGCCTGAAGTCCAGTGTCAAGTACCCACAGTTAGTGATGGTCTGGGGTGCCATGTCAGCTGCTGGTGTTGATTCACTCTGTTTTATCAAGGGCAGGGTCAATGCAGCTAGCTATCAGGAGATTTTGAAGCACTTCATGCTTCCATCTGCTTAAAAGCTTTATGGAGATGAAGATTTCATTTTTCAGCACGACCTGCCCAGATAGCAGACAAACAGTGAATCAGCATTGAATCAATGTTAATGCATCAAATAAAATATAATTGAATCAATGTTGAGATTTAACATTGATTTTTCATCAGGTTTGCACCCTGAAATAATGTTATTTCAACGATGAAAAATAGATCAAGATGGGCTTAAAATCAATAGTTTTTCAACTAAAATTAAACCACTTATTTAAGTGAATCAATGTTGAATCAATGTTAATGCATCAATCAAAATATCATTGAATCAATATTGAAATATAACATTGATTTTTCATCAGGTTTGCACCGTTATTTCAACAATGAAAAATAGATCAATCTTGCTTTATGTACAGCAGGATTCTATGCCAGTTAATTTGTCTCTTTATTTTATTAATTTTAATCAGAGACCATGTGTTGCTGCAATTGATATGATTTTGCATCAATAAGACACTCAAAGTAAACAACATCCTTCAATTTACATGCAAATGTATTTATGTATGCCCCCACAGTTACAACAGGAAATCTCACATTGACTTGAAACAATTACATCTGAATTTATAACACAAATGGGAAGAGCCTGGAAAAACATGACAACTTGCATCTGCAAAATGGAAGTAAATACAAATGTAAACTTGCCAATAAATACAGAAATGACACAGTACTACTGAAAGAAAGAAGGTAGAAGAAAGAATAATACTCCAAACTCAGGGGGTTCCACCATGAGCAATGTCCCGAAGCCTTTCAGGTTGTAATGGAGCCAGTTTTGCACCGTCCCAGCAAAGATAAACTCTGATGCCTCCTTTTTATCAGCATTCACGGCATCTAAAACAACAAGAAGTTAGTAAATATTTAGAAATGTGATTAATTATACATTACAAATATAGCCTACTACAAAATGAAGTGACACTTGAAATTTTATCAAAATCTTGATATCCCAGTTAAAACGTTAACATTAAATTCAGGACTATTTAATGTATTTTAGTATAGACTTTAAAGGACCCGCAGACACACAATGAATGAATGAATGAAAAAGCAAAGTGAATATATACGGTGCTTTATCTAATAATATTATTGTATTTAATAGTAAATAAATAAAGTGTGAAAATGAAACAAGTAAATGAATGACCAAATAAATTAAGAAAATAAAAGAGGAGCTGTATAGGCTACTGTTTACTAAATTTCTGTAGTTTGATATAGCTGCCTACAGAACTTAAAGATCTCACTCTTTTCTTTTCTTTTTTCTTGCTGCATTTAAAATTAAACTGTAATGATGTCATTGTGATCTGCTCTCGTGATGATATCTCACAGCTGAAGCAGAGCTACGAGCTGATTGTATTTCCCCTCACCGGGCTGACAGGTCAATCAGTTCTAGTTCTGCTTCAGCTGTGAGATACTCTCACGAGTGGCGAACACAATTACTGACATGCCAGAAATTCATCTAACCTTCCGATCGCCTCTCGTTTATACACTGGACACTGCGCATGCATTCATTGACTTGTGAGTCGATCCTATATGGTCTCAAATCCAAATGAATCAAATAGGATCGACTCACAAGTCAATGAATGCATGTGCAGCACCGTTTCCACAAATGCACATTTTACTCGTTGCACGCACAGATTATTCATCTTAATACTAAAATCATCTCATAAAATAGATGAACACCTCACAACAAACGACGCACGACAAAAAAAAAAAAAGAGTTGCACGAGTTAGAATTCGGGCGCAATTCACAGTGTATATGCCAATCTTAAGAAAGAAAAAAACGAATACAAATATGATATGGTTTGGTGAAAAACCAACTGAAACTCACACTCTGACTCGCTTAGGAGAAGCACACAAGTTGTAAAACATAAAGATGAACAAAAACACTAAATTAAAATTGAGATGAATTTTATAAATATATTTTTGTAGGCCACTTACCTCTAAAAACACGGTCGTTGTCCTGTGTCTCTTTTTCGCGATTGAAGTCTGTTCAGCTGCGCTTGCTTTGAGTGGTGGTTGTTGATTGGATTGTGGCGCATTCGATAGGGACACATATTCTAAATTCTTTATTAACTGTGTCTTTAGATAAATAATGAAATGCATGAACATTCTACATGATTTATATAATAATAATAGCCTAAATTTTTATTTATTTAAAACTGATAGACTAAATTTATGGTAGAAGTTCTTTGTTTTTTTTAATTGTTTTTTTTTTTTTTTTTTACATTTTTTTATTATAATAACATGAAACACAGAATGACAACATTGCATGCCAGTAAGCAGGAAAATAATATACCTTTTAAAAAGATTAATAGTTTTTACAGCTTTCTTATTGGAAGAGTCAGAAATCAAAAACGCATAAAATTTTAACTCTTACAGAAAAAGGTTAAAGAAAGGCTTACAATTACAAAATTTACATTTATGTATTCTTTGATAATCCACACACTCGTTGGTGTACTCATCGTATTCTTTGAGGATAATAAATGTGCTCACATTCACACAAATGTACCCAATTGATTTGGACTTGCCTTAACATGTTGAATAATGTGACAGATAGATTGACCGTAAGCCTCACCGGTGGAGAATTAAGCTGACCAAACATCAGCATTGATTCAACATCTTTTCAACACTGAAAAGCATGGAATTATCAACATTGATCCAATATTATTTAGCAGTGAATTTTCAACCTTGGTCCAGTATGGTTTTAGCATTGAATTTTCAACATTGATTCAATATTACTTAGCATTGAAATTTCAACCTCAACCAAAATGATGATTCTGATGGAATTTCAACATTGAATCAATATCACAATGCTATCTGGGTGGCATCTGCTCACAGTGCCAAAACCACTGGTAAGTGGTTTACTTACCATGGTATTACTGTGCTCAATTGGCCTGCCAACTCTCCTGACCTGAACGCCATAGAATCTGTGGGATATTGTGAAGAGAAAGTTGAGAGATGCAAGACCCAACTCTTTGGATGAGCTTAAGGCCGCTATCTAAGCATCCTGGGCCACCATAACACCTCAGCAGTGCCACAGGCTGATCGCCTCCATGCCACGCCGCATTGAAGCAGTCATTTCTGCAAAAGGATTCCCGACCAAGTATTGAGTGCATAACTGAACATAATTATTTGAAGGTTGACTTTTTTTGTATTAAAATCACTATTTTTTTATTGGTCAGATGAAATATGCAAATTTTTTGGAATTTTGGGGTTTCATGAGCTGTATGCTAAAATCATCAGTATTAAAACAATAAAAGACCTGAAATATTTCAGTTGGTGTGCAATGAATCTATAATATATGGACGTTTAATTTTTATCATTACATTATGGAAAAGAATGAACTTTTATCACATATGCTAATTTTTTGAGAAGGACCTGTATTTTATGTAGACGCTGTAATCTGATTGAGATTAGCGATTGTAAAGTAGTGGTAGGTGAGAGTGTAGCTAGACAGCATAGGATGGTGGTGTGTAAGATGACTTTGGTGGTGAGGAAGATGAAGAGAATAAGGGCAGAACAGAAGACAAAGTGGTGAAAGTTGGAAAAGGAAGAGTGCTGTGTGGTTTTCAATGAGGAGTTGAGACAAGCTTTAGGTGATCAAGAAGGGCTTCCACATGGCTGGACTACTACAGCCAAAGTAATCAGGAAGAGCGATAGAAAGGTGCTAGGTTTGTCATCTGGAAGGAGGAAAGAAGACAAGGAGACTTGGTGGTGGAATGAGGAAGTCCAGGAACGTATCCAGAGGAAGAGGTTAGCTAGGAAGAAGTGGGACAGTAAGATGACAGGAATATAGGGTGATGCAGTGTGAGGTTAAGATAGAGGTGGCAAGGCCAAATGGAAAGCGTATGAGGACACGTATGCAAGGATAGTAAAGAAGGTGAGAGGGATGTGTATTGGTTGGCGAGGCAGAGCGATAGAGATGGAAAGGATGTGCAGCAGGTTAGAGTGATTAAAGAAAGAGATGGAAATGTTTTTACAGGTGACAGCAGGGTGAGGGAAAGATGGAAGGAGTACTTTGAGGAACTGATGAATGAGGAAAATGACATGCAGAGAAGAGTTGTAGATGCAAATATTGTTTACCAGGAAGTAGAAAGTATTAGCATGGGTGAGGATAAAGAGAGGAAAGGCATTTGGTCGATGACATACCAGTGGAGGTATGGAAGTGTCTAGGAGAGATGGCAGTATAATTTTTAACTCTACTGCCATCTCAAGGTTCAACAAGGTTTTACAGAGTGAGAGGATGCCTGAGGAATGTTTTGTTGTGTTTTGGTGCCGATTTTTAAGAACAAGGGAGATGTGCAGAGTTGTGGAAACTACAGAGGTATTAAGCTAAGCCATACAATAAAGTTGTGGGAAAGAGTAGTGGAAGCAAGGCTAAGGGGAGAAGTGGACATCTGTGAGCAGCAGTATGGTTTCATGCCAAGAAAGAGCACTACAGATGCATTATTTGCTTTGAGAATGTTAATGGAGAAGTACAGAGAGGGTCAGAAAGAGCTGCATTGTGGTCTTTGCAGATTTAGAGAAAGCATATGACAGATTGCCAAGAGAGGAGCTGTGGTATTGTATTAAGAGGTCTGGAGTGGCAGAGAAGTATGTTAGAGTGGTACAGAGTAGGACAGTGGTAAGGTGTGCCGTAGGTGAGACAGAGGACTTCACAGTGAAGGTGGGGCTGCATCAAGGATCGGCTCTGAGCCCCTTCTTGTTTGTGGTGGTGATGGACAGACTGACTGATGAGGTCAGACAGGGATCTCCATGGACTATGATGTTTGCGGATGACATTATGATCTGTAGTGAGAGCAGGGAGCAGGTGGCGGAAAGTCTAGAGAGGTGGAGATTTGCTCAGGAGAGAAGAGGAATGAAGGTTAGTCGCAGCAAGACAGAATACATGTGTGTGAATGAGAGAGAACCAAGTTGAACAGTGAGGTTACAGGGAGAAGAGGTAAAGAAGGTGCAGGATTTAGGGTCAACAGTCCAGAGCAATGGGGAGTGTGGAACAGAGGAGAAGTAGTGTGTGCAAGCAGGTTGGAATGGGTGGAGAAAAGTGTCAGGTTGGTTGTGTGATAAAAGAGTATCAGCAAGAATGAAAGGAAAGGTGTATAGGACAGTAGTGAGACCAGGGATGTTGTATGGTTTGGAGACAGGAATGAGTACATCAGAGGGACAGCACATGTGAGATGTTTTGGAGACAAAGTTAGAGAGGCAATGTTGAGATGGTTTGGACATGTTCAGAGGAGGGAGAGTGAATATATTGGTAAAAGGATGCTAAGGTTAGAGCTGCCAGGCAGGAGGTCAAGAGGAAGACCGAAGAGGAGGTTTATGGATGTAGTGAAGGAGAGAAGAGGATACAGAGGATAGGAATAGATGGAGGCAGATAATTCGCTGTGGCGACCCCTGAAGGGAAAAGCCGAAAGAAGAAAAAGAAGACATGATATGATATGATATTATACACAAGTCTGAAATGTTTCTCGCATAACAGCATCTATATGTTTACAACAACAGCCCACATTAAACATCAATATACACTTAGTCCACAATACTCTCGATTTCTTATAAAATTATTAATTCAACTCTAAGATAGCCTGATACACAAAGGAGTGCTTCAGCCTCAATTTGTTGAATCTTGGAACTCTGTACCTCCGGTTTGATGGTAATAATTCAAACTCATTATGCAGAACATGAATAAGATCAGAAACTATATTATTAGCCAGCCTTAGCAAATTGTTATAATAAGCTGACTCATAGAGCTTCTTAAGAGGCTGACCTACAATCTTCAAACAGATTTTTAACTGATTAGACAACTTCATTTTTAGCACAACAGACAGGCCTCTTATACCAAATAGAGTTGTAGTATGTCTCCAAATAGTCTCCAAATGACCTAAGACAATGAAGGAAGTACATTCTCTGCTTTGTTGCATAACCTACTTAGAGCACTTTGCCACCTTGGTGGTTATGCAGTTTTTTTATTGCATATTTTCTTTTAATTAGTAATCTTTATTCACTAAAAATAAAAATGATATTGTTTGGTTGATGCTAATTGACTGAATGCAGATCCATGTGTGAGATGACAATAAAATAAATATAATTGAATTGCATTAACATATAAACACATTTTTAATGTATTTTTATTCATTTGTTTTTAAATTAATAATATTGTATATTATACAACTGAAACAAATCTGTTTATATTAATAACTATATTAATTATATAAAAAACATCTGAATACCTCTAAAGTAAAGCAAACTAGTGTCGCACTTTCAGGTGCATGCACTTCAGAGTTAATCGCTAAATCTGGATTAAACCTGAGTTGATAGAGAAAGTTTATAGTTTTGAGAAATGGTTGAACTTGATCTAAACCAGGTTGGGTTTATCTGGATTTGTCAACTGTTAAAGACTTGGATTCCCATCCTAAACATAGACAAAGTTTCAAAAACTAATGTTGGACGTTTGATGGAGTATTTCTTTGTCAAAAATACTCCTTCCGGTTTCTCACAAGTTTCGGAAAGTTTTTTTCGAGTGTGGCTCGGCTTGACGTTAATAAGAGCGTAAGCTCCTTGTATGGGCCGTACGGGCTCTTCTCCCGGTAGGGTGCATGCGCGCGTGACTAGAGCGAAAGAGGAAATGCACGCCCATAAACACTCGCTCAGCTGCAGATACAGTCGTCCGTGAACACTTATGACGCGCCGCGCTCCACTTTATTCCTATGGTTGACATCAAGTGACTTCAACGCTTCAACACAGCATTCCGGGAAGGCAGCGCTGCATTTGAACTGATTTGAACGCAGAAATGATGGGAAGCTTAACATCGCGGATTTCCACTGCTGTTTCCACTGCTGTTACAGGACTTCAGCAAATCATACCAAAGAAGTGTGTTTTTGACGGAGCGGTCCCAGCGATAAAGGTTCGGTCCTGCTTTGGAAGCAGTCGGTGAGTAAAACTGCTTCAAATGTCTATGCTGTTGGCTGTCGTCGCGTGAGTAGACATCAGTAAACAACACGATTGCATGCTTCGACCTTCAAATGCCCTAACGGTTACTCTGTTGTTCTATGTATAACGTTACACTAGTCTGACGTGCAAAACCGTTTTGCTTGCTACTGCTAAGGTTTAATCACATACAATAGTCCATAAACCAAATCATGTCCTCATAAACTACGAGTAAAGACACACAAATATTGACAGGCCACTACAGTACATACCACAGAGACGGACGTCCTGCTGTTGCTGTTTCTCCTGTTCAATTTATTACAGCCTCCGAATGATTCTGGATCATATATCTATTAGCTGAGCTTGATAGACATGGGTTTGTCCACACTTGAGGACGTCACCGTTTTGCGCCCTCGTCATTCTTTAGCTCCGCCCACACGATACGCCTCCAGGCGCTCGTTTTTTTCCGAAAACTAAAGACTTTTCGGAGATATGAAGAATGCAATACTACTCTATAGGTACTCAAAATTGACATGAGATTGACTGAACTGAGTGTTTAACCCCCCCTTTAAGTTACCTCCGTTTTAGGAACCGAAAGTTTAGATTATCTGCTAACTTTCTCTTAAACATACCCGGGTATGTCACATAACCTGCTTTCTGGAATACACCCCTGGTTAGCTGTGTGGTGTAAGACCATAGACCGTAAAAAAATAAAGACAAGTTACAGTGGTGATGAACACTGCTAAAATCCAATCCACCTCCTTGAGCCTGAAAAACCAGAGTTTGCTCAAACTATAATCTCAAACTTGAGTAGAAGAAACGTACTCGGTTACTTTCGTAACCTCGGTTCCCTGAGAGAGAGGAACGAGTATTACGTATGGGGAAAACTCCTTTTCTCGAGAATGTGAAGATAACTTTTAATAAAGGTATCTATGTAAAGCGCAGTGAGCTGCACGGCCATAGCCCAGCGCGAGGAGCGCTCTGATTGGCCGGGCTGCGGCAACTGCAGGAACCTATGGTGAGGCGGCTGAGAGGAACGAACCAATGGGGGGCGTTCCAGAAGCCCGCCGAAAAAGGTGCTTATATTTGCATACAGGAGGCTATATAAGACCCTAATTCGCCATAGGTGTCAGGTTTTAAGATCGACTGAAGCGATACCTGAGAAGCATAAACACGGCACGGAACGTAATACTCGTTCCTCTCTCTCAGGGAACCGAGGTTACGAAAGTAACCGAGTACGTTCCCTTTCGAGAGAGGTTCCTCGTATTACGTATGGGAACACAATGTAAAGCGCCGTGTGTGCTGACTGACCCAGTATACCCAAAGCACATGTTATAAACCCCCGAGACACCGACAGAGGCGGCTTATAAGGGGAATGAAGAACCGGAAGAGTCGGTTCGTTTGAACAGCTGATCGGACATAGTCGGATCTTTTGATGAATGAATAGTTCTTAAGGACTAATGTGTACAGGCCAAAATGTAAGGCAATCTGTTTGCCAGGGTCAAGATAGAGCCTAGATGGAGAGAAGCCCTGCTTGTAGAGCTGGAACCTCCAACTTGTAGAATCTGATAAAAGTGGACGGAGAGGCCCAGCCTGCCGCCGCACAGATATCTTCCAAAGAAATGTCACACGACCAAGCCCAAGATGAGGCCATGCCTCTAGAGGAGTGGGCTTAAATGCCTGTAGGACAGGTTAGGTCCTGGACCTATATGCTAGTGGGACTGCATCCACTATCCAGTGTGAGAGACTGTTTCATGACAGCACAAACTTTAGTGCGGCCACCGAAGCAATGAAGAGCTGATCCGACTGCCTGAAGGGGGCGGAGCGCTCTAGATACAATCTCAATGCTCTGACTGGGCAGAATAGGTTTGCGTCTTATTCTCTCTGAGACGCGGGTTAAGCAGTGCAAAGACCTGCATACTGAAGGGGTTGATAGCACTTTCAGCATAAAACCATGCCTCGGTTTGAGCACAACCTTGAAGTTGCTGGACCCAAACTCAAGACAGGAAGGGCTCACGGAGAGTGCAGGTAAGCCACCCACTCGGTTAACCGAGGCCACAGCCAGCAGAAAAACGGTTTTGAGTGATATGTGCTTCAAGCTCGTGTTCTGAAGTGGTTAGGAGGGGGAACCCTTCACGGCCTCCAAAACCATGGCGAGGTCCCAAATAGGGACCGAGGTAGGGGCAAGGAGGGCTGAATCTCCTGGCCCCTTTAAGAAAACACACAATAAGATCACTTTTCCCTAGTGAATGTGCCGCGATCGGAGTGTGGCTAGCTGCTATGGCGGAGACACACACCCCGAGTATGGAGGGGGGACGACCCGCATCCATTAGCTCTTGGAGAAAGCGAGCGGTTCCGCCAGTTCGCATGAGTGTGCGTCGATGTTTCGCGTAGCACATTGGTTAGAAAACCACTGACCACTTCAAAGCAGAGCTGCCAGATAGCAGGGGCTCTAGCTTCCGAAATAGTGTTCATAACTTGTCAGAGAGGTTCCCGGATACCGTTGATGGGCCATACGTGGAGGGCCCACAGCTCGGGATTGGGATGCCAGACCTTCCCTTTCATTGGCAGAATAGGCATGGGGCTGTGTCTGACAGCTGAAACAGTATGGAGAACCATGTGCGGTTCTTCCAAAGTGGGGCTATTAAAAAGCACAGGCTGCAGCTGGATCGCGATCGGAGGGAACATATAGAGGGAGTCTGGGCCAACATGGGCCAGGGCATCCCTGCGTTTGCAGAAAAAATATTGGGCAGCGTGTGCTGTGCGAGCTGAATTGTTTGCGGGTAAAGGGACCATCCCCCTGGGGACATGGGTCCTCTGGATAACATGTCCGGACCCTGATTCAGAATACCTGGCACGTAAGCCGCCCTTAGGGAGCTCAGATTGTGCTCTGCCCATAAAAGGAGATGCTTAGCCATGCAGTGAACAGAGTCTGATCTCGGCTGCCCTAGCGATTTTATGTACATTATCAAGACGTGGTGGTTCTTATGCCGTAAGTCTTGAGTCTATGACAATGACTGTACTGATAAGCCTGCCCCTTGAAGGCGAATCTCAAGAATGGCCTGTAGTGGGGGTGGGGGGTTATCGTAACGTGAAGTATGCGTTTTTCAGATCTATTGAGAAAACCCAATCCCCGGGGCGAATGTGCGCGAGGATTTGTTTCACCGTCAGCACCTTGAAACGAGCGTGTCATAAGTGCTTTGTTCAGATGCCTGGAAAATGGGCCTGAGACCGCCACCCATTTTCGGCATGAGGAATTAGCGACAGTAAAAACCTGACTCGCTAGCGTCGGGTGTACTGTTTTCGCCGCTCTCTCCTTTAACAGTCTCAATGCCTCAGCGAGAAGCGCGTGACTGACACTGCTTCTTACAGAGGGCTCGACCACGGCTTGAATCGCGGGGTCTGCGAGCAAAACTGTAGCGAGAGCCTCGTTTTATATGTTCAACACCCAATATTATATACCAGGAATGGCCTGCCAGGCCTGGGCTCATAAAGCCAGGGGTTGAATTAGATTCGGGGGCTGGCCGCTTAGTAATAGGGGCCTGTTAGCCGGGTTGCTTGTGCTGTAACACTGCTTGTAAGACTGTGGGGATAGTGTTAGTTTTGGCGGTGCAGGCTTTGCAGTGGGCGCACGCCTCACATTTATATTGTGTGTGCGAGAGCGAACTTTGTGAAAAGTGCTTGGGTGCAGGAGTGCAGACTGTAAAGTGGGCACATTTCCTACATAGAAAGCTCTTTTGTGTGTAGTGTAAACAATGTGCAGTGGCGCACAACCTACGTAGAATACCCACGGTGCAAACCAGTGAGCAAATCCACAGGGGTAAACGCACACAGCATTAGTGTGCAGACGAGCGTGTTTAACACAGGCTAGTTGACTGCAATATTTCATCTCCAGTCACTTAACTTAAGGGAACTGGGAGAATGTAAGGAAGTGCGGGTGGTATGTGAGCCATTCCACAATGCCGTTATGCTCTAGTCTAGACTGAAAGCGCGCATGCAGACAAGCGTGTTTGACCACAGGCTAGTTGACTGCAATAAGGCTAGTTGACTTTATATGGTGTAATCCGGCCGCGGCGGGATTTATTTGTGATTTTGTGAGGCTGAATTAACAGTGCTTATGTAGGGGTGCACACTGTGTAGTGGACACTTTGTCTACAGTGTAAAAACCTTTCCAGCCGCCTGAATAAAGGGGACTGGAAGTGATAGAGTGAAAAAAGGGCTTAGCTTGGCAGCCATTTTCCGACGCCCTTATGCTCTGACAGTGAGCGCGTGCTATGACGTAAGCCGCGCTCTAGTCAGCAACGCGCTGTGGAAGGGGCGCGCGCTATCATGACAAGGCAGCCATTACAACTTCCTTGACAGTAAGCGCGCGCTGCAGCGACATTGTTCTTGACATACCCAACAGCCCGAGCTCGCTCGTCTAACTTACTCTAGTATTCTCTGTCCGCAGCGCTTCAGCACGGCGGCGGTAGAATGAGCACGGCGAGAGCTTCGGCTCGAGTTTGTTTATTCACTCTAGTATTCTCTGTCCGCGGCGATAGAGCGACAGGACGAGAGAATTGGAAGCGTGAGGTAAAACTCTGTCCGCGGCGCTTCTAGCACGGCGAGAGCTTCGGCTCGAGTTTGTTTATTCACTCTAGTATTCTCTGTCCGCGGCGATAGAGCGACAGGACGAGAGAATTGGAAGCGTGAGGTAAAACTCTGTCCGCGGCGCTTCTAGCACGACGAGAGCTTCGGCTCGAGTTTGTTTATTCACTCTAGTATTCTCTGTCCGCGGCGATAGAGCGACAGGACGAGAGAATTGGAAGCGTGAGGTAAAACTCTGTCCGCGGCGCTTCTAGCACGGCGAGAGCTTCGGCTCGAGTTTGTTTATTCACTCTAGTATTCTCTGTCCGCGGCGATAGAGCGACCGGACGAGAGAATTGGAAGCGTGAGGTAAAACTCTGTCCGCGGCGCTTCTAGCACGGCGAGAGCTTCGGCTCGAGTTTGTTTATTCACTCTAGTATTCTCTGTCCGCGGCGATAGAGCGACTGAACTAGAGAAGAGGAAGACTGAGGAAAAACTCCGTCTGTCCGCGGCGCCTCCTCAGCGCGACGGTATAGTGACGAGAGCTTCGGCTCGAGTTCGCCTATTCACTCTAGTATTCTCTGTCCGCGGCTGTAGCGCGACGGAATGAGAGAAGAGTGGGAACAACTCTGTGGCAGCGGCGGAAGAAGAGCCGCGGCGGCGGCAGAGTGAAGAGAGCTTCGGCTTGAGTGTGCTCATGTCCTCTAACATTCTCTCTTTCCGCGGCGCTATTCAGCGTGACGGGACGAGAGCAGAGGGAGAGTGAGAAGAGCTCCGTCTTTCCGCGGCGCTTAACGACGCGGCGGAACGAGAGAGTCCTCGAGTAGAACAAGCCTGTAAGCTCTAGAAGTGGCGTTGCAGCGGCAACACACACACAAACACATATAACACTCAACATAGACACAGTTTAAAGGATATATAACGCCGGATGGCGTAGCTGGAACGGCAGAGAAGGCGGAGAGGGAGTCCGTCGTCCTCAGCTGCAGGTTCCGCTGGTGCCTTTTCAACGGCGGTGCTTCTTCCGGAGACCAGCGAAGGTATCGCTGAAGGAGATAAAATCTGACACCTATGGCGAATTAGGGTCTTATATAGCCTCCTGTATGCAAATATAAGCACCTTTTTCGGCGGGCTTCTGGAACGCCCCCCATTGGTTCGTTCCTCTCAGCCGCCTCACCATTGGTTCCTGCAGTTGCCGCAGCCCGGCCAATCAGAGCGCTCCTCGCGCTGGGCTATGGCCGTGCAGCTCACTGCGCTTTACATAGATACCTTTATTAAAAGTTTTGCTTCACATTCTCGAGAAAAGGAGTTTTCCCCATACGTAATACGAGGAACCTCTCTCGAAAGGGAACTAAAATCCAGCTTTGTGCAACAGGCCACAGGTCTGTGTGGTAAACATTTTAAATACACACATTACCAAGTGTAATTGTGTCCTTAAATTTTCAGTTTTTAGTAAAAAACAAAACAAAAAAAACATTGTCATTGGGCAAAGAATATGTTTCCCTTTTTTCTCTGTGTTTGGCACATAACGTCGGGTAATAACGGTTTGTTATGTATCAGTACCATCAGTTCTTAATTTTAGGAAGGAGATGTTTATGCACGTTGTAAAAAGAACAACTTTATTAAGTCGAAATGTTCCGCTCCATGTCGACAGATGTCAGCAGTGTGCCCGGCGTCGTTGCGTTGCTTTCCGGAGGAAACGTTCATCATCAACTTCCGTTTCCGTTTCGCCATTGGAAAACGTTCAGCAAACACCGTGGGAGCAGAGAAGTCTAGAAACATTTTAGGACTTTTTCCTCCCATTATTTGCATAAGAAACTGTACATTTTTATCTTAGTTATTTTGGTGTGGAGGAAGGAAAAAGAGCGTTTTAGCTAACGAGAGGAAACTTGCCAAGTCGCTGTAAAACAGCTGAATAAAGAGGTAACGTTAAGCGTTTGTGTTAAGGTTCGGTTCGTTTGCTACAGAAACCCTTATTTTACACAGCACCATGGTAACCATAATTTCCGGCATTAAATTATTGTTGGCACAATTATAGTTGTTACTGTAATATAATGGCGTCAACTTGATATTAGCAGCGACTGTCATAAAAAAAAGAAAGAAAATAATGAACTTACTCAAAATGTCTATTCTGAAAGTATTGGCACTGAATAATATTATTTTTCAGTGCTGTCAATAACTGGACAATTATAATTTTGCAATGCATTGGGTACTTTGGTAACTTTCTGAGGCACTTAAGTTTTACAGCCACTTGTGGACTTTTGAGGTCAGTAACAAATTGAACTGAATCTTGTGCCGCAAAACGTTTTAATGATTTATATTTTTTCGTTGTTCTTTGAATTATTTAGAGTCATATAATGTGCATATGTTGGAATCACATTTATAAATTAAGACTAAATCTAACATCAAATACAACACATTTTAAACTTATGCCCCTTTTATTTTAGTGGTTTAACTTAGTCATTTATTGAAGATTTGTGTGCTGGACTCACTCAAAGGAGGGGCTAATAAGCTTTGAGACAGTAAATAATTGAGAACCATTATAAATGTCCTTTTGTAAAGGAGAGCAAATAAACGATTAGATGCATCTATTCATGTGAAATGTAACAAAGCTGTTAAACTGAAGTCTGTGATTACATTATGGGTGTTACATTTTGTTTGTTAAATTTTCCTCCAGCATGTCTCTTCCCAAGCGTGAGGTTGATGAGCTGAGGCCATGGGTGGAACGCACAGTAAAGAAAGTCCTTGGTTTTTCTGAACCCACTGTGGTCACAGCAGCTTTACACTGTGTGGGCAAAGGCCTGGACAAGAGAAAAACCACAGGTAAGATATTTTCCTTTTAAGTATATCGCAAGTACAGATATACATCTAATTATATGGCAGTTGTACTGTAGGAGTGAATGGCTGCAGAGATGGAAGAAATAGTCAGTCAAGCAAATTGAAAATGTTTCTTGCATCCTGAAGACTTTTAAAAAAAATATATATCTGGTATCTTAACATTCATTGTGAATAAATGTAATAGAGCCTGATTGCTTGTAATGAGTGGTGAGGCTTATTACACACAAAAAAGGGTGAAGTGTAGCAATCCATTTTTAGTTATTTAGTCAAGCATGTGGTGGTTTTCTATTTTTCATTGGTGTTTGATTAACATTAATTACACAGAATATTAGGTCTGTATTAAGACCCACACGGATCTAATTACCTCAGCTGTATACGTTCACTAAAGACATATCCGACTGTGTTTACCTGAATACTTGCCAGACCGTGCATTTTTACATACAGTGCCTTCCGAAAGTATTCGGCTCCCTTGAACTTTGCGAACTTTTGCCACATTTCAGGCTTCAAACATAAATATATAAAACTGTCATTTTTTGTGAAGGATCATCAACAAGTGGGACACAATCATGAAGTGGAATAAAATTTATTGGATATTTCAAACTTTTTTAACAAATCAAAAACTGAAAAATTGGGCGTGCAAAATTATTCGGCCCCTTTACTTTCAGTGCAGCAAACTCTCTCCAGAAGTTCATTGAGGATCTCTGAATGATCCAATGTTGACCTAAATGACTAATGATGATAAATAAAATCCACCTGTGTGTAATCAAGTCTCTGTATAAATGCACCTGCACTGTAATAGTCTCAGAGGTCCGTTTAAAGCGCAGAGAACATCATGAAGAACAAGGAACAAACCAGGCAGGTCCGAGATACTGTTGTGGAGAAGTTTAAAGCCGGATTTGGATACAAAAAGATTTCCCAAGCTTTAAACATCCCAAGGGGCACTGTGCAAGCGATAATATTGAAATGGAAGGAGTATCAGACCACTGCAAATCTACCAAGACCTGGCCGTCCCTTTAAACTTTCAGCTCATACAAGAAGAAGACTGATCAGAGATGCAGCCAAGAGGCCCATGATCATACCGGATAAACTGCAGAGATCTACAGCTGAGGTGGGAGACTCTGTCCATAGGACAACAATCAGTCGTATACTGCACAAATCTGGCCTTTTTGGAAGAGTGGCAAAAAGAAAGCCATTTCTTAAAGATATCCATAAAAAGTGTTTTTAAAGCTTGCCACAAGCCACCTGGGAGACACACCAAACATGTGGAAGAAGGTGCTCTGGTCAGATGAAACCAAAATTGAACTTTTTGGCAACAATGCAAAACGTTATGTTTGGCGTAAAAGCAACACAGCTCATCACCCTGAACACACCATCCCCACTGTCAAACATGGTGGTGGCAGCATCATGGTTTGGGCCTGTTTTTCTTCACCAGTGATAAGAAAAAATGGTTGAAATTGATGGAAAGATGGATGGAGACAAATACAGGATCATTCTGGAAGAACCTGATGGAGTCTGCAAAAGACCTGAGACTAGGATGGAGATTTGCCTTCTAACAAGACGATGCACAATCTACAATGGAATGGTTCAAAAATAAACATATCCAAGTGTTAGAATGGCCAAGTCAAAGTCCAGACCTGAATCCAATCAAGAATCTGTGGAAAGATCTGAAAACTGCTGTTCACAAACGCTCTCCATCCAACCTCACTGAGCTCGAGCTGTTGTGCAAGGAGGAATGGGCAAAAATATCAGTCTCTCGATGTGCAAAACTGATAGAGACATACCTCAAGCGACTTACAGCTGTAATCGCTGCAAAAGGTGACGCTACAAAGTAGAGCTGGGATAAACGATAATTTTTTTAACGATTAATCTAGCGATTATTTTTCCAATGTATCGATTAATCTAACGATTCATTTTCCCTGTCCGATTTGATTATCGATTGTCAAAGTCAAATTTATTTCTATAGCACATTTACAGATGGCTGAGCCACACCAAAGTGCTTCACAATTAAGTGCAATAAGCAAAGCAAGGCAAAGAAGAAGATAATTATAATATATAAAAAATGAAAAAGGTGACAAGGCAATAAGTGCAGGAGTTAAAATAATGTAAAAGAAAGAACATTTGAAAAGTAGCAAGAGGTCACTATATACTGGCACTTTAACATAGACACTAATCAAAGGCTAAAGAAAAGAGGTGAGTTTTCTAGGGCTGTACTAGAATAATCGAATATTCGAATATTCGTTTGGTGAGGTGGCATTCGATTTTCAGTTTTGAGATTCGAATATTCGTGTGTTTTTTTTTCAACAAGTGACTTCCGTCGCGGACTCATTCTCACTCATGCTTGAAATAATAATAATAAATTTAAAAAAAACACCGCAACATGCTTTCAATAAAAGCATCGCGCATTTTAAAGATTTAAATTAACAAAAAGTCAGAATAAGACAAAATAAATCCCTTATATAGAATAAAACTAATTGTAATAGATATTACATTTTGTGTCATTTTAAAAACAATTATTTTATTCTTATTCAACTGTTTATAAGCATGCTACCGTGTTCTTTATTTATTACAGTTCATTGAAATCACTGTGTGTTACTAATTTAATTTCTGTTTTGGGATTCATTTGTTTTAAAGAAAGGTTCGTTATTAATACCTTATTAAAGTTCTTGCTCTCAACAGACTTTGTGTTTTGTATCACTTGTGCACTGTCCGTTTTCGGAGCATAAACCTGCCCGTGTAATGCGTACCGGAAACTGTTCTATTTAAAAGATTATTAAATGTTTATTAATATTTAAAGAATGTGTGCCACCTGATCATATTGCACCAAATGCAACACTGCACTCCACTGGGTCTGCCGCAACACATTTACGATGCCGAAGAGTGAAACGTGAAGTCGTGAAAGATGATACAAATGCAAACTGACACTATTATTATATATTTAGCCCCACCCACCGAAGCTTCGAATATTCGATATTGATTGCCACCTAAGCTTCGAAGCTCAAAAAATGGCATTCGAAACAGCCCTAGAGTTTTCAAAAGAGACTTAAAAATGTTAAGAGACTGTGCTGCACGGATGTTGAGGGGGAGGCAGTTCCAGAGTCTGCGGGGCTGCTACTGCAAAGGCTCTGTCCCCCTTGGTTTTTATCTCCCCATTAATTGCCTAATAGCAATTAATACATGTTGATTTAATTATCTGAATGAAAAAAAACAAATTCCTTAACATTGCAATATATGTTTATTGCTCTTAAAATTCCAAAGTAAAAGACTATACAAGAGCTATGCATTCAATAAAACCTTGAAAACATAAGTACACACATGATTTTTCTATGTCTGCAACTCAGCCTACAGGCTATGCCCATTGATTAAATATCAGCCAGTTGGCTAATCAAATCCGGGGACACAATGAAGCGTACCGTGAGCGTCTCGGCTGCATGGCGTGTCCGTTTTTGTTTCAGCTCCCATGTTAACAGGTTGGAGTTTGCTGCACACTGCCTGCGTGATGCGCGGAAACTGCGTGCATGCTAGAAATAGAACGGCACCTATTTTTCACGCGACACGCGAGTGTGTTGAAAGCATCTACATGTAAAATAGAACAGGAAAACATGTTTATATATCATTTTGACACAAATGCATATTAATAAATGACATTTTCATGTTTGAAAGTCTCTAGGTTAACATAAATGCAGATATAGGCCTAATTGTAATAAAAAATGACAATTATCGATTTTGAAATATTGTAACTGTCAATACAGAACGAAATATTCTGTAGCCTATTTTGCCGTCAATACCATAGATATATGGTCAATAGGCTACTGCCGACGTTGTCTTTGCTGTATCAGTAGGCTATTTATGTTTAACATTAAGAATAGGGCTTCCCTCCGCATCAATAGCAGCAGCAGTGCCACATCAGACACGCTTCTGGTGTGCAGAGGCAGAGAAAACGCCACACAGCCACCCCGTGGCTGACACGCAACAGAAACGCCACGAGCATCCGTGGCATGACAGTGAAAACAGTTACATGTGGAGTGCATTACGGGCGTCAATATTTAGCTTAAAGGGTTACTTCAGCGATTAGCATATGGCTTTGTATCAGTAGAAACCCTGGAGTATATTCAAATTATTGTGCTTTCCCCCCTCATATCTCCCTGAGACAAGAGATTTATGCATTTTATTTCTGGAAAAATTCCTCCTATGATGCAAATTGACGATTTGTGCATCATAGGAGGAACGTTTGCCCAAAGGCTAAAGACTACAGCCAGCAGAGGGAGCCATTTCCGCATGTTTTGAATCCGCGCATGGGGGATGGGAGATAACACTCAGCTTGCAGGGAGAGCTCAGCTGGCAGCTCATTCCTGCAGGCACTCATTTAAACGGAGCTATGGTGAGCAATGTAAGTCTTTTAACTTCTCAAATTAATTTCTATGAAAGTTAAGCTTGTAAAGGCATGAACTGAAACGCGCCAGACTGAACTCGCGTTGTGAATGTATGCCGCGAGTGTAGTCGCGATTACCTCAGCTCTCATCACTCGTGCAGTTAGTGCTCAGTGCTGTGATACTCGCGCGGTGACTCACTCATTGTATTGAACAGACACGTTCAGTTTTTAATTGTAGTGTCTTCTCTAACTCAGTCACTGTAATCAAGTTGGTAGCGTTGGCTATGGCACAGGGCAGCGAAGCATTCTGGGAATTGTAGTCTTTCATCCCCATGGGACAAAAATACATTTTCTGTCTTTTCTCAGTCTAGAAGACACCAAATTCAAAAATAATTTCACATTTCTACTACATTGATGACCCAGTTTAAATACAGATTCATCTTCCCAGCGCTGAAGTACCCCTTTAAAACCGGAAGTCTGAGGAGCCACTCGTGTTGCTACCATAAATATACATAATAAATAATATACTTATTAATAACATATACTTTATGTATATCTATGGTTGCTACTACTCTCCGGCGCCGCCATCTTTATTTTGAGTCTGACAAATCGACGCACATATTTTGCATCAACGTATTTTTTGCGTCGACGCCATCCCAGCCCTACTACAAAGTATTAACTTAAGGGGGCCGAATAATTTTGCACGCCCAATTTTTCATTTTTTGAGTTGTTAAAAAAGTTTGAAATATCCAATACATTTCATTCCACTTCATGATTGTGTCCCACTTGTTGTTGATTCTTCACAAAAAATTACAGTTTTATATCTTTGTTTGAAGCCTGAAATGTGGCAAAAGGTCGCAAAGTTCAAGGGGGGCGAATTCTCTCGCATGTTGTCTGAAAGGTGTGTGAGCGCGCTTTAGGTCAGAGACCGGCAGCGCGAGCACGTCCCGCGCTGCAACTTTCTTTATTATGCACTGCGCTTGTATATTTAACTCTTTTACTTCCAATGTTTAGTGAACGGTGGAAGCAGAGCTCTGCACACGTCACCTGCTGTCACACGTTCATGCAAATTAAGAAATACAGCTTATTTTAGCGCTGTCCTCCTTAAGGTACCGGTACTAATAAAAGTCCATATCGTACCATTTGTAATAGCAGGGTATCGCAATACTTTTCTAGTACCAGTATCGTGCAACACTACTTTCAGCATAAACAACCAGGGTCCTCAATTATAAACGTTGCGTATGCACAAAAGAAGGCATACACAGCTCTCTACGCAATAATTGCTATTTATAAATATAAATATTTATACAGAATCATGGTATTCATGCATATGCCTTTAGTTTGTTTTATTTTTGATAAAATAAAGTATAACGTATGTCTCAACCATTCTGAAAGAAAATTAGAAATTCTCATTAAGATGGGTCCGCTCCAGTGTAGGGCTGTCAACGAATATTCTAAATTTAAAAAACGAATTTCAAAGGTGAAAATTTATATTCAAATTAAAAACAAAAACAAAAACGGAAGAGACGTGGCTGTCAAAGGACCGGTCACAGGACAGGAGTCGCACTTTCTGTCACTGCTGAAACTGGACGCGTCTTGCAGTGAAGATGGCAGAAAGTGCAGAGCCCAACTCGACCGCACCAGAGAGAGATTTTAACTCCATAATCTAAAAAGCCATGTCTGGAAGTACGTTGGATTTTGGTAGGTAGGAAAACTGCTACTGTACTGACTGCTACTGTACTGACTGAAGAGATATTGCATGAATAAAGGATAAATGCTTTCACTGGTGTGATTATTTACCATGTCAAGGAAAAGCTCCCAGTTTAGCACAGCTCGCTCGGAGCGTTCAATATACTGTAAAACTTCAATTAATATTAATATTTGTTTAAATCACTGAACGAAGCCTGCTATATTTGGGACGAGTCGTGAGTCTCGCGACCTTAAATTGCTTGCACAAAACTCTTGGATCAGCACTCAAAGTTTGTTCATTTAGAGAGAGAGAGAGAGAGAGAGAGAGAGAGAGAGAGAGAGAGAGAGAGAGAGAGAGAGAGAGTCTGCGGTTTTGGCCATTAGTTAATTTATATATAATAATATAATTTATAATAACAATCTACTTGTTTTTGTGTAAGTAATACGTTGTCAAGTATGTATAAACTTAAATAGACAAACTACAAGTAGTTATGTCTCTTTGTATTAATTTGTCCTGTTATTGACGTAATGCACGTCATTGACAAAATGTCAATGATGTTCGAATAGTTCGAATAGTTTGCCCAGATGTTCGAATAGTTTGAGTATTCGTGTTTGTTTTAGAGGGAATATTCTAACGTCATTTTTGAGCAGTTTTGACAGCCCTACTCCGGTGTCCCCTTTCCCTCACCCGTAGCAGACACACTGGCGATGGATTGCTAGACGTTTTTATGCCTCGACTTTGATGTCCAACCATATCTTTATTTCATCCACGATCCGAGGTTGTGAGTCTACAGCAACCTTTTGCCACTCAAGTGCCTCTTTGGTATTAGTAATGCCCACACTGTGCCCTCCAAACTATTTTTCTCCTCTTTTCCACGTCTCCAACGATAATTTCTACTTCACATTGAGGGAAGTTACGTTTTTTTTTTTAATTCCTCTGTTTGCCATGATTTCGCAATCAATGAATATTAACGTTCACACACTATTTATGGGCAACTATGGCATGAATTGATTGTGGTTTGATCAAGAAATGATTGTGATTTATTAAGGGAAAACTGCATAGAATGTGTGTGCGCACGGTTTTATAAATCAGAATATTTCTGTGCATATGCACGTCCTGTTTCATGTTTCACACAAATCATACGCAAAGTTTTATAAATGAGGCCCCAGAGAGAGAAAGGGTGTGAGTGTGTTTGTGTTTCTGAGGGCATGCTGTATGGTTGCAGCCACTGAGCTATAGCCTAATAATACTTCTAGATCTAGCCTATGTGACGTGGTTGTGCATGATTTGGCTAAAGGTGATAGCCATACGCTGGTGAAAATCGTGCCGACTCCTCACATTTTTTTAGCATGTTTAAAAATTAACGTGAGTTTGGGAGTTGCTTGTAACATGGTCAGGTTGTCTCGTCATTCCTCTCGCATGCTGCAAGCCGCGACCATGAGCATCCACGATGTCCACATGATTTTTCCAGAGAGAAAAGAAATGGTCTGCGAGCTTGTCGAACAAAATTCATACTGTGTACACCCTGCTCTATTTCTCAAGTACTCCAAGTGCTTCTAAAGGTGATGATACACAGGGCAACTATTTGAGAAATGTTGCTGGGCTATATTGCCATCAACGGGCAACCAGGCGAGGCACAGGGCCCACTATCAATTAAAAGTATCCAGATACAAATTTGTTGCCCATTCTCAATGGGAAAGTGCCCAAGCAACAGTGCTCCAAAGTTGCCCTGTTTATCATTACCTTTAAACAAAGAGCAAATGGATTTGCAATGGTTGCTTTTCACATCCAGTGTAAACGGCCTCAATGGCATCCCTGGTTTATTCAGAATTGCTTATAATTTTTAAAATCTTGAGTAACTGAGTTTGTGGCAGATATACTGTGGCAAGGCAGTGAGAATTCCATGAGTCTTTTTTTATTAATGATGATCAATATCTCTTCTCTTTTAGACCAGCTAAGGCCGTTTCTTGATGATTCAGCAAGCAGCTTTGTTGAGCGTCTGTTTGAAGCTCTCGAGGAAAGCAAAAACTCCCGTGGCAATAAAGGAGGTGGAGAGAAGAACCGCAAAAGAGAACTGAAGGTATAGTTTTCTATGCCTCCAATGTCACAGTGTGAAGGAACATCTATTAAGTAAACAAAAAAGTCTGTTCTGAATTAATTTTGAATTGTTTTTCTCATACTGACACTTAAAGGGATAGTTCCCCACAAAAAACTATTAATCATTTAATCACCCATTTAATGTTCCAAAACTTTGAGTTTATTTCTTCTGTTGGACTAAAAAGATATTTTGAATAATCTTGGTAACCAGACAGTTGACGGTGGCCATTGACATCATAGTATTTTTTTGTCCTACTATGGATGTCAATGGCTACAGCCAACTGTCTGGTTACAACCATTCTTCGAATATCTTTATAGTTCAGAAGAAAGAAACTTATATGGGGTTTGGGACAACATAAGGGTGTGAGATGACAATTAAAAATGAGTCATCAGTTGAGTATACCTTTAATACAAGGTAGTAATTCACTCACAAATCAAAACTTCACATAAGCCTTATTATTATTATTATTATAGGGGATTAGTAATTAGGATTTGTAATAATTGCAGAGAATGTCTGTGATCTTAATCCCGTGCGAATCGGCCATGTCTGTAATTTGTAAAGTAAAAATTCCCCCTCAAATTACCTACCATATTTCACCGAACACCGAGGTCCTGTGATAATATTCGTTATTAGTTAATGTTTGTTTCCTGTGCGCATTTCTATCTTTATCTTTCACGAAGAATGGAGGCTGCATTCATAAAGCGCATCGTTATGAATTCCTGCACAAACTATACTTTCACTTGAATGGTGTGTTTAATATTAATATCAATTCTATTCTTAATGAAAAACATACCAACAGTACAATGACAACCTTGCTTAAATGGACGCTATTACATTTAGCTTTGAAACTGAATCCTCCGCCGTATATTGTCAGCTTCTCACTCGTGATAAATGAAATATGCCTCCTGCTGCTGGTCTGTGCTCAGTTCAGTTTTTAATTGTAGCGTCTGTTCTCTAACTGAACTCAATTATTTTTATTACTATAAAACTATCAAAATGATATTGATAAATATGACTTTATGATTCCATACAGCGCTCTATATATATATTCTATTCTTAACGAAAAGACATTTACAAGTCTTGACATCATATCTGGGAGATAAGTCCGTAAATTTTAGTAAAATTACAGGCTTTGCTTATCCCGTGCGAATGTGTCACGCAAAACTCAGATGTAGGGGGTTAATTTCTAAATCACAGAGGTCCCTAGATACTAATTCGGTGCGAACAGGGCTTTACTCCCTTTAAAGTTGTTCCAAACCTGTATTAGTTTCTTTCTTCTGTTGAATACATAAGAAGATATTTTGAAGAATGGTTGTTCTGGTTACCAACATTCTTTAAAATGCCTTGTGTAAATGATGACAAGTAATCCAAGTAAACTTTCTTTGACTAATTCCAGGCAGGTTTTTGAGCCCGTAATTTGAAACTTCAAACCAAGACTCACGACTTTTTAGAGTTCCTAGCAAAGTCATGCCAAACTGCCTGAGTGCAAGGAATTGTGGTAGCTAGATTTAAACAAAGCATGGCCAACTGTATGGCGCTAGTGCTCATTTACAATAATTTCTATCGCCAAAAGTGCTTACTCCTTTCTTATTTGAGGGAAACTCAAAAAAAATGGCACAAGGCAAGAGAAGCTGTTTTACCTTTTTTATTTTTTACGTTTTTTAACCTTTTGTTTGACTTTCATAAACACCGCATCCATAGGGCCTGCCATTGTTGTTTTGCAGGCTATGACGTCAGTGCGCCTAACTGGGAGTTTATCGATCTAGTACGAGTTTATAGGTGGGAAGTCACAGGTTTGACTGCCATTCCAGTGCGCTTTCACAGGTTGAAGGTTGGAATATCACGGGTTAACTCTTGTCTTTTTCATCAGTTTTATTTTTTTTCTTCTCTCCTGTGTTTAGGAAGTATTTGGAGATGAGGTGGAAGGAGTGAAGGATGGGCACAGTGTGGATACAACTGTAAAGAAGAAAAGGGTACCTCGCTTTGAGGAGGTGGATGAACCCGCTGTTTTACCTGGACCCCCTACAGAGAGTCCTGGCATGCTTACCAAGATGCAGGTAACACACCATCAGTAAAAGAAAAGACTAGACAGAGAGGTATCTGATGGAACACATAAAGTATGAACATAAATGACTTGTCAAATACTGCTTTTATGTTGCGTAGTGCTGCACAAGTATAAAAGTTTACAGCTTTTTCATAGAGGGCAATGAATAATTATTCATAATTGAATATTTTTTAATGTACTGCCTGTACCAAGTGTAAATACTATCTGTGATGCTCTATTTTCAGATCAAGCAAATGATGGAAGCTGCCACACGGCAGATCGAGGAGAGAAAGAAACAGCTAAGTATTGTGGCTCCTGTCCCGTCTGCGCAGGTATTAAACAATACCAATCACCTGTTTACAGTTGACTGCCCTGTAGTGCCTGTGTTTTTAAAAGAACTCTTACAAATCATACAAATATCTCTTTGCATTTTCTTTCATTTAATTTATGATTGCTAATAAATTAATGACATTTTTAATATTATCAATATCAGTCTATGTCTAATAAATACATTAAGCAATTCTTTTTTACTATTAATAAAATTGGTTTTATTAGTTACTTTTTATTTTTTAAGAACTTGATATACATTATATATCTTGATATACATTATATATATATATACATTATATACATTATATATATATATATATATATATATATATATATATATATGTGTGTGTGTGTATATATATATATATATATATATATATATATATATATATATATATATATATATATATATATATATATATATATATATATATATATATATATATATATATATATATATATATACTTTATCCAAAACTAAACATAATCGCTTAAAATTATTCATAATTGAGTCAACCTCGATGAACTCACACTCATTGGCCCTCATTTATCAATCTTGCGTAGAAACGGGCGTATATGTTGGCGTAAGATTATGCTTACACTCCTCTCACCGCCTGATTTATGAAGCTGTGCGCACCTCTGCAATCCAGGTGTACGTAATACTTGCCCTTGATAAATGCTGTGGCTGAAAACGATCGTCATTAGAATAACACGCCCCTATATATTCAAGTATCTGCCTCCCCCACACCGTCATTTTTACGGCATGGACACACGGAAGACGGCAAAGAAAACTCAAAATGTGTGTACACCATCTCCTGAGCTGCCGTAGGATTTGAGTGTGCCATACACAAACGTCCATATTGATAAATCTCAAAGTCACCGTGGTTTTAGGTGTACGCTGGAAATTTGGTGTACGCACTTTTGATAAATGAGGGCCATTGTGTCTACATCAATACTGTATGTTTTTTGTTAATATGCATGCATGTAAATGTACACATGGTAGAACTACGCTAATTAAAATGCATAAAAATGTTCATGAATCACATTGTTAAAATACATCAGTTAGGGTTAAGATGCATAGGATATATTTTTTTAACTCTACATATAAAATAATTAAACAATACATTGTAAATTACTGTGACAGTAGATTAATTTGTTTATAGTTTATTACTATAAGTACTTAATTTGCAAACTTAGTAAATTCACAGTTTATAAACTATGAATTTACTAAGTTTGCAAATTAAGGACTTTATTATTGTATCCTTATTATGAAGCGTTTTTGCTTTTTGCTTTGAAAAAGGGTATACATTTAAGATCATTACTGTTCCATTGAGTGTTTGTTCCTCATACCAGACAGTTGACATTTATTTTGAGGTTTTCTTTAATTTACTGATTTTAACTTCTGCTTTAAAATTAGCAATCAGCAATTATGAATTTTTTACAATTTATTTTTTTCCATCCAAGACATAATCAACAGATTAGTCAATTATCAAAACAATCAAGTGTAGCTCTAAACTTCAGTGATTACATTATTTTACATGTTATAACTGGTACAGAGTAGCAATGTCTACCTTTTATGTAGTTTTTAAAAAAAAATTGTCATCACAACTTTAAAAATGCATACCAAACTTTTGTTCTCTCTCCTATAGACCAGACTGATTTCATCTCAGACAGACGCTAGTGCTCCACGTCCTAGCCTCCCAACGTCAGGTTCCACCCAGTCCATTGCACCCTCTCAGGCTGCTAACTTTATGAATGATGCTATAGAGAAAGCCCGCAAGGCGGCTGAGCTGCAGGCCAAGATCCAGTCCACGCTGGCCATGAAACCAGGAATTCTGGGTGCTTTGGGAAACACAGGGCCACATAATCTGGTAGCCTTGGCCAACCTACACGCCATGGGCATTGCACCACCGTGAGTGTTGTAAAAGTGTAGAAATGACTTTTTTGTAGAAAATCTAAAGAAGAGTTTCCTAGTAACTTTTTTTTATTGATTTGCAAGGTGTTTTCTTGTTAGAGAGGAATTTCTAAAAAAGGATCAGAGTTAAAAGTTTTCATATATTTGCTTATAGTAAAGTAGAGCCTCGTGAGATCACAAAGCCAACTCCCCTCATTTTGGATGAACTCGGACGAACTGTTGATGCCAGTGGGAAAGAAGTTGAGCTCACACATCGTATGCCCACTTTAAAAGGTACCATACACTGCTATAGAAATATGAATCTCTCGTAACTTCATGTTGAAATATATTTTTCCTAAGAATCTTTTTGGTTACATTTTTTCCCCCCCTCTGTCTCTAGCAAACATCAGAGCGGTTAAGAGGGAACAGTTTCGGCAGCAGTTAAAGGAAAAACCCAGCGATGACCTGGAATCAACCTCTTACTTTGACCCACGTGTGGCCCTTACTCCTGCACAGAGAGCCAAGAAAGGCTTTAGGTTCCATGAACAAGGTCGCTTTGAGAAGATCGCCCAGCGCATACGCACCAAGGTTGGCAACAGCATCCATCTTTATTTTTGACTCTATAAAGCAAAAAAAAAAATATCTTTAAAAAACTTTGATCAATAATATATGAGAAACAATATTATATTCTGTCCTCAGGCTCAGCTGGAGAAGCTACAAATGGAGATTGCTCAGGCTGCCAAGAAGACAGGCATACAGGCCTCCACTAAACTAGCTCTCATTGCCCCCAAGAAAGAGCTGGGAGAGGGGGAGATTCCTCATATAGAGTGGTGGGACTCCTACATCTTGCCTTTCCACATAGAACTGTAAGAGTCAACATCTTTCAAATCTGCTACAGACAATTCTAAAATACACCCAACAAATTCAGGAAAAATTCTGCTGTTCCAAAGTCGCTTTGACCTCTGTTTTTAACCACGTTTTTTCGGTTCTTTTTTTTTAAGCTATTCTATTCTTAGGCGACAGGAACAGAAAAAGGTTAAGGAGAAAATGTTTTTATTGCAATACTCTTTCTTTATTTTACTTAAAAGACTTGAAAACCCTTACTTAAACTTAAAAACTTTACCTAAAAAACCCTTGTACACATTCCCAGTGTATTGTATAATATAAAATAAATATATAAAGATTTACAGTGCCAGCTCAGAGATGTACAGTAGCATTTAAGTATGAAATTAAATGGATAAATGTAGGCTTAAAATGAAACTACATAGTCTTCAATATACAACATTTATTAAAAGCTACTGTATTAAAGGTCTTTTTTTTTATTAACATCATTTTAGAGGTGAATTGTCCCTTTGAGGAAAGCGTGTTCACTAGGCTGCTGCTGTCAATTGAAGACCTGCTCACATCTCGTATATAGACGCACACGATTTTACTTTAACTTTAGACATAAGTTAACCGACTGTGTTTATATGTTAACCTTGTGTGTATTTGACAGTATTAGCGCAGTAAAGTAAGACTGTCCAGTAATCACGTGTCTTTGACAGACGTTTAGAGCGCGCTTAATGGAAAACTGCATGCATTGAACAGTCCGTGCCTTGCCGGTTAAACATTTAATTTGTGTGCACGTTTAACCGGCAAGGCTTTAAAACGCGGCTAAAGACCCCCTAACTTTAGTGCATATGATTGGATATTTGCTCATATCAGCGCGTAGACTCACAGGCACACTCAGAGCCGAAATAAACTGAGAGGAATATTTCATACGGAGGGAAATGGAAATAATTAATTAAATGCAAAACCGAAAAAAAAAAAAAACGCAATTCACCGGTATTGAACCGTGAATGCCGTACCGAGCGGTGAGTGAAAGTGGTCATATTAATTTGTTTCTGTTCTTTTTCTCAGATCTGTGAGCACAAATTTAGATGAGGTGGAAATGCATGGAGTCACCAACCTAGTTGAACACCCAATTCAGATGGCCCCTCCAGGTATTCATGCATGCATTGAACCTCAAAACCTTCTGCAGGCAACGGTTTAATATCAAAAGACTCACTGGTCTAACCTTTTATGTTTCTATTTTTTTCTCTCGTTTTGCTTCTCTTTCTCAGTGGACACCGATAAGCCTGTAACTCTGGGTGTGTATTTGACTAAGAAAGAACAAAAGAAGTTGAGGAGACAAACTCGTAGAGAAGGCCAGAAAGAAATGCAGGAAAAGGTCCGATTGGGTCTTATGCCTCCACCTGAACCCAAAGGTAAATTACCAGCCAGACACCAACCAGTAAGACAAATGAGGTTTAATATGTTAAACAGTCAACCAAAGGTTTGGGCACACCTACTCATTCTTTACTTCTAATATTGTTCAATTAAAGGTATTTTGCATCATAACTCATGATGAACACTTAAGTTATAATATTTTAGTGGCTGCTAAGTAGCAACTAGATTACGGCTCTGTACTTTTCTCTGTGTATGCAATCTTCATGTGTCTATATTTTGTGCAGTGCGGATCTCTAATCTGATGAGGGTTTTGGGAACGGAAGCAGTGCAGGACCCTACTAAAGTGGAGGCTCATGTTCGAGCACAAATGGCCAAGAGGCAGAAGTGAGTTTTCACACACACACACATAGTATTGGGATCAAAGCCAATTGTACATTTACAAGCATTATAAACACTATAAATGTGCATTTTATTTCCCTTTACTCCACAAAAATAAAATCCTATTAATTTAAGTGTATTAACAACAGGAGTGAAAGTTTAAAACAAATGAAATGGACTAGACAAATAAAATTGCTTATCTCTCTCACTCTGCATGAGTCCATATGTGTGCACTTTTTGCATTTTGCGTGTTTGGCTTTGGAAAAAAAAAATCATAATTTTTGTATTCATATTCTGGAAAATACTGTTATTTTGTTGTGTGTATAGAGTGATGTTTGACCGTGTGTGTTCAGGGCCCATGAGGAGGCAAATGCAGCACGCAAACTCACGGCAGAACAAAGGAAAGAGAAGAAGGTGAAGAAACTTAAGGAGGATTTGAGTCATGGGGTTCACATTGCTGTTTACAGGTACACAATCTGACACGTCAGTTAATATCTTGCATTAAAATTTTGTATTTGCTTATTAGGGATGCACAATATATTGGCAACATATCGTTATCAGCTGATAAATTATCTTTTTTATCGTTCTAATAAGAATTTGACCGATATATTCAAGTCAATAGATAATGTATTATATCCTTCATTTGAGACACAGATGTGCTGTCTGTCATGATGGGTTTGAATTGCTCGAAATATGATTGGAATCACTTAAAAAAGGAAGATACATTTTTGCACCATTTGCAGCCTAAGTCTAACATATAAGCTACGTACAATTATAAGAACACAACTGTAAAATAACAGTTTGTTTAGGGAAGTTCATTCGCAGCTTTTTGTGCAGTTTTAATTTGTAATATTATTTTTATATATAATCTCATATAGGATGCCTTTGGTTGAGTTAATAAACGATGCAGTAAAGTGCTTCATTGTACTGGTTTAGCTTCAGCGCACGCAGTTCAAATAGAAATCTACATCATTAATAACTACTGGGAATGTTACATACATAACACTGTAATGAGAACATTTTTTCTAATAAAACGTGCTTCAGCAGTTTTGAGAAGTGCGTCCACAACGCATTGACAACCTCGGTCAAGTTAGCCTGTGCAGTCACACCATTATGAGCAGATATAATATAAACATCTAATTTGTCTAATAACATCTAATTCATATATGATAATTCATAAATGCATTTCGTTGAGTTAATAACCCGCAGCGCTTCATTGTACCGGTGATCATATTCAGTTTCAGCGTGCACTCTCAGGGAAAAGCATGCACAGGAGTTATAGGCCTTCATTTGTGCAAAAATAAGGTGTAATATTATATTTATTTTGTATAAATATCTGATTGTTCTCATATATTATGCGTTTAGTTAATTAACCCAAGCGCTTCAGTTTACGGTTGTTAACTCTCTTCAGCACGCGCTCTCAAAAAGCAACGTTATTTGATAGACTATTACACTATAGACTAAAATTAAAGATCCTATTAAAGTGTACTATTCCTGTAATATTAAACTTTTTTTTCTTCTAAAACACGTAAGCAGTTTCATTAACAACTAGCACTTATTTTTCTGGTATTATTTACTTAATGTGTCTGTGCTGAGGCTATTTCATGAATGGCACATGCAGTTTGATTTTTTTTTTATATGCAGCCCAAGTAATGCTGTCCAATAGCTTGTTTGCATTATTTAGGTATTTTATTTTTTGTTAGGCAATATAATTTTTGGTAACATTTTACAAATAAAAATGTATTTGTTAATGCATTAACACAAACACAGAGAGAGCAATAATCTCTGTTAATGTTAGTAATAAAATGTTTGTGTTTATTAACAGTTCATTCACAGTGCATTCTCTAATGTTAACAGACACAACTTGGATCTGAAAATGTTGAGATGAACTAAGATTAATAAATCCTGTAGAAGTATTGTTCATTCATGGTTGCTAACAAAAATTAAACTTAGTTTTACCATTTTTTTTTTAAATAAAGTAAGTTGGCAATAGGAGTGTTACATTAATTGAGTTAAAGAGTTACTTCAGTGATTAGCAGTAAGCTTTGTATCAGTTAAAACCCGGACTATAATTGAATGATCGTGTTGAATATCGCTAATTTGCGTCATTGGAGGAATTTTTGGCCGGAGGCTAAAGACAACAGCCAGTAGGGGGAGCTATTTCCACATGTTTTCAACCCATCCATGGGGAGTGGGATAACACTCACAGCACTCAGTTCGGGCAGCTACGGGGATGTAAACAGAGCAGTGTGGAGCAAAATGAGTGTTTTAACTTTTCAAATTAATTACCTATGAAAGTTAAGCTTCCAAAGGCATGAACTGAAAACGTGAATGTATGCCGCACCTGTGCTTACCTCAGCTCTTCGCTCATAATGATTGTAATCTGACTCCTGCTGCGTCTCACACTGTATTGAACAGACACATTCAGTTTTTAATTATAGTGTCTGTTCTCTAACTGAACTAAATTATTTTTATTACTATGAAAATGAAAACAACGGTAGGGGCGTTGCCACAGAGGGCAAGTGATCCAGTAGCGGTGGCTTTGGGGGGGCCAGCCCAGCCTTAATTGCCCAATATATCGGTTATCGGCTTTCAAATGTAAAAAATGATCGGCCAAAATGTTCATATCATCCCTATTGTTTATATTGTTATATGCCATAACAGACACTGAATAAATCATAGATTAAACCGTTTGATAACAAAGTGTTGTTAGATTGCAGGGTTCTGCTTTAGAGAACACAGTCTCCTTACATTGTTTCTGACACAATTGTTCTATCATCCAGCTAAGCTACAGCTTCACCAAACTGCATTCTGAATTGATTGTGAAAACAGAATTCCACAATTCAGAATAAAAGTAATAAAAAAAATGAAATGGTACTGTATGAGATTTATTCAGTTGCCAATAATGTTAAGCTATTTAAAACAATTTTGTTATTTTATCTTCTTCAAAATATGTTGAAGTCAGATGTTGACTTCAAAGACTAGATTTCAATTGGGTATTTGCACTCTGGGTATTTCCATAGATATCCATAATAAAGGCTAGATGTCTTACGGAAGAGCCACCATCGTCATCACCGGCAGCCATCTTGTCACAGGCAAGCTTTTTGTCGGGCTCTGTGGAACCTGATGTAAGATGAGTGATCTGTACGAACATAAATACTCTTATCTCGCTGAAATCTTGACGGATTTACAAATGGTTTTTGTTTGGTTTCTTACCAACGTTATTAACATGGATACAAATCTGAGTTCTTTAACACGTTGAAATTGCAGCTTGTTGTTTCGACAAACTTAATCGTGCAGCTTGTGTAAAAAAATATATATATATTCTAGCCGCTATAACTCTGTGCCACTACTTCACACAATTATTCTGCTCGTTTCCTAAGAAACTACCGGGTCTCAGCTTTCTAAAGAGGTAAGGCATTTGATGGTAGGTAAAATTAGGTGGGAAAAGTGATCTCTGTAGTAGGCACAGTGAAATGTAGGGGGGAAAATACTATAACTATATATATTGTGTAAAAAATTATTTATATATATCTTCTTCTATATATATATAGTATATTTAGTAGCCTATATATTGATTTAACATAAATACCTTGTGTGTGTGTATATTCATTGCACCTATCTGTTCTGTTCAATGTTACTTTCATATTGAAGTCCATGTTTATAATTATTCATAAGTATGTAGTGTCATGACTACATCTCTGACGTTTATAAAAAATGAAACGGTTTGAAAATCGGTTGAAATTTTAGCAAGTTATGGTTATTTAAAAGTAAATGCACCATTTAAAACACACTGTTGCGAATGAGCGAGCTGCTTGTGACAAAATGGCCGCCAGTTGTGGACGGCGACCTCCATTGGCCAAACGCGCGCACGAGACATCTAGCCTTTATTATGGGTATTTCCTCAACCAACTTTGTGTGGTGTACTCTGGATAATAGTTAAAGATGGTCACTAGTTGGTTGCTTTTACTGTACTATCCAGTCTTCAATTCAAAATCATTAGTTAGGTTAGATGCCATATTAAAATGAACACGGATGAAAACGAGGCTGTGAGGGATAGATGTAGTCTTTGCAATGGCACGCACTGTGAAGGTCCTAGATTATGTAATTTTCTCAACTCACAACTTTTAGAACTGAAAAACTGTTTCATCAGCTGAAAAATCAGTATGTTGTTAACAAAAGTACAGCCCATTGAAAGCACTGCTCTGTTTTGTCTTGTCACTTTTAAAGCAGCACTTGGCTACTTTTGCTCTCGGGGTCCCCCTACAGTTTGGAAAAAATAATGTCCTCAACTACTGTCGTAAGATCTGTCATCCTACAACAGGGGATGCCATCGCGTGTGCATTTGTTGACATGACAACCCTGATAGCCCTGAACTAGTGATGCGTGGGTCGTCCCATAACCCGCGGACCCCGTATGTCTATTTAACGGTCGCGGGTGCGGGGCGGGTTGTAAAAATATATCCAGTGGTGCAGTGCGGGCCAAATAACTTCATAAAAGTGGCGCCGCGGGTCGGTGCAGCACTAAAAGTTAACCTGAACACTGCAAGAGTTCACATGCAGGTGTTCTTCTGGCGGCGCGTGTGAAATGTCTTCATCCCAGGTAACGTTACAGTCAGTGGCATATGTTTCAGCATGTCATATGAATATAATTTCATGGGTTTTATTTTTTTCAAACGCCAAATAATCACGATGCTCACGTTTACAAGCCAGTGTCATTATAGTAGTCTATTGGTTACCGTTTTACAGAATCTATATGATACTTCAGTTCAATGTTTGAGTGGTAGGTAATCACCATAACAAGCAGGACTGCATCGGTCGTGCACGCCTCCTTCAGCTCACGCCGACGAGCAAACGCTGGTCACATGTTGATCCTCGTCCTGCCTTTAATCCCATCACTTTTTCGTTTCCTCTTATTGCTTTCCTCCAACAAAACCTTTTCTTTCTTATTTGTCTCTGCTGCTTCGGACATGACTATATTATCTGACGAACAAAGTTGGGCTCGCACGTCCGAATTTAAGGAAGTGTGGGTGTTGGTGGAAATGACGTATACGCCATAAAGCAGTCGAAATTTGTAGTTCTTTTTGTTCTCGGGTTACTACCCGAAACCCGAAGTTTAAAAGTACGATTAAAAACGATACAGACCCCATCAGGCTATGGCAGATGTGTCATTCAACCTATTGTAAGTCGATTTATCATCACAAGAGTCTTAAAAAAATATGTTATGAAGGTTGAAAAGTTACCTAGTGCTGCTTTAATACAGATTTTATTCTGTTCGCGCTCATTTCATTTCACCTTCAGGTCAACTTTTAATTACATTGTTCTTGCTGATTGCACACAACAACATGCGTACAGTGTGGCCAGTGATGTCTTTAATGCTAATTTCTCCTGTTGTTTACTCAAGTGGTTTATCTGCTTTGCCTGCAGAATCCGAAATCTGCATAACCCAGCCAAAAAGTTTAAGGTGGAGGCCAATGCAAACCAACTGTACCTTACTGGCACTGTGGTACTACACAGAGACGTCAACATTGTAGTAGTGGAAGGAGGTGAGTTAATGTGATTAGGGTATCTCTAGAGATGATTATCTTCACAGATTTTCGTGTATATTTCAGATTTATTTAATGATTATGTTTAGGATCATTATTTAACATTATTTGACTCCTTCCTCCCGTTAGGACCCAAGTCACAGAAGAAGTTTAAACGACTAATGTTGAGTAGGATCAAATGGGATGAGCCGAATTCCAAGAGAGATGGTAAGGGGAAATAGTAGTGAGTAAAGACCAAACATTTGTGATCCACATTTTATGAGATGTTATTTAGAACTGACATTTGACCTTCCATGCTTTAAATTTTTATTTTTTTATAGAGCCTCAAGATTCAGATGATGAGGGTTCAAGGAAGAATAATAAATGCACCTTGGTTTGGGAGGTAAAATAGTGGAACATTTACCAAAATGTATTAATTGCTTTCATTACTCCATTTACTATTTACTTTATACTACACAGATTATTTCAAAGCACCTATACAGTGCTAAACAGCAAAATAATGATCAATAATCTTATTGACCTTTGTAAGGTTTTTACAGCTATACAAGTAATGTAATGTAATGTAATATGGAGTAATACAATATGTATGTAATATGTAAGATGGAGTAATACAAAGTCAATTTTAAGTAATATTGAGTTTCTTCCTTTTTATTATTAATCCTTTGAATACTTAAATATATACATTTTTTTTCTCAGGGTACAGCCAAGGAACGCAGCTATGGGGAGGTTAAGTTTAAGCAGTGTCCAACGGAAAGCATGGCTAGGGAACATTTTAAGAAGCATGGCACCGAGCACTACTGGGACTTGGCTCTGAGTCAGAGTGTCCTGGAGACAACTGATGACTGAGATATAGACTGAACTCTGAAGAAGAATAACAACAGAGGACACAGTGGCATGTGGACCTTGCACACATTTTTATTTTATTTTATTTTTTTAGAGAGAAAGAGGTGGAATAGACTGTGGCAGAGATAAACATGTAAATATCATGTGTGTATAAGAGATGATTGTGTTTTGCATACCTGCAATACATGTGAAACAATGCAAGGCTTAAGAAATGAGCTGGGATGTTAACCCTTATGTACTGCTGCAGAATTTTACAGTGGTGGCAGCTTGAACAAGGGGGAACACTGGTTTTGTATCTCTTGTAACCGTTTTCTAGTGTAGGCTTTGCAAGTCTTTGATCTCATGTGATTTCTACCTTGGATCCATCTTGAGTGCTGCATCATGTGCTCTCGCCATTTTGATGCAGTCTTTTCAGTAAGTAAGCATCACTCCTGAAATGTGTTAATTAACACTGTAATTTGTTACTGATTGACCAGACAATTGAGTGCAGATACAAGAGTATTGGTTTCACTATCACACAGAAAGGTATGATTGTAGTGTTGCTGAAGGTTTATTTTGGTTCCCCTATTCAAATGTCCAAAAGAAAGTGACAGAGCACATGGTTGCTTACATTTATGGCACATTTATTTTTCATGCTGTTATCTCACCAGTTTCATGTCGAGAAATCAAATGCAAAAACTAGAGCCAACCAAATGCTGATCATTAAAGCTCGGGCAAAAAAAAGTTATTTTGTGTTGAGAAAGTTACTTAATTTTAAGATGTACTAATTGTATACTAAAAGACATTGACTTTATTAAAGAAAACTACCTTGGCCTTTTCCACTGCCAAAACATGATCTCCAGTTGCTAGAGAAGATAAATGCTAATGACGTGCTCCCAAAGATGCTGTGGTGGTACAATGGTGTTTGGACAAGGGATTCCTATTTGTGATTCAAAAGATTAAAAACTGCTTCCTGGAGGGAAAGTTTCTGGGACAAATGATTCTGGGTTATTTAGGCGGAGAAACAGCAATTCACAGACAGACCAAGCATCGTGAAATGGTTCATACAAAATAAATAAATAAATTTGTAAATAATTAGGTAAATAAAAGAATTAGTAGTGATCAGGAGTAGGGCTTTTCTGTTTAAAACCAATTCCACCAATAGTGGGCACTTGCTCAATGTAAACATACATCAGAGTTCACAGAAGTTTATGAAGAAGTTTCACAGAAGGGCATGCAACATTTTAAGTGGAACACAGCCAAAGTCCAAAACCTGAAATGTGTGTCTCAAGGAAACATCCCAAATGTGTACTGTTGTGACTAATCCAGGGCCAGAGTTGGAGAAAACTGGTTCAAGGCAGCCTGTTTCTAGTCATGCAACTGCAGCCATAGCAGTACACATGAAGATGAGTCTCTTAAGATCCGAATTGCCAAAATTGCAAGTCCATGTTTTATGTTTTCACAACAGAAATTATATTTGTAAAAATTGCACTTAAGTGGATGGAGCCAGCCATTGATTTGTTTAGATGAAGCATTAATAACCAAGTGTTTATCTACATCCTCT